>NW_022900930.1:51154505-51361604 GCF_012274545.1 Fukomys damarensis | reverse complement strand
ATATATACATCCTGCTCATTTTTATTCTTCTGCCTTCCAACCTACACTCTCCCAGCTCTCTAGCTTACCACCCAGTTTCTAAACATGGTTTTTATTTCACTCTTTACATTATTTCTGTTTTGAGTCTCTCATATTAGGAAAATCATGCTTTTTTAACTTAAAATTGTTTTTCAAAAGACACCTAAAATTATACACATTGGTGGGATGTCATGCTGATCTGTACATTTTGCAATGTGTATGTGTATTTCCATCCTTTTGAAAGGAATGAAACATCTCCTGTGGCTTCATGGATTTTGATCCCTTTTCATTTGCTTTTATATGTTGGAACTGCATCTGCTATCTAGCTAATATGAACTCTTTTTATTAATGAAAGCAAACCATGCAACTGCTTCATTAGGTCATATCTGTGTTCCTGTGTCTTTGTGAACAGACAGAAATTATATTTTATATGAATAAGAATCTTATCCTACAAGTAGTTCCCTTCATCTTTTATCATTTTGAGAAAATTTCTTCAGTAACACATTTAGTGCTTCTATTTCTCTTTTTTTCTTTCTATTATTTCCTGAGCTCTGGCAGATGAAGCTCTTTTTTTCCACTGATTTGCCATCTTTTCCCTGAAAGCCTGCCTTCATGTTGTGTTCTTGTCTCATATGCATGGAACGTAGTTTTGTTTTAAGTTATTTATAATGGGGTTAGGAATTGTTACAGTTGATCTTTTCTTGTAAGAGTTCTTCTTAGCTTGTTTACTTCTTTCTCTTCTTTAGAAAAGTCATTTCAGTGTATCTCGGAGACACACGGGCCGGTGAGGAGAGGAAGTCTTCTGTGCAGGTGCCATCAGAAGCCATAGCATATGTCCCATCTTTGAGGCTGGTTTCTCAGCCACTGTGGCCACCAGCATCACGACCTTCTGTGTCTGGTTCTCAGGAGGAGCTAGAGTCAGGCCTGATGCAGAAATACCATGACAAGTCCTGCAACAGCCCTTTTGCTGACCAGCATTGAAGGAAGAGAGTTCTCCTGACAACAGCATGAACAGGAGACTCCAGTGGAGGCATCCGGGCTCACTGCTGCGCCACCTGGGATTTCCCCTCTGTTCCAGGTTTTCTGTGTGATTTCCTCAGGCATTTTCTTCTTCCCAATCAAGGGGACAGAAAGGCACACAGGTTTGTGCAACTCCCAGAAGCCCCATCAATATTTGCCTGGTTGATCACTATCTGTCTGCTCCACAGAAACATCCAACAACAAGCAGGAATTTCCAGTCAGGAGCTGATGCCCTCTTTTCACCATTACAAGGAGGAACCATGTACCCCTCAGAATGCTTTTAGAAGGGCAACCTCATAGGCTTGCTCTAGATTGGCAGCCACTTCATTCTTGCTTTGCGCCAAATCCCTCTGCATCACATCATTTACCATCCTCCTAGGGTATCTGCTTTCAGATCCCAGAGCCATGGACACGCTGTCACCTAGAAGCGGGCTGTGATATTAGCTGCCTCCTGCTGTATGGAAAATGGAATTTGTTTTTGTCTTGTTTTTTTGTTTATTCTCTGAGGTGCCTCATTGAGTTCCCAGGTTGTGATTGTTGTGTTTGCATTTGCATGTTGTAGAAGATTTTCCTCTACTCTTTGCTGTGGAGCTGTGTGATTAATCCCAGGGAAGATGGAGAACTTTTCCTGCCTTTGACCATGACCTCTGTCGTGGGACTGGCTGTATCCAAGGGAACATGGGGAGCAGGACAGCCTGCCAGTCTCACGGGCCTTAACTAAAAAGCCTCTGCAGGCCTCTGCCCTGTGATTGACAAGAGCAGTGACCTGCAAGGGTCACAGAGGCCTCTTCAGCCCCATTTCATGAGTGACAACATGGAACAGATGAGATCTCAATGTTCAATGAGAAGCCAGGTCTAGTAGAAGCGAAACTCAAAGCAAAACCATGTTGATGCCCTCAGTTCTGAGCAGTCAAACCCTAGAGAACCTACAGACTCACTAGTGGGAGTTCATGCATCACTGACTCTGGGGAAAATGTATTACACAGGATCATCATGAAACAGCAAACTAACACTCATGTCTCAAACGGAGGACTCTATTTTCTTTTGAGCATTACAATCAGCATTGGACCCATAACTACAAGTATGGGTACTACCCTTACTCCACTTAGGAAGCTCGATGTTCCTTCGTTTGGACTCCAGAAATCTTCACTTTCTTAGATCTCTTTCCCCAGTGGGACTCCTTGTTTGCTTTATGGCTTCATCTTCATCTTTATTACCCAACACACAAGCTCCTTTCTTTTTGCCTTCCATGATGGCCTCAATGGCTTCCGTCAGCAATAGAACTAAGCTTAAACTATCTGTTGCCATTATACAAATAAATAATCATATAACCCCAGCCTTTACCATAAACTCCATAATAATATAATCAGTTTCTTTTCATGGAGCTCTTTCCATGTGGATGGTCATTGAGCATCTCAAAGTTTACAGAAACAACATCTCTGTTTCTACTGCTCTGCTTCTTCATCACAGTGAATAGCAGCAGCCCTCTGCTACTTGTCCAAGCTTTGATGTCTCCTGTGGCTTTCTTGTTTCCTCGCTAATTGTTGCTCTCTGCAAACCTTCCTTCAGTAATACTCAGTGTATCCCAAATCCTGCATGTGAGAAGAGAAGAACACTGGGCAAACAGGGACCAAAGTCAGGTCGATCAGAGAGGTGAGACTGCCAAGTGGGAGCAAAGGGACCCAAGCAAGGGGGGTGCGACCCAAGGTGCTGGCGCATCATAGAGAAGGAAACAGCAGGCAAAGGGACCCGTCAGAAACAAAGGGAATTATAAAATGGGAGAATGCCACCCCACACAAAGAGCGGCATCAGCTAGCAGAACTCTGAGTGACCACACAACCGAGAGAAGATACTCTTAGGCTAAGGCAATGTCGTCCAAAATATCTGCCTACACCTGATCCCGGATTAAAAATTACAGAATATGTCAAATCATGAGCAATAATTTCAGGCAAAATCTATGTGAAGATACTAAATAAGCTGATGCTGATGACAAGTCTCCCCAAAATGATAAATAGAAAGCAAAGGGAAATATTAACAAATCACCCTACTTTTAATTACATATCCTAGAGCAATTTTATAGATATGAAAAAATCATATTTTAATAAGAAATGCAAAGCCTTAGAATGGAGCAAATTATAAATGGAGTGAAATTTCAACTCAGGAAAAAATTGAAAGGAAAATATGTCATCTTTAAAATAAGAAATGCTACAAGTTTGCAAAGAGAAAGAACTACAAAAAGGGAAACAAATGTTTAATAAAGAAATATGCATAAAAGATTAAAGAGGAAGTGACTATGAGAAAAGTAAAGATGACATAACATAATTATAAGTGCACAAAACAATGTAAGTCCGTTTAAATTATACTCCAATAAAAGTTTTCAAAAATTAAATAATATATGAGTTTGAATATTGAAAAAACCACCAGGTACTTAGAAAATTGACCAATTCCTAGGCATAATCTAAATATGTCTATTTGACTTGAAAGTCAAAAGACGTTTTTCTAAGCTTCCAGATAAAATAACTAAGTCACCTGTGAAGGAAATGAAATCAGGTTGTCATCGGCCTTCTTGAAAGCAGCATAGACTGAAGAGACAAGAAAAGCAATGTTTTAAAGAAATTCAATAAAACAGTCAAGTATTAAATTTATCCAAGTTATCCTGCAAGTACAAAAACTGTTTGAGAAATTAAGAACTTGGGAAATACTGTGCTCCAGACCCTTCCCGAAGGCAAGCTCTGTCCGGCCGAGACACAGCCATGCACAGGAGCCCTGCATACCGCACCAAGGCCAGGCACAAGCAGGGCAGACAGAGGAAAGGCAGAACACACAGAAGAGGTGAAAGACACACTGCCTCACTGATGCCAGGCTTCGTTGTACCACTGAGGGCCAACGAGGTGCTCAGCAGAGGGCGAGGCAGGACATAAGCTCCATTGAGCATTATTATCAGTGCATCCACTGGAACAAAAATGCACCACTTCTCACTACAATAAGTGGTGAGCATAAGGAAATAAGAGCTCATAAAGAAATGGACACAGTAAAGCTAATCAATGCACACAGTAAAAATAAAAATATATGTCACTAACCAGGCATGGTGATGCATGCCTGTAATCCCCATACTCAGGAGGCTGAGGCAGGAGGATCACTGTGAGTTCAAGACCAGCCTGGGCTACATAGTGAGTTCCAGGTCAGTTTCAACTACATAGTGAGACCCTGTCTCAAAAAAAAAAAAGCTCTCTCTCTCTCTCTCTCTCTCTCTCTCTATATATATATATATAAGAGTTCAAGACCAGCCTGGGCTACATAGTGAGTTCCAGGTCAGTTTCAACTACATAGTGAGACCCTGTCTCAAAAAAAAAAAAGCTCTCTCTCTCTCTCTCTCTCTCTCTCTATATATATATATATATAGTCACTAAATAAATTAAAATTGGAAAAAGTCAATAATTAATTAATGGTTAGTCTTTCTAACAAAACTTTGCTGTGGAGAAAAGATGCATTCAATAGCAAAGTGATTCTAGAAAGCTAAAAATCCAAGAATGGGTATTGGTTTCACAGGGAAAATGTAAACAATGGCTATGCACCTTCAGACCTGAAACAAGCCAGGCACACAAGCTGAAATACGGCACAGTCTCTTTTATGTGAGAGAAATACACAGAGAGGTATAAAGATCAAGATAGAAGGTAATAAATAGGACACAGGGAGATCTTTTCCAGATGGATGGAGAAATGAGTGATGCAGGGACAGGAGATGGGGGGAGGAAAGGGAGATAAATAAAAAAGAATTGGAAGGAAATGATGAAAATGAACCTCTTGCAAATGGGAAGAGCATCAGGAATTGGAAGGGTAAGGGATGAAAAAGAAGAGAAAAAATAATGAAGATTAAATTCAATTATAGCATACTTGTACCAATCCCTACAATAATTATAACCATTGTGTACTGCAAACACATACCAATAAAACAGTGACATCATACTAAAAAGCATGAAATGAGTACAATTAATGAATATGGTATTCAAAATGTCTCCATTCACAATTAATAAAGACAAAATGTTGATCAATATCTATGCACTGAATAATATAGAAACTACAACCATAAAACAGAGACTACAGGAAGGACAGACAAATTACAGGACCTTAACATCCATTCTCAGCGCAAGATAGGTCAAAAGAGTTCAAACCAGCCGTTCTGTGGAGGTACAGTGATCCATTCGGAGCAGTAGACTTATGAATGTTTGCCCTTCACCTCCCGATAATGGAGACTATCTTGCTCCCGAATGCACATGAAACAGTAAGATGAAGAAATCAAAAAGTGTTCCCTAGAACTGAACAGTAAAGGAAGTTCTGCGCAGCTGTGTCAGGAAGCTATCGGAGGTCCAGGAAGGCTCCTGAAGCACAAAGCTGAACACCTCTCAGGACCTTGCTGGTGCGCCGACCCCGGGTTCACTGCAGGCATCCTCTCATCCTTCGGTGAATGCATCTGTTTACTGTCTGAATTTTGGACGCTTTGGTAGCTGCAGCCCAGGTACCACAGAGCTCCAGGTGGCCTTGCACATCCCCACTGCTGGTTCGAGGTCATGACTGCCTCTCGTTTCTTCCCTCATTGCCCAAACACATCCTAGGGCTCTCCAGGCCTGGTATACCCAGAGGCTTTGAAGTCCAGGGCCCAGTGTGTGGTAACTTTGGGCCTCAGAAGTGGTCATTTCTGCTGGTCTTGAAACTTCACTGCCCAAAGTAAACACAAGCGCAGGCTCCATTACATTTCATCATCATAATTCAGATCTCGTCACGTTTGTTTTACTATTTCCCCCTACGGAAACCTTTTCAGAAAGTGATAGAATGTGTAAGTGTTTAGTTCATGTGTGATACTCTGCTTATTTCTTCCAGTTTTGTTCTAAGTCACCACATGCATATACAAAGAGAGCTCTTGGGTGTTAGGTTCCTGTTCTTTGAAATGAACGGGCCATCACTGAGGTTTATGAAAAGGACAGCAAGCAACCAAACCTCGGAAGATTTCCAGATCCTCTCCTCCTTCATAATGGCAGGAGGACACTGGAAAGAGGCTTCGTGCTCCGGGATATGCTAGGACTGAAGACTCCCAGTAGCACGGCTGGGCACTGGCTGAGGTAGGGGCTCTTGCCTCCCACCAGTACTTTCCTCCTCATTCTCTTCCGAGCCCTGCTATCCTCCCTTCCTGAATTGCAGAAAACACCATGCACTTCCTTCTAGACATCCAGCCTGGCACTACAGAAAATCCACATAAACCTCTGAGTCACTCCTTACACATTTGTGCTTTCTTTTTGATGGCTTTAATTTTACTGAGTGGAGTTTTCAATATTATTGCGTGAGCCCATAACTGGCTCTGATTTCCATTCCCTGAAGTGGCTCTTTCAAACCTTTGTGTTCTGCTGGGGCCAATTCCCTCTCCCTTCTAATTTGTTATCATCAAACCTCCAAAGATACTCGAAGGTCAGACATGGTCCACACTCTCCGTTCCCAGCTCCTGGGCTCTGTGAGCTCTTTCCGTGAGGTCTGGAAGCCGTTCTCAGTCCTGTGCAAAAGTCAAGGCCCTGGGTCACATGGCTGGAGGGTCTGGGATGAGGACAGGAAGCAAGGAAAAGTCCTCGAGAGGGGTTGGGGTTGAATGAGAGGGATTCGGAGCACAGGAACCAACAGTGGGCAGTGGAAGGAGTTTGCTGTGGCCCTAAAAAGAAACATACAGGACAGTGGGTCACAGTATGGACACATGCAAAGCACTGGTCTCTCCATCAACTTACTTATTCATTCATCCATTTTGTAGTGGACTTATTTTCTAAATAAATCACTTTAATTCTGAAACACCGTCCAATGAACTGTGGTGCTCTCTTGCTCGCACAATGGATCTCTACCATTCATGTAGTCCAATGCCATACGTTGCTAGCAGGAGCCACAGGGCCAGAGAAGCCCTTTCTCCCTCCTATTGCTTAGTCAGCCCTGGGCCTGCAGTCTCCTGCATGAGTCTCAAGACTCCCAAAGTCACAGCAGACATCCAGATCGCAACTGGGAAAACACTCATCTGGCATCCACAAAGTAAGCTGCTGAGGTCTCTGGGTATCTGTTCCATCAGCCATTTCCAAGCCTGTGAAGCTCAAGAGTGGAACAAATAGAACTGGTTGATTCAGTGCCATTTGGAGAGAGTTCTGTTTTGAGTTTGAGCAACTTTTAAAATCACACCTCCAAAATAATGGCAAGAATCATCGGCTCTTTCAAAAATAGAGGAACGCAATGAGCATGGATTTTTTTGTGTCCCTATTCTGTTTCCTACTGTCCCAGTATCACCCTCAAGGGATTGGGACTGTGTTCTCACTGAACTTGCCACTTTAAAGGATCTGACCTGGGGATATTGCTGGAAGGGTGCTCTGAGAGCCCAGGCTGTTGGGGTAGAAATCCTGTTCTCAAGCTTGACGTGAGTGGCATAATCTGTTCAATGGGATATTTTGTTCCAGTGAGTGCATATAACTCACTCTCCATTGTCCTACTGTAGTATTTTATCATAAAAACATACTTCTATCTGTTTACTTCTTTTTCTGGCGAAGATGTATGGGTTATTTCCAGACTTGGGTTATTATGAAGAGAATATATTTTTGTATGAATATTTGTTCGGACATGTGTTATAATTTCAGAGGCATAAAGTAATAAGAATGGAATTACTGGGTCATAGGTAGTGATACAGTTTGTGAGAAAAATAAACACTCAACAGTTTTCTACAGTACCTGTACCATTTCACACTCCAGCAAGTGACGGGTACAATTATTCTCCATCCTTACATGTATGCAGCATTTTTGCTTTTTCTTAGCCATTCTGGTAAGTATAAAATTATTTTGAATTAGGCTCTTAATTTTCTTTTCACTAATAAATATTGATAATTACATCAAATGTCTGTCTACTTATTAATCACATGTATGTGCATTTTGGGGAAGTACCTGTCCTAGGCTTTTGCTCATTTTTTGAGTTGCTTGGTTTTTTTAGGTCATTAACCTGTAGATGTTCTTTATTTACTATGGATGTGAATGTTTTCCATACATATATATTGCACATGTCTCCCAGACAGTGGCTTGCCTGATCATTTTCTTAATGGCTACTCTTTTGGAGTATGAGTTTTTAAGGTTTAAGAAATGTATTTTCCCCCAGACAACTTTAAAGCATGATGCTTTCTGTAGTTGATTTTGAAAGTCTGCCTACTACCTTACAATTTCACAAATCCTCTACTATGTGAAGTAGAGGCTTGAAAGTTTATGTTTTCGTAATGAGGTTAATGATGATTCTGGAATTAAACTGAGGCACAATGTGAAGAATAAATGGGATTTGTTTTTTCCATATAGATATCCAGATTTTCTAGCAACATATAGTGAATATTCTTTTCTTTTACCATTATACATTGTATCCTATCCTTTACTTTTCTCTGCTTTTAACCTTACTAGTTTTGTCAGTTTTATAAATCACTTGAACTTTAAAATGTTTCATATTGTTAATCTCTTCTGCCATTTATCTACTGGCCATTTGATTTTTCTCATGTATTTATCATTCCCCTTCTTAGACTTTCTCTGAGTTTATTTTGTTCAGTTTCTTCAAGTGGAAAATTGGCGATCTTTAAATTTCGAATTGTTCTTACTTTCTAATACATATAAAGCTATGAACGTACCTCTTAGCATTGCTAATGCTGTGGTCCAACAGTTTTGATGTTCTGAAATGTTATGAACTCAGAATATCTCTTACTGTCCTGTTGTTTCTTTAACTTATAAGTCATCTTTCAAATGCATCACCCGATGTTTGAGTATTAGGATTTTCTAGCTGCTCTGTGTTTCACGGTGAATGATGCCCCTTCAATACTCAAATGTAGATGCCCTCAGTGCCAGAACCTCAAGATGTAACTCTGCCTGGAGACGGGGTCTTGAGGAGGTGGGGCGGATGGGCTCTGAGCAGCTCTGGCCGGTATCCCTACAAGAAGAAGGGATTAGGTTACAGACACGCGGAGAAGGAACCCTGTGTAAATATACGGGGAAAAACCCAGCCATCTACATGCCAAGGACAGTGGCCTGAGAGGAATCTGCCAACCCCATAATCTCAGACCTCCAGCCTCCAGAATTCTACCCCAATAAGGTTCTGCTGGGGAAGCCCCAGTCCGGGGTAAGATGTTGCAGCAGCACTGGCAGTGGAATGAATTGTGCTTGATATTGCTCCTCGCTCGAGCCATCACAGCCAGATAACGTTCTGCATGATTCTGAGCCTTCAGAATGGATTGATCTGGATCTTACTAGCTGGTGCAGGATCTATACCACCAAATGTTTTTGTGTTTCTTTTGTGTTTCAAAGGAAAAGAATGAGTATGTAGGAATTGAGGCAGTCTTCATAGTGAATTGATTTTTGTTTAACTCTACGTTCAGTCACCCAAGGGGAAAGTCGACCTCCAACCCTGAGTGCGGACATTGTGTCACATGAAATCACCTGCTTTGTCTGCAGGGCCCATGGACACCGCACACAAGTGCAGTCATATTCACCCCTCAGCTTTGTTCATCACTGTACGAGCTGCTCCTTGTCTCCTGAAACCCAGGGCTCATCAGAGACCAAGCTTCTGCCTCCAGGTCAGAGACGCTCCCGATCGAGTCAAGTCAGATGTTGGAACTCCTAAAGAGATGACAATCAGTGGTGCACAGACAACAGAGAACTGAAATTCACGAGAACAGGGGCAGACAATGTGCAAGTTAATGACTTGTGAGGGATCACTGGAAGGAGAAAATGTATTTTGAAAAGAAGGATGAATGTAGATCTGATGTAAAGAGTTGGTTTGAATTAAAGTTGAAGATGGCAAAAGCCTACTGTTGTTTTTTAATTATTTTATCTCTTTGCACAAACATTCTCAGTTCAAGATTAAGGAACTCTGACTGCGGATGATACAGCTTTTATAATGGCCCTTTTAAACAGGAAAAGTCTTTTTGACATGAAATGAAGGTTGTTTGCTGGTGAATAATGCTTTTAGATATTCTATTTTAGTGTCTGATTCAACCCTGAACATACACTTGCTCTGAATTCAGTTATCTATGAAGTGTTCTTGACTTTTACCAAGGCTCTGTCAATAGTCTCATATCCAGAATCTCTTTCAATGAGATGGAGCATTTTTATAAATTGCATAATAGTAAAGTCCTGTCTCTCAGAGCAACAGTACAGCTGTAGTGACAGGGACATCTGAGTTTAGGAGCATCTTCTCCCACCTAGGGGACCCCAGAACTTCCTAAGACCACCAATGCAAAGTGGCCGGCCCATCAAGGATATGTCGACAAATGTAGACAAAAGAAAAGTACTGAAAACTACAGAATTATTAAGGAAGAAATTGAGGTCATGAAAATATCATTGAATTCTATGCCTGAGAATAATAAAGAATAGGATTTTTAAGTGGTTGATGTCAAAACATAAAACATATGGAAAGACACATGAGGAAAATTAGACTTTTCTAGAAAAATAAGGATTCAAACAGAGCAACTGACAAGGGAGGAGAAACTTACCACCTGCCCCAGAATCCTTTGCCCTTATGAGCAGCACAATCCTCTGCTGTGGCCACAGAATGGTGACCTTCTTGGTGGCTGTGAGTACTTCTCAGAAATGTCTCACTCAGCTCTTTATGGCTGTATTGCTGTAAGAAATGATTCTAAGATCTTTTTTTCCAAAATATTAATGTCATAGACAAACGAAAGTTTGTCTCATACTTAAGCTGTGATTCATTCACCAGAAATATTCCTATTTTATTCCTATTCCTATTCCTCCACCTATTCCTATTTCAGGCTGAAGGTGAAGACACTACGAAAATAAAGGCAGCCGTTGGAAGACAGACTACAACACCTAGCTTGTGTCTCTTTCAATTACAAGTCTCAGTGCAAGAGTAATGGAGTCCTATGCATAATGTCCCCAACATCTGAACTCAGGAATTGTGCCTCGCCCCATTCATGTATTGAAGATCCCACCACGCATGTGGCTATATTTGGAGAAGTCAGTTTTTAGAAGTTAATAAAGATTAAATGAGGACAAAAGGCTGGGGTCATAATCCAATAGGACTGGTGGATTTTTAAGAATGAGGAAGATCCTCTTTAAGAATGAGAAAGATCCTCTCTCTCCCTCTCTCTCTCTCTCTCTCTCCCTCCCTCCCTCCTTCTTGCTCCTTTCTTCCCCCTCTTCTCTCTTTCCCTAATACTTGTACAACAGAAATTTCTTATCAGGCTGAAACAATCATCCATAATCCAAGACGACAGCCTTCACCAGGAACTGAGTTGTCCAGCACTTTGATCTAGGACTTCCGGCTCCTAGAACATAGAGAAAAGAAGTATGTGTGGATTAGGGCACAGCCTGTGTTGTTTGCTGTGGCAGTCTGAGTGAAATAATGCATCGCAGGCACTAGAGTCAGAGCACTTTTGTTGCAAACATTTCTTTCTTTCTTTCTTTTTTTTTTTGTACTGGGGATTGAACTCTGGTCCTTGCACTTGCAAGGCAGGCCACTGAACCGCTGAGCTAAATCCCTGGCCCTTGTTGCAAACATTTCGAATGGGACTGTTGTAGAAACAGAGATTCTGGAGGTGATTCTGAGGAGAGCCAAGATGAGAGAGAAAAGCTGGAGTGAAGCCCTCTGTCTTCCCAGAGAACGCACACCTAATTGTGAACAGAATGAGGGTAGAGTTACGGGTATGGGTGGGGCTTTCAATGAGTTTTGATATGGAAATGATGAAGATATTCTTGGAAATTGGGGTGAAGAAATCCTAAGCATATACTGGCACAGAACTTGGATGAATGTGTTCATGTTCCAGTGCTCTGTGGAAAACTGGACATGTGAAAAGCAAAGCTGGATCCAGAGCTGAGCAGGTTTCTAAGCAAGATTGAAAGACAAACATGGTTTCTGTGCCCTGCTTATCATAAATTTTAGGAGAGAGAGATTAACTGAAGGAATTGTTAGACCAGAAGGACCTTGCAGCTAAAGAGCTGAGAAGTTGTCAGCCTACTCAGAAAGAGATAGAGAGGGTCGGGGGTTGGAGGAGGATAGAGAGAGCAGCCTGGTCATTTGATGAGGAAATCTGTGTGGACCTGAATCAAGGCTCTCCAGAATCTCAGTCAAGGCCTGGAGCTGAGATGTGGTTATGCCAGGGGAGAAGCTGCCAGGTTGGGCCAAGGACAACAGGGAAAGTGAGAAACAGGCTCTCCTGGAAGTCTCAGGCCAGCCAGCCCGGCTCTGTGCACTTGTCTCCAAGAGAGGAAGGGCTCACAGGGCGGCTCAGAGGTGGCCCAGGCTGCTTCCCGGGCTGCCAAGCTTGGTCCCCACCTCCACATTGGCAGGTGAGGCTGCCTCCACCTGGAGCCCTGAAAGTGCTGCTACCAGCAGGGCCCCTGCAGCGCGATGACCCCCAGCTCTGGGGCCAAGGCTGGCACCTCAGTGGCCTAGGAGACAGCACCACAGCAGGCTATTCTTGAGTCTGAAAATGAAGTAAAACTTGCCTTGCTAGGGCTCATCTTCCAGGGACACTGTCTTGTTTCCTGTTCTCTTGCTGGGGTGGGAACATGTCCACTGCTATCACTTGAAAGCGCCGATTTTGTGTGGCTGGCTGCACACTCACAACTGAAGGATTTGCTTCGCCATGAGTTATACTGTGAGGCTCACCCACGCCGGCACACAGGCGCTGCACTTAAGTGCTGACAATGAAAGACTTAAAACTTAAGGGCTGAGAGGGTGGAATAGATGTGTTTCATACGTGACAAATCACATTCAAGTGGGTAATTCCGAGGCAGAATGCTATGGACTGAACTGTGGACTCACAAAGCTCATGGTGAAGCCTTAATGCTCCCTGTGACTGTATTTTTAGAAAGGGTCATAATTAAAGACGAATAAGTCATCAGGGTGAGGCTACAGTCTAACAGGACTGCTGTGCTCTCGAGGTCAGGAAGGGCTTTCCTCTCTCCCGAAGCCTCCATATCTTAGAGGAAAGTCGTTGGCTGCTACTTGGCTCTGAGACCTTCCACCCCATACCTGGGAGAGTAAACTGGGCTGGGGCTGAGCCCCATGGGGACTGGCATTTGCTGCAGCAGCCTGAGCTGAACCCGCGCAGTGGCAGGGACTGTCTTGGACAAGGACGCCATGCAGGGGTGACTGGCGCTGCTGCAGAGCCACAGCTTTCTCTGCCTTTGCAAAAAACACCCGGTACCCTCCCTGCACAGCCCACACCACCCCGCGCTGGATGCACAACACAGGAATGAAATGTGCCTTTGCACTAGGGTTTATGGCTTAGGGTGAGCCTGCCCGTGATGACTCCTGAGGCAAAGAGCAAAGCTGGAATGTGAGAAGAGCTGACGCAGGTTCACCAGGGCAGCTGCCCTGGGGTCTGGGCTATCAGACTTCATGACTGCGGTCACCGCAGGGCCCAGCTGCTTTCCTCTACTGAGCGACTCTTAGCGCTCTTCTGGCAGTGACATGAAAATCGGGAGGGAGATGGGGTAGCAGCTGCCATGGCCATTACATGAACAGAGCCATGATTTAATAAAAGCATGGAGTGGGTGAAGACAGGGCCACTCGGCTGAAGTCAGAACGGATGAGGAAGTCAAATCGGTTCTGAAGTCTTGATGTGGGCAGAATGTTGAAAATAATTCACAGAAGTAAAGAAATAGTGACAAACAGGTTGGGGAAAGGAGGGTGTGATGCTGCCCATGGACTGAGGGTGGGCAGGACCCCGAGTGCAGACAACACAAGACTGATCCGAGTGAGGATGGGCGGAGAGCAGACATCTGGGGCGTGTTCCAGGAGCGACGGACTTTCCGTGCCAAGGGGGAGAAATGAAATACGTCATAATGAAATGCAGACTGGAGCCAAACAGGACAAATAAAGATGGAAGAGGACGAATCACTCAGAGGTAAAGGAAAACAGGTAAGTATGAGATGGGACACAGAGAGGAAAGACAAAGAGGGAGAAGGGGTGGAGAGAGAGAGTCAAAGGTGCGGAACCTGATGGTGAAGTCACCGCTGTGAGTTAATCTCGCACCTACGGATGCCCTAGTCCTGCAAAGGAGTCGGAGAAAGAGCCCAGAGCAGGTCCAGTGAGACGGTGCGTGCTGCTTCACGAGGCCCCTCGCCTGGGCCAGCACACGCAGCTCTGTGCTTTCAAACTGTCCCCAAGGAAAGGATGTTTTCATAAGACTGCCCACAAGATGGACATATAGGCACTGATAAGCAGCTTAGCTATCATCAGCTTCACTGTGAATAATTTTCATGCATCTTTTTTTCTAAAATACTGAGTATTATGATAAACGCTGTTCTGGGCAGCATTGTTAGAGAAAAAAGAAAAATACTCGTGTCCACAGCTCCGGTTTCCTTATCAACCTCCTGTAAGCCGATAACGACACAACACTGAGTGGGTAGCTTACAATAATTTTCACCTCTCCTTTTCTGGATGTTAGATTTTTGGCTTATTCTTTGTTTTATTATAAGGGAGAGAAGTATATTTGGAGGAAGAGAGGCGAGGGAGACAGAGAGACAGAGGCAAAAATTGCCACATCAACACAGGGCGGAAGAGGTCGAGTTGGGAGCTGGTGTTGGCACCTCAGAAAGGGTGCTTCCTTCTCCTCATCTTCACGGAAGGAGAAATTCCTATGAGATCAAATACACAGTGACTTTGTAGACACAGCGGGGAGTGTAGATATTGAACAGAGCATGTGAGCTGAATTTTTTAGTGAATTGTTTATACCAAGGGAAGGAAACCCGCAGCTACTGTGTGCCCCGCACACAGCTCTCTCCTCCACGACGCTGTTCTTATCTTGTCAGATGACACAGAATGTGAAATCACCCCTGGGGGCCGGACGCATCTGGCAGGTGCGATTCTGAAGTGTTTTGCAGCCATCCACCTTCCGGTAACCAACGCCTGTCTTCCTGACCCACAAACTGATCACTTGCTTCTTGGTTTTGGTCTTTCTTTCCCCATAATTGGCTTTGACAGCCTTTCTCCCGGGTATGGCTGTATCTCAGAACAACAAAAAACTCAAAGTGGCCTGAAAAGTAAAAGAAGAAACGATCCCGATGCCCCCCGCTCCAGCCCAAGAGACTGATATTTCCTGCCACTCTGCAGCCCAGTGGACACTGTCATTTGGGGGGCAGGAACAGGGCACGTTCTGCAGTGTGACGGTCACGCAGGGGAAGCCTGGGTTCCCTGGCTGCCAGCAGGGTCCGGAGCAGCCTGGAGCCACAGTGTGGAGGGACTCGGCAGCTTAGGCACCTGTGGTGTCTCCTCCAATGCATGCTGGAGAGGCCAGAGGGATCTCACGCAGAGGGTTAGACGAAGCTTCCCTCGGAAACTGCTCAGAGCTGCTTACTAAAGGAAGCAGCTGAGATAATTCAAAGTAATTTTGCCAAACTCCAAAAGGGCCCTGAACAAAATATGAAGGTGTAGGAGTAAATCGAATTTTGCTGTTCTCAGAAACCCAGTGACAGAGCCCCTGCCAGGGGCCAAAAGTTAGCCGGAGCCACAGTCAGTCTAAAAATAAACCATTACTGCAGCCAGGACCCACATAGAAAGGAGATGACACGGTGTTAGAAAGGTAGAAAGGAAAGGAGAAAGTTGGAATAGTCTGATGGACCCACACTTCCAGGCCAGGGGCTCAGTGAAAGGAACGGTAAGAGGACAGGCACAGCGGGTGGTGGAGAGGACGTCCCAGTGCCAGGCACAGAAGCACTTCCATAGGAATGCCTCAGCGGTGCACTAAGACCTGTGGGATGGAGCTGAGCTCAGTCTCCTTGAAACCGGATCCAGAGGGCAGACAGGAGGCGCGGGGGTGAGCAGAGACAGACTCAGAAGCCACCACGGCTGGATGACAACAGGCACAGACCTCGTGCCAGCAGGAGAACTGGCGTAAAGTAGGCGTTTACCTACTTGGGCCGGGCCTGTCTGCTGCACCCACCTAACAGGTGCCGCCCCAGACAGGCCCTGGGCAGCGGAGGGCCTGACCTGGGGCCCTGTCCCGGATGGGAGCACCCGGCTGACAGCACCTTTCCTGCTACCTGTGATTCACACAGGTCAGCCGCCTCCACTGCATTACGCATTCATTCTAAAGCAGGATATTTGTGTCATTAAAGCTGCCTATGCAAAGGCTGCTTTGAGGAGGCTGTGCTTCGGTGAAGACCTGGCTCATTATCGATATTCGCGTGATGGATTGTCCCACCCCCCAAACAGAGGCCCCAGCATTGCCGCTCTGTCCCTCTGCATTAATAGAGGCTACAGTTTAATCTGTTGTTGGCACTGAAAATCCTAAGTGTATGTAAGACTTTCATTCCCCTCTAATTTCCAAAGTAATTCAGGAGCCTTTCAGCTCAAAATTTCTCAAATTTCATGAAATTCATAGTGTGCAGTTTCAACTGTACTCTCTGCAAAGCAAAGGCAGGAAGAAGCAGAACAGAGAAGGCATCCGTGGGAATGGAGTTTAAGGAAAATCTTCTCTCCTTGGAATAGCAGTGTTTCTCTCAGCAGCGAAGCCAAAGCACACAAATAATTACACTTCATGAAACATCAAGATTCAGCAGCGAGCCAGCACCCAGCATCAAATTAATTTTCAAAACAATTAAGTCGCTTAATGCTTTGAAAGGTCAGTTTGCGATTGGCATTTTGACAATTCCTGGGGTGGATGCAGATTCGGGTGTGGGCTGGAAGGAGACTGTTTGGGTCCATGGACAGGGCCTGAAAAGGGCAGCCAGACATGTGGAGACCAGCTGTCCCTGCCCTTGGCCGCTGTCAACACCTGGCCTCTCACCACCTTCCCCGACCCCGAGCTTGAGGCTTCCTCTCTGCAGAGCCAGGGTGACAGTGCACAGAACTCCTGAGGTCTCTCTGACCCCGCAGTTTTGGGGGAGTCAGTCCACAAATCCCACTCCATGAGCCCCGTTTAAACTGCTCTGGGCCTGTCCCAGGGGCCTGTGAATTCACGGTCTAGCCTCTCTGAGCCGCTGCCTATGGCTCTGTTCTTCAAGGGGAGAAACTACGCTTCTAGCAAGATTCCCGTTGGGGTCAAAGACCAGTGTTCCTTTCCACAACCAAAGACCACACAGGGCAGGACTCGAAGTCCAGACAGCCCAGAACCCTAGCTTCAGATTAATTCCACATAGATGTGAACAGAAATTGCTTTTCCTGTGTCATGTTCCAGTGGTCATGTTTGGAATATTTCTTAAAATAAGTAGAGTTACTAAAAAATTATTGAGGAAAATACACATTTCTTACTAAATAAGTAGTCATATGATTTTCCCTCTAGAAATAAATGATGTATCAAAGATAAAGAGTAGGAAAAAGTCATTCCATTCAAACACAGAAATAATAGGAAGGAAAAAGTTCATCCCTAATATAATTTTCAGAAAAGCAAAAAAAATCTATTTCTGTGTTTGTTCTTCAAATACTGACTTCGGATTCAATTCAAGTTGCTTTATTACATTCTTCCAAAGTAACTAGCAGTGTGTGTACAACCCAAATCCTAAGTAAATATTAAAATTCAAGGCAGCTGTGAATAAAGATGTTGGAATTAAAATGTATTAATGTGTATAAAGTGATCACATTACAATAATTTCATCCCACTAAATTTCATAGTTCATAAAAAAATTTATTGTATTGTTTAGTGCAAATAAGTACTGTATTTCATTTTTAAGGGAGTGGTTGGGACAGAAAAACAGAGGTTTTCTTTCTTCCGCTTTATTTCAGCAGCCCCCGCCACCAGACGGTGAGAAGGGCGAGTGAGGGCATCTTTGGCGCCCGCTGTCTGAGCGCCGGCACCTGCTCTGCTCAGGACAGAAGATCTCCCGAGGAAAGGAGGGAAATGAGCGCAGGCACTAACGGAACGGAACGGAGTTCGCACTTTCCGATCTGGAGGGAAACGACGGACCTTCACGCGCACGGACACTTTCCCGAGTGTCCCTAGACAGCGGACACACGGCGCGTTACACAGAGAACAAGAGAAGACGCTCGGAAACCGCTTTGGATGACGTTGTCTTCCGTGTCCTTCACTGTGAGCCCGCACAGCGGCGATTCCCAGCCACTTGGCACGGAAAAGAAATCAGTCTCCTGAGCTGCCCAGTGCCTCTGAGAGTCGCCCAGAATCGCAGGGGCTCCCCCAAGCCTGAGCTCCCTTGGAGCACCCCTCTCAGCCCTTGGCTCCAGGCACCAGCATGCGCCTGCTGTCTGCTCTGTCCCCCGGGCCGGTTCCCACACAACCAGGAGCAGCCCCTGCAGCTGCGAGTGCCACACCCATGCCTCAGGACATCCGCGGAAGGTCATGAGTAGTCGCGTGCGGTAGCTTTCCACCGCTGTGCCAAGTCACCCACAGCAAGCAGCATACTTCATGTTAGACACTTCTCTTCAGTTTACGGCTTCAGAAGCTTCAGGCCATGGCTGCTTGACACCGCAGCCTTTGGGGCACAACGTGGTGATGTAGGAGACTGCTCACCCCATGGCAGCTGGAAGTCAGATAGTCAAAGAGGGGGCGAGGCTTCAACAGTGCCTTCCAGGGCACATCCCCAGTGATCACAGCTCCTTCCCCGAGGCCCCACACCCGAGGGGAGCTGCCACTCCTTTAAAAGTTCCAAACCCCATGGGTGTCCCAGTGCCAGGGTCACCCAGCCCTGAGCTCCTTAGAACTCCGGGCTCTGCCCCTCTCTACCCTGGCTCCCTCTCAACAGCTCCATCCAGCTTTCTTCTGCTTCTGGGCACAATGACACCACCTGGGAGAGGGCAGTAGGCTCCCCTCCTCTCAGAAGTCTGCACTGCCCGCGGCTGTCCTTCTGTCCCTCTCCTTAGCCCGGGACAAGGTGCACCTCCCAGTGAGGGTGGTGTCACCTCAATTTTTAGCAGGATCCTTAAGGAAAGAAAAGAGTATTAGCAATAGGACCAAAGAAGATACCTTTGCTATACAGTGGGAGAAATGAGGCCCTCTGTTCTGAAGACACTGGTTTCATTTACTAGTAGCTCATTCATCTGTGAATTCATTAATCTTGTTGATTCTCAGTGCTCACCCCTTACCACAACAAAAATATAACCTTGGTGTTACAAAATTCTAACACAAAGCGTTAGAAATACACTGCACTCAAAGGATGTTTTGGAATGAACGGGTGGCTCTTCTCCACTGTTGAGGACAGACAGCACCTGGCAGCTCTGGCCTCTGCCCGCACAGCCCCAGCACCCGACTGGCTGTCTGGTGTGCTTTGCATGATGTTTTCCCTACTTTGTTCCCCTGAAGGCCAGAGCATGGAAGAAGTCCTTGTTGTAGTCTAGCCAATGAGACTCAGTGGGGTTAGTGTCTTGTCAAAGGTGCAGAGGGGTAACTAAAAAAGAACCAGGTCCCCAACCTCTCGTTACATTGAACCATTATTCAAATTTCCATGGCAGAGATTTATTTCATCTCAATCTAGAATATGAAGCCTCTAAAAATGGAAGTCACTTGTATTTATGTGTCGAGAGAGAGAGAGAGAGAGAGAGAGAGAGTGTACGTAATCAGTAACTATTAGACAGAATCAGTAAAATAAAATCTAAAACAGTAAGGAAATAACATTCTGATGTTGTAAGAGAAGGTCCTGACTGGAGAGCAAAGCCGACTCAGGCCAAGTTCGGCTCCCCAGCTAGTACCTGGCCATATTTGTGCTTTATTTTGTCATTAGGACTTCCCCGAGGCCCCACACCCGAGGGGAGCTGCCACTCCTTTAAAAGTTCCAAAATCCATGGGTGTCCCAGTGCCAGGGTCACCCAGCCCTGAGCTCCTTAGAACTCCGGGCTCTGCCCCTCTCTACCCTGGCTCCCTCTCAACAGCTCCATCCAGCTTTCTTCTGCTTCTGGGCACAATGACACCACCTGGGAGAGGGCAGTAGGCTCCCCTCCTCTCAGAAGTCTGCACTGCCCGCGGCTGTCCTTCTGTCCCTCTCCTTAGCCCGGGACAAGGTGCACCTCCCAGTGAGGGTGGTGTCACCTCAATTTTTAGCAGGATCCTTAAGGAAAGAAAAGAGTATTAGCAATAGGACCAAAGAAGATACCTTTGCTGTACAGTGGAAGAAATGAGGCCCTCTGTTCTGAAGACACTGGTTTCATTTACTAGTAGCTCATTCATCTGTGAATTCATTAATCTTGTTGATTCTCAGTGCTCACCCCTTACCACAACAAAAATATAACCTTGGTGTTACAAAATTCTAACACAAAGCGTTAGAAATACACTGCACTCAAAGGATGTTTTGGAATGAACGGGTGGCTCTTCTCCACTGTTGAGGACAGACAGCACCTGGCAGCTCCGGCCTCTGCCCGCACAGCCCCAGCACCCGACTGGCTGTCTGGTGTGCTTTGCATGATGTTTTCCCTACTTTGTTCCCCTGAAGGCCAGAGCATGGAAGAAGTCCTTGTTGTAGTCTAGCCAATGAGACTCAGTGGGGTTAGTGTCTTGTCAAAGGTGCAGAGGGGTAACTAAAAAAGAACCAGGTCCCCAACCTCTCGTTACATTGAACCAGTATTCAAATTTCCATGGCAGAGATTTATTTCATCTCAATCTAGAATATGAAGCCTCTAAAAATGGAAGTCACTTGTATTTATGTGAGAGAGAGAGAGAGAGAGAGAGAGAGAGAGAGAGAGACAGAGAGAGAGCATACGTAATCAGTAACTATTAGACAGAATCAGTAAAATAAAATCTAAAACAGGAAGGAAATAACATTCTGATGTTGTAAGAGAAGGTCCTGACTGGAGAGCAAAGCCGCCTCAGGCCAAGTTCGGCTCCCCAGCTAGTACCTGGCCATATTTGTGCTTTATTTTGTCATTAGGAAAGTGCAGATATAGCTACACAGAATTTTCTGAAAGGGATTAACAGGAAATACAAGTTTAACATTTAACATAGGATCTGGAACAGAGTACTCAAATAGAAGACAGCAACCATTATCCAACCAGTACTACTGGTAAGAAAATGGCGCCACCAGCAAGAGATGCGGCAGTAGGCACCCTAGAAGAGCCACAGCCAACTGTGGAACAAAGGGAGAGTAGGAGGGGCAGTGGGGAACACGCCAGGGCAGCAGTGGGACATCTGAGCCATCCTGGACCCCTCCTGTCCAGCATATCGCCTGTGGCAGATGCAGCTTTCATCTCAGGGCCCTGGACGTGGGGGCCAGGGCTAAGGCACCAGAGGAAGTAGGTGGTCCAGTTTCCCCTCTGAGCTCACAGACACCTCACTGCCTCAGAGGAGGAGGAGGCTGGGGCTTTGGGCAAGAGGACCCTGCACTCGCTCTGCAGTGAGCTTCCTCAGCAGAGACACCATGCCTGTCCTTCGTCGGCTTGTGGCCTCCAGGTGTGATGGAGACTATAGTTGTTTCAGCCCTGATCAGGGATACTCTGAGGCCCACTGCAAAGAAAGTAGAGATCTTGGTGGGGTCAGCGTGGTGAGGGTCATCCTGGACCCAGCTTGTTATGGGGAGGCAGAAAGCAGCACCAGCTGACTGGCCCACCGAGACCCCATTTCTATGCCTCCTCTAACCCAAAAGGACACACAGTTATTGCCCAAGTGAATTTTTCAAAACATGTTTTTTCAAAACATGTTTTGAAAAAAGAAGATTAAAATACACACAAAAATTAATTATTCTGATAGAGTATTAGAATTGTACTTGTAGAGTGTATGTGAGGTCCTAATTCCAGGTACCAAACTAACTAAATAAATGCTTTAAAAATTCTCCTAAATCCCTCTTGCTCTCTATTTGATGAGTAAATGTCAAATTACTAAAATGTCCCACTACATTCCTAAAAAGACATTAAGTGTCCAAATACTTTCAGACCATATGAATAACACAGGATACGACAGTGATAATGTTGTGTTTGAACTGGAAGAGGACCGAAGTGTTTCAGCAAAAGTAATTCAAGCAGGAGAAGTCACTTCGAAGAGCAGAGTGGTTGCATTTTTCTTCTAAGAAAGGCACCACTGATCCACTGGTGACTATGAGCTCTCATTTATGCTTGACAGAGAAGCCACTGTCAATTATAGAACAATATTCCAGTTCACTCCCCTTGATTTCTCCTCTAGACCAATGTGTCACAGAAAACAAATCATTTTCCATCTCTCTGCTATCAGTTGGCAGACATTCACTGTCTATAGAATGTTAATCTTTCTGAAATCAGCCAACAGGAGGTGTGAGAAATTATGGTATTTTGGACTGGAAATTACAATACTGATGTTCCACTACAATAATGTCACATCACTGAAAAAATTGTGGTGCCCATCAAAAATGTCTCACACACAATCACAGAAAGCCATGACCAGGACTCCCCGCCCGGCCATGCCGTAGACATCCAGTCCATCCTGCAGCACGTGGGACAAGAGGGCACCCTCTCCACCCTGGGGCAGGGAGCAGGGCTCACATCTGGGAGGACTTACTTCTGTGCCTGCAGCTTGGGGCTAGGGCAGGGAGGGAGGTTGAAATCCTTTTCCATATTGAAAGGGGATCTCAGGGTGATAAAGTCTCAGCCTCTGCAGGGAGAATGCGGCTGGTGCAGCCTCCTCCTGGCATCAATATTGCCACAGAAAATCCTTCCAGTTCACTTTTCGATGAGATAAGATAAAGTATGTATAGATGAAGTTTTAGTCTTGATTGAAGTAAGAATTTATGCCATTCATTTAGAAAGCACCACACATCTCAACCAAAACCGTGCAAATACATCCCACAAATTCCAAGTCTGTACTTTTCTAATAATAAAGCTATCTAAAGAAATACACTCTAACTCATCTTTTATTAACTTTTCTCAAAAAATCCTGCAGTAACATATACCATTGGATCTGTTGCTAAAGTTTCCAGAGATTGGAATATTATCATAGCCAAATTGCAAAACAAAAGTGACAATTCTATTATTATTATATTTTTCCTATAATTTATTATTATTATTATTATTGAGAGAATGTACACAAATACACTCCCTTTATTGTTCAAAGCTGTTACTCATGAACTAAATTTATCCATTTCAAAATATGAAAACAAATGAGAGAATATTAGTTTTAATTTTTACTTTTGCTGTTCACATTGTTTCTGTTTCTCTTTATCTTTACCTGTTCATTTTAGTCTTTCTCATTCATATTTGTAAATATTATTTTGTTGTCTATAAACTCAGGTAAGCAAAACTAAGATTGTTAAGTTTTCTCTTGATCGAACATCTCGCGTTAACAGGTTCAGAGAACTGAGAAAAGTTAGTACAATATATATTTTCATTATAGTTGGGGCAGTTAAACTCCATTTTTCTTGAGAGCCCCCTTTTTTTCATTAAAAATGTGTATATTCAAGCTCTAAAGTCCTCCAAATTAATATTATATGTATAAGCATTTAAGAAAGCGAAGGTCTGTCTCACCTTCACACTGAGAACACAGGTAGAACTCTGCGAAGCAGGGTACCACATCCAGGACATTGCTGAGAAACTGAGATGTTCCTGTCATCAGGAAGGGGCTCTGCCCATCGGCCAGAGGAGGGAGATGCTCCTCAGCTTTGAGCAAACCCTGGACATGAGCGGCAGACCTTGCTGGGAGGAAAGGATGGGGCTGAAGGACTCTGGATCCTGTGGTGCTGAGATCAAACAGTGGAGCCGGTGGGACTCCGTGGACAAATGGTCCCAGCTGGCTCGGAGATTTTTGCTCCTGTCACCAGGGGGCTCAAAGAGGGTGACTTCCTTTGTGATACTTGCACCAAGATCACTCTGCTTTTTAGGGTCTGTATCAGGCTTTGGTATCCTTATAGGACAATGCAAAGAAAGACTAAATAGCAAACTGGAGGAGAGAAACAAAGCTGCTGGCCTGTGACTCAGAAGAGTGGTGGCATTTTGTTCTCCAATAAATGATTTTATCATGCCTATTGAGGTTTTGCTGAAGGGCAGAGAAAGCAGAAGGGAAAAAAGCAGGGACTAAAACTAATAGTAAGTGTCTATCAAGAGCTAATATGTTGGTCATTCTAACAGGATTTTACATAAAGCCTGGCTATTTAACAAGTTATACTCAGAAGGCAATTCCACCCACTAAAATTCAATAAATTTTCCAGGGTCAGTAAAAGTCCTATGATTCTACATACAACTGAATCCACAGACTGGAGCTCAAGCCCAGCTCTTTCAGTTTTCTGAGCATGGGGTTTCTGATCTACAAGGACTCGGAGTACCACGTGTACAACACATATTTGCTCAACAAGTGAATGAGCTGCTTCCAACTGCAAAATTCTAGTATTCGTAGAAGAGCATTTTACTGCCAGATGGATTGCTTGAGCGCTTCAGAGATGTTGCAAGACGATGTCAAACAATAGCAGAAATTTGAAAGAATACATATTTTTGTTTCATGTTACTAATTAAAATGTATTTATTTTTTGCATTTGCTTTATGTGTTTAATTAAATTACCTTATGTTTTTAAATGTAATGAAATATGCTTAATCCTTAAGAATCACTTGATGATTTATAAGACACCAATTTGGAGATCTGGGTGCAAATTCAGATGTACGGATACTTATAGGCTGTCAGAACTGGACAAACTCTGTTATCTCAAGGGTGTAAAACAGGTGCCACTTCCTGTACCTAACATCCTGTCCACCCAATGTGGGATAAATGTGGGATTGAAAATGTGGGATAAATATGGCTATTAGGTTATCATCTGCCCTCCTGTATCTAAGTTTTTTTTCACACAAATCATTTGCGAAGTGTTGCATTTTCTACTTGCAAAAATGTATCTCAACATAGGGCTGCTCTGGTAATCAGCTTACCATCAGCATTTAGGACCTGTGGGTCAGCTGTTCCCTTGGTACAAAGTGATGCTAATGGGTCCTTCCCGCTGCGGTCTCCCCCAGAACCCAGGACTCTGATCTAGTCATGGGGAAAACAACATCAGAAAAATCTCAGTGCAGGGGGACAATTTATGAAAAACCTGACAGTTGCCTCAGTCCACTCAGCTGCTAAGACAAAATGCCAGAGACTGGGTAAGGTGGCAACAACAGGATTTTCTGTTTTACAGCTCTGGAGGCCAGGAAGTCCAGACTCACAGTGCCGGCCGATTCTGTAGCTGGTAAGCCATAGCTTTGCCTCCCAACCCGAGCTTCTTGGTGTTCTCCCACGTAGTGCCCAACCCAGTCATGATTGCTGTGCTCCCCACTGCTACATGCGGAACCAATTTCAGCATGTGACTTTGTGAGGACACAAACGCGCAGATCATTCCTCGAAACTGCTGAAATCACCAAAAATAAGGTAAGTCCAAGAAACTATCACAGCAAACAAAGATCTTCAGGAGAAAAGAAAGCAAATGCAACTTGGTGCTTTAGATGGAATCCAGGGAGAGAAAAGGAACATTAGGTAAAAACCAGGGAAACATGAGAATGCTCTGAACGTTAGTTAGTAATAATGTGGTGGTACTGATCGGTTAATTATAACCAAGATGCCTCCAGGAAGCAGTCCATTATGAGCTACCTTATAGATCTCTGCAGAGAAGTGGGGACTGCTGCAAGCTTTGTCCTATGGATTTTTTATGGATAGTTTTCACTTTTTGTCAATTTGTAAGGATTGGTCCAGTTACAAGTGAATAATTGAGAAACCCACTGTACCGGACAAAAGTAAATATGTTTCAAAATGTAAAAGTAAGGTCAATGACTAGGATGCCACCGTCAACACACCATGGAATTCCTGCTGCTTCTTCCGTTCCACAGCCACGTGACACGAGAGAACTCCGTCCCTTAGGGATCCCAAAAGTGAGTGCTGCACTCCAGGGACCGCGGAGATTTGGGCACACTTCCTCTTCGCCGCTGTTATTTTAATCATAGGGATGGACAGCACTTCTTGTGTTATCACCCTGGAATTCCCAGTGATGCCTGTGAGTTCACCTCCCAAGTAGCCTTCCTTTCCTCTTATTAAGCAGTAGAAAAATAAATGTCAAGGAGGAAGCTGTGTACATGCTTCTAATAAAGTACATTGGAGATGCAAAAGGAACCATGATATTTAAAGCATCCTTTTTATGTGTTTCCATTAAATAAATGTTTTAGTTTTTATTTATTACTCTCTTACAGTAAGAGTACTACTCTTTAAAGCTATACTTTTACTAAGTTAAACACCCATGGTAGTGAGAGAACAAAAAAATTCAATTTGACCCAAAGTATAAAAGAAATGTGTATTATGGGTGCTGTAGTTTTTGAGAACTGCTGATTGTACATTTGAAGTAGTTGGCCTTGATTAGAGTTGTTTCAGTATAAGGTTCCCTTATGAGAAAAGACTTGTGAAATGTAAACATACTGGTGGCAATGCAAACTCATTTTCATTCACTAATTGCTATAATCAAAACAAAGCTCACAACCATTAGCTTTGATACAGTATAAACAGAAATAATAAATTGATTAATCATCTTCTACAAAGACGTCACCCTCTAAGCATTTAAGAGCTACACTGTGACCTTACATTAGTTCATGGCTGTTTTCTTATTTCAATTATTCATTCATTTATAAGGATGTGGAGGACTTCAGAGACTGATAAAGAACCTAGGAGAAGAAGCAGGAGATATGTGTGAGCGTTGGAGACAGGAGTCATAGTAAATGGCACAGATACAGAGGGGCTGGAACCAGTCAGTGCATCTGCACCACAGTTCAGTGGACCAGGAAAGAAGGAAGGTGACATCAGCAGGAGAGCTACAGCGATTCGTGCCCTTGATGAGAAAGTAAACAGCACAAATCTCAACGCAGCAGTGCAATTCTGTGTGTGACCTGGTGTGATAGGAAGATGGATCGTGTCTGCGGTCCGTACACACACAATTAACAGTCCCCTTGGCACCTAGGAGTGAACCACCTAAGAAGGAAGACAGGTCCCTCCCCAGTACCCTGCAGATAAATCACGTGGGACCCACATCTACCCCCGGTGCTCACAGACCGATTGCAGAGCTGACCCTGTGTGGCCACGGGGTGGGGCAATGAGGCCATAACCAAGAAAGGGACTTTGAGTGAAAAACCACAGGGTGCACTTTCAGGGGCATTTTTTTTTCTTTTTTCTGGTCTGTTATTTGTAATTGAACGTGTCATTGCAAAACCAACAAGGAAGATCAGAGATGTCACTCAGAACAAATTAAAGACATACAAAATGCTGTGAGGACTATTTCTGTCTATGGGGATTTGGGGGACTAAGGAGAACTTAGATACAGAGCAAGTAGATTTGAAATCCTGTAAACATTTCTACATTGTTTGGGTTTATTGAGATTGACCAATAACATTAGAACACATTAAGTGGTAACTCACACAGTGGGTTTGAGCCTCTCTTCTTGTAGCTAACTTGATCTTTACTCATTTTATCAAGAGCTTACTGTAGTTAAGTACGTTGCTGAAGACTTTAAGTGCATTATCTCATTTAATTGTAAAATCCCATGTGATAGGAAATTTTTAGCCATATGAATTTTTCACAAAAATACAGGATCGTACTGAGAAAGGGGTGGAGTTGGGCATGGATTGCAGGGCTGTTTGATTTCAAACCTCATTGTTTAATCTGTATTCCAAGGCCTTTTCTTAAAACTTATATCCTTTCTCCTCTCTTTTATTCTGTTTATTTTTTCAGAGCTGACTGTGACCCGCTAAACTAATATCTCACTAACTCGATTCATGGGAAACTCCTGCCCTGTGCAATATGCTTAACTAAAGCGATGTGCTGCCATGGGGAGACGATTCTGTACACTGTGGTCTCCCCAAACCCTCACAACACTGCTTTGAAGGAGATAAGGTAGACAGGAGAATCAGAGATTGAAGGACTTGGCTGGGGTGGCCTCGCTCAGGTATTCCAGACCAGTGCTGACAGCGTGGGTGCCAGCTCCAGTCCCCGCAGGGTTTGGAAGGCCCCACACTGACCCTGCTTTCAGGAGGCTTTGGCCACGGATTCCAGGTGGGCTGCCCCCTTTCCCACAAGTGCCCACTCTCAGCAGGGCCTCCACCAGAGTTCCTGGGCCCACATCAGGTCACACACTCTTCTGTATGTGCCCTGTACCCGGGGCAGTTGTGTACACCCTGAAGGTTGTGCAAACTGTTTTACACACACACACTCATACATTTTAATACACACAGACTAAAACAATTCTGGGCATAGGTGGTGGTACACACCTGTAGTTTTATCACTCAGGAGGCTGAGACAGGGGGATTGCCATACCTTCAAGGCCAACCTGGGCTACATCATGAGTTTGAGTCCAGGCTGCTCTACAAAGTGAGACCCTGCCTCAAAAACGAAACAAAACCAAATATACACAGACTCACATGGGCACATATGTATACCCTCGCTCAAGGATACAAATAGAAGCACGCACATGTAGAATCATGCACGCAAACACAGGTGCACGCACACACATTCCCTCACACAGCACACACACAAAGACAGGCACACATATGTACTTACACTCTTGTATATACGCAGATACGTATATAGATATTGCATACCTGTATACAACCACTTCAGAATACAGATGCAGACACACACACACACGCACACACACATACACACCAGCATCCATGTGGCTACATGGACACACACACACATTCATGCACACACACATTCATGCACACACACACGCTATAACATAAAACTTTTCAAGATAAAAGGAATTTTTCTCTGTTCCTTCAAATGTTGGTGCTCCATGCTGCTGCACCTCCTGAGACAAACACTCTCAACTCCTGGCATTAACATATACCTTCGATAAAACCAGAAGTATAGTTTGAAATAAAGACTTGCTTCCCACACCTTGCACTGTTTCTCTGAACATTTCTTTGTTAAAAAAAAAAAAAACCTTGCTCTGTAATCTGCTTTTCTCACTACTCCAATGCCTGTTTTCCTGTTTTCCTCATCAACAATAGCAATTTACCTTTCTATTACCTGTCCTGTTACCAGGACTAAAATTCTTCTGATTGATGAAGCACACAGAATTCAATCTCCCACATTGGAATTCTAGTGCTTGGAAGGAACTTTATTGAACTAACAAGAAGGATCGACAATTTCACACCCGACACATTCGCTCACTCAGCTTTTCCTCTGCTCAAGGCATCTCCCTGGGACCTTGGTGGCTGTTAGCATGGGCAATAATGCTATAAAGCCTTATACCCAGGAAGGGCAAAGGCTTTCCATAAAGAGGTACAGGAAAACCACGAAAAGACTGATGGAAGCTGGCCTGATGGACACCAGCGGTCTGTTGTGAAAACTGTCGGGTTCACAGGCAAACATCTCTGCCCCATGGGTTGATTACTAGCAGAGTCCTCAGGACTTGCTTCTCTTTCCTCTCTATAAGAAAATTTATAGCTCTGGCAACCATAAGAAAGGCCAGGGACATCTGAAATGAACAGACATTTCTCAGAGAAAAAAGTAAAAGCAGCAAATAAACATATGAAAAAATGTTCCATAACACTGGTCATTGCAAACATGCAGATGAAAACAGCGAGATTCCACCTCGCTCCAGAAAGAATGGCTGCTATAAAAAAGATCAACTAATAATGAATGCTGGCAGGACTGTGGGGAGAAAAGAATCCTTTTTCATTGTTAGTGGGAGTGCAGACTGGTCCAGATGCTGTGGAGATATGGAGATACCTCAAATAACTAGCATTAGAGGTTCCATTTGACCCAGATATTCCCCTGCTGGGTATCTTTCCAAAAGAATTAAAAGAATCAGAGGGGGTGAGGGGAGGACAGGGACAAGGGGAAAAGATGAGAACCAAGACCTGTCATGTAAAGGTACAAGATCCCAGTAATGAATGTAACTGTACTGTATACCTAGAATGGACCAATAAACTCAATAAAAAGAAAAAAACAAAAGAATCAGACCACAGTGATATATGTGCACCCATGTTTATAGAGGCACAGTTCGTAATAGCTAAAATTTGGAAACAGCCCAATTGCCAATTAACTGGAGACTGGATAAAGAAGATGTGAGATTTTTCCTGAAAGAGTACTACTTAGCCGTAAAGAATGAGAAACTACAGATATTTATAGCTAAGTGGATGCACGTTGAGGCCATGCTCTTAAGTGAAACAAATAGGACACACATGTGTAAATACCAAATAGTTTCTCTGGTGTGAGAAACTAAAAATAAGGATCAAACTGTATAACAGCTAATGTGAAATAGGAAGAAAAGGTCTAAAGGTGTAGGGGAAGTGGGAGGGGTAGGGGAAAGGAAACAGGGGGAAAAATGTGGGAAAAGGAAAAGACGGAAGCAAAGTCTTTGTCAATAGGGAAGCGGGGGTAAGGAGGCTGGGCAATGGGGAAAATAAGAACCAAGATACTTCATGCAAAGGTACAAACCCCAGTGATGAATGTAACTGTGTAGTACACCTAACAAGTGCCAATGAATTTAATAGAAAAGAAAAAGAAAGAAAGAAAGTCCAGGGCTGGTGACACAATAGTGGCAAAAACTCTGAGGTGCAGCATTCCAAAGTCAGAGACCTAGTGAGAAGTGGAGGGGAAGACAGGAACACGTACCAGCTCCCAGGCATGGATCCCAAGTCCCGAGAAGTAAGAACCAGAAGTAGAATCCCGAGGGAGCGAGAACACCCACAGTGCTGGGGCTCAGAGGAGGAGCGGGGACCTGAGCATCAGAGGAGACTTACACGGAGGTCAGTTGCCCATGGGGAATTGCAGCACTAGTCTCCCTGGACCTGTGCCTTCTCTCTTAAGACGCTTTGTTACTTACACATGTATTTTTCTAAAGACTCCAGCACCTGAGACAAATGAGAAGTATCTTGAGACAGCCCTATCTTTCAGTGCTGCTGAAATAATGTTTTCACCTACCAGGCAATGCTGAGGAACGTTGCCAACTTAGGCAGTGAAACAGCTTTGTTCCGGTCTCAAACTCACCCCTCATAGACGCACAATCTTGAACTGTCCATTTGCTGTCTCTGCATTGTTTGTAAAATGTGAATAGAGCTGTGTGCTCATAGAATGCTTTGGAGAAAACCTGAACTGAGAGATCTTTACAAGAGCGATATAAACTGCTTTAAAGCACTATTTACATATGAAGTCATACCATTGTAGATGCATTTCTAGGAGAACTAATGAAGTAAGAAAATATAAACTTCATTCTGCCCAGAGTCCAGTAATTTCTTTTTAAATGCATGATCGATTTAAGCAGAAGGACAAAATGATTAAGGGTCTAAAGAATGAAAACTCTAGAGTTTCAGGTTCGCAGAACATGGAAGATGGTTTTGTCTTCAGATATTCTGTCACCTACTTTTCCACGGGCTCTGTAACTTCATGGTGTTAACAGCTTTGTGCTTCTTGGCTTCTTCTCCACCACTGTTGTAGGTTCCTGGACCTTCAGTTACAACATCACTTCTGCAAGGAGGCCTTGGGCTGCTTCATATTTTCCCAGGCTCGCTCTTGCATCACATGCAGGGTCCCCTTAACGTCTTCCCCCTTGAGAATTCAACCATTTTTTCAAGGGGAACTGGCCTCTGCCTACAAGTCCAGGAGGAGCTGTGGGCTTTTACTTTATCTTACCAGAGGGCTATCCACATTCTGCCACTGGCGTCCAAATTACTGAAACTTTCTGGGACAAACCTTCTCATGGTTGTGTCTAGATGTCACCCCAAATCTTCATGTAGTCATAGGAGGGGCTTTCACAGAGGTGGCTGAATCTATAGTGAGTGATTGATTCAAGGTACAATGCTAGGATTAAGAGTGTGTGATTTCTAAATCAGTTCACTGATTGGTTTGGCACTGCCCTAATCCCAGTAGCCTGGATACAGCATAAGGGACAGAATGAGGCTTGGCTTGCCTCTTACTACCCTTAGCCTACCATGAACTGTTTCTCCTCTGCCACGCTGCTCTGCCTTGGAGCCAGCCAATTATGGACTGAAACCTCTACAAAATGTGAGCCAAAGCAAACCTCCTTCAACTTCCTTTAAGTGTCACGTATTTGTCTCAGCAATGAGAAAAGTAACTAAGATGCCTTCCATCAGCCTGTAAATAACAGATCTGTGCTGCCCCACCATGCACCTCTGCGATACCACAGTTGACCCTGCAAGATATCTGTGCCTTGGCTTCCTAAAGACACAATACAAGGAACTCTAGTTTCTCTGGAAAATGGTCTTGGACTCTGCGGGAAACACTTGGGAGGTTGCTTGTAGGGGTCTTGCTATCTTTCATCAAAAGGACCTGAACCTCCTGCCTTGTCTTCAAGATGTGCTTCTGTGTTATGTCTCCTGGAAGAGTCCGGGAGCCAGGACTTTCCATTCGGGTGCCTGACATGAGCCCTGAGCTCTCCTCCTCCTTCCTCTTCCTCTTCCTGTTCTTCCTCTTCCTCCTCTTTTTCTTCCTCTTCTTTTTGTACTTCTCCATCTTCTCTTTCTTCTCCTTTTCTCTCCCTCTACTCTTTTCTTCTTCTCCCTGTCCTCCTCCCTCTTCATGTTCCTCTTCTTCCCCTCCTCCTTTTTTCTCCTCCTCTTTTCTTCTCCTCATTTTTCTCCCCCTCCTCCCTTCCCATCCTCCTCCTCCTCCTCTTCCCCTCCTATCTTACCAACACTCTAGCTGGCTACTTCTCTTTGTCTCTTTCCTCTGGACAAGACCATTGTCACATGCTCCTGCATGTCATGGCACCCTGAATGCCACCCCAGACCACTGCCCATTGAAGCATGCACCCACATTGCCATGACGGTGCCTCTGATTCTGGCCTGGGCCATTGGAGAATCGTGTTGAGCCTCACTGACATGGGGCATCCTGCTTCACTGGCCCAGCTACTCCTATTGAGTGCATCTGGTCTGCAGAAAACACGCTCTATGAAGTCAATGCATGCCCAGATGTTCTCCAGAAAGCTGGGTCTGAGACAGAAGGCTGTTGGAAAGTCAAACCTCAGGAAAAGGTGGTGAGAGATAAGGTCAATGAAGACAAAAGGAAGAGAGCTGCAGTTACAAGGATGCATTATCTAGCTGGTTGCTGACAGAGGTGTCTGATTGCTTAAACTGCAGAGGTACCCCACGGAGTTGTCTCAATGCATCTCATGACAGAAAGGGAGTGGGGAAAAGGAGGAAGCATTTGTACACTGACCCCTACCTCCTATAGGTCAAAGGTTGGTCTTACTGGGCACTAATGCCTGACTTTCGGGTTGTACACACATGGATATGGATGCTCACTGAGGTATTAAGTATGGTCAAGAGCGAAATCACAGGGCAGGAGGCAAAGGACTATTCAGTTTCATTGAGCCCACAGAGAACTAGCTGCTGTAGTGAAATTGGACACGAAAGAGGTGACCCAGAGAATTTAGGGCATGGTAACTGGGAAGTATTCAATGTAGGCAGAGCTACTTCAGAAGCCAATAATGTACTGTGTTCGAATTTAACTTGTGAAAATTTGAATCTTCCATTTACTATTAAAATCCATCAGGTAGATACCAAATGAATGATACCTTGAATTTTTCCATAATTTTTCATAATTTTTTACTGTGCAATGTCCAATTCATGTAGGAATCCGACACAAGATGGCCAAAGCACAAACAAAGCTGACTGAGAGAAACCACGCCATAGACACACACATGTCTTTTCTTCTAGCTTCAAGACTGTTGCGGAACTTGAACTGGGCTTTGCTGTGGATTTCAGGGACACAATTGTCCCAGCCATCCAGAAGTGCGGGCACAGCCAGCCTGGGAAGCAGCCACCTGACACCAGTTCCCACCATCACCTTCCTTCCCTGTGTCTGGAGGTCCACAGCCAAAGTACTCATCTCTCAGGAGCCATGGGATCCAGTGAGAAATCTGCTGAGAAGTTCCCCCTCTTGAATAAAAGTCAAAGCCTAGAGAGAAAAACTTTGACCTGGCTTCTCCCTCCTATCTGGAGCACAGAAGTCTTACCTAGAGAAGTAATATCTCTCTTCTGACCCCAGCAATAGAAGCCAACTACTAAGGAGGATGTAGCAGGACAACAGGGTGAGTCTGAACAGCAACACATTTAGAACCTATAAACACTGGATTCCCCACCCCAAGGGTTAAAGTTACAAAATGAATGCTCTGAGCACTCCATAGCTGGATTCTGGTGCAGGACTCCATTTAAAGTGGGTCTCCTCCTACCTAAACGGCAAGATTTTTAGAGCAGGGGTCACTAATAGATATTCTCAGCCATCACAAGCATCATCTGCTTCACCAGAGAGTCTATAAGCCTATTGATTCCTAGGTGACTCTCCAGAGCTCTAGGTGCCTCTCTGAACATATAGGTGCCTCCATGGGTGCTTGGCTGCCTCCTTGACCATAGGTGACTCTCTATTGCCAGGTGTCTCTGTATCCCTCAAGTACAATTATTGGGATCACAACAATCAGTATGACACAAGAAAGCAGAAGGAAGATATATGGTCTGTGCCACAAGGGAGTTTACAGTTGCATGGGGAGATGTGTATACAAATAAATCTACTGTGATCAATTACAGCATGAGACAACCAGAAAATGTTTTGGGACTGGGCCGTGCTTCTTGGAAGTGGTTGCCATTACAGTTGGTCTTGAGATTGGACGTGTCATTGTCAGCAAAGAAGATGATGTGTCAGCAGTTCATGGGAAAGAGATTTGTATAGCTGGGGAAAAGTAGAAGTATAAGGATTCTGGTACTGTGGATTGTAGTTTTTCTCCTCTCTTCCCATTTCCATCACCACCATCTGTCAGGCCAAGCAGTAGGGGAGACTTTAAGCTTCTTGAAGGCAGAAGGTTTGCATGTGGCTTCCCTGCACCTTCCTGGCCATCTCCACCCAGGGGAGCTGTTTGGTGAACCCAGATTACATCAGTGCTGCAACAGGTGAGGAGGCTTATTTAATAAATGTTCTCTTACCTCCAAAAGTAATACCTTTTCACTGAGCTCTGGAGGAACACACTGTGCTGAGCAGCATGTTAATTTGCTCCAGGGTTTCGTGCAGCCTGCTCATTCTCTTTTTGACTAGGGCGCCTGAACAATCATCCTCTGTGCACCAGGCAGATAATTACCCTCCTCTGTCTCCATGGGATCCCTGAGTACTGCAGAGGCCCAACACCTGCCTGGAAGCCATGGAAATAGGAAGAGAAGAAAAAAATGCTCTGATATTCTGGGACGCATATCTGAAAACACAGCCAATCTGGAATCAAATGTGGGGAAAAATGAGCAAAAGCACCCCGAATGTGATCCATGATTTGTTCAACAGATGTTTACAGAGCTCCTACTGTCCTACTGTATGCTGGATGGACAGTGTTGTAAGTGAGGAGAGAGAAGCTGGGGGCAAAATAATCCAAGCTCCCTTAAGGAATGTGTCCCTCTGAGCAAAGAAAAGCCAGAAGCCAAGCACGAAAGTTTCACATAACAACGGCGCCTAGGAACACCAAGATGCAGCAGGAGAGTAGGGACAGAGGACATGCAGGTACAAGACAGGAGGCCATTCTACATGGAGTTATCAAGTGCCGTGAGTGATCAGAAACATCAGTGAGGGAATGGAGGGCTTCCAGGAGTGCTAAGGTGCAAGTGAAGTAAGCTGAGAGGAAGTGGCAGCTGGTAGAGATAAAAACATACTCTGTCTATTCAAGGAAGGAGGACAGTGTGGCTGGAGCCGAAGGAGCCAGAGAAGAATTCCTGAGCATAGAGGTCCAAGGAGGAAAGAGGACTCTGTCACTGAGGATCTCTCGGGCCTCTGTAGGGGTCATCCTTGAACTCAAAGTGAAATGAGAAGTTGTTGGAAGGTTTTGGGCTGATGCGCTTGTTTCCCATCATAGGCTGACTTGTGTAACTGCAGAAAACACTTTAAATAAGCTATATTTGGCTTTGTAAGGTGTTGCTAATGGGTCATTTTGCCAATTCATCTTAATTGTTACCAGAGCTAGATGAAGAGACACTTGGGGGGGGTGGCTGAATTACAGGCAGCCTGTAATCATCAGAAAATGAATGCACAGGTGCTCACAGCTAAATGTGCTGCTGGGCAACAGAAGCCACCTGGGAGAGGTAGTCCCGGGGTTGCCTTTGGAAGGCATGTGTCTCTCAGGCACTTCTCTCCTGTGGTGTGCTTCCAGGATACCGTGAAGTGCACGGCTTTGCTCTGCCACATCTTCTATCATGATGCTCCTGCCTTGACCATAGACTGAACCCCCCAAAACTATAAGCCAAAAACAAAATTCCTCTTTAAAGTGTGGGTGTTGGGTAGTTTAGCTCAGTAACAGGAAAGCTGACCGATACAGACGAGTGGTAAGATGACTTCTGAGAACAGATATGAGGTTCACACTAGAGAGGTCATTGACAATCTTGTCAAGAGCCAACAAGTATGCAGGAAGGTGCCTCAGTGCCCGGCAACAGCTGGGGTTGAGGTGGCAGGGAGAGGGCTGGCTATGCAGGGACATTTTCATACAGAGACTGAGAAGCCAGGTGGGAGCCAGAAAGGATGGGAAAACACATATATCTTATAGAATATCTTATTTTCATTCATGTTTCTAAAAAAATTAGATCTGTCAAGCTACAAACACCAGCCAGTCATTAGTCTTCTAGAAGACACCGCCTGATTCTCTCCTCTTACCAACCTAGATGAAGACAAGCAAAGAGTAATGTGTTCCCCCAAGAGACTGTGGTTCTTATGCCTTGTTGCATATTTGCAATGGCCCAGAAACTATTCAGTGTTGTTATACAGCATTTTGCACCCTATTAATCACTTAACCCCTTGTACTGTATCCTTGTCTGCTCCCACAGGCAAGGACCAAGCCTTCCAAGGCAAAGACCATGGCAGCCACATTAACCACTGTCCACTAGTCTGGCACGACCACCTTTGGGTAGTACATACTTGCTTATGATTAATAAATTGAGTATTTGAGAGTGGCAGATCAGCTATAAACACCAAAGGATTTTTGAGGCCAGCATCTACACACACACACACACACACACACACACACACACACACACACGCACCCTGGACTGTCTGACCCCAAGAAGATAGTAAATGATTACTAGACGGTTCGCTAAAATTTATCCAGGCTTAAACCTAAGCACATAGGTTCTGTTAAAGAAGATAAAGGATCTTCATTGAGAAATATAATACCCCTCTGCTTCCCTGTGGCAGTGGCCGTAGTCTCAGAGGAGGAAAGAAAAGCTATAACAAGGTGATTTCAGGCACAGTTCTTACTCAGACAGAGCAAGCCCGTTCTCCATCCCTGCGGCTATATGAGCCGAAATCTGAGCCCAAGGCAAAAAGCCAGCCTAGCAGTAAGGACAAATGCACCAAAGCACGCAGGAAGTAGGAAGAGACTGCTTTCGAAAGAGGGCCTGTGATATTCCTCAAACATTTACACATTTAGTTAACAGAGCCAAAAATATCTCACCATAGAATTCAATTCAGGGAGACACTGTTTTCCTTTCCAACGTAGAGTAAGCGGTAGGTATGGTGAACGAAGTAAGGTCTTTGGGGCATAATCTTAGTAAGATTCTACTGAGAGTAAGAGAAAGCCATATTGTTAGCTAAAAAAGAAACCAACAAGAAATTTTTCCCTTCTGAAGATGATCAGATCATGAGGAAAGTCTTAGGAGGACTGGTGGTAGTGCCATGTTCAGGGAGCCTGGAGATTCTTAGGACAGTTGGCCAGCGAGGTCCCTGGAAAATAAAGTCTACATTCTAATGTGTGATTAGGAGGTGCAACCCAAGTGCAGCATGAGTGGGAACTGATAGTGAGACAGGAAGGAGCATAAATAAATGCAGCTTGGTGCATAACTGGGTCATTCTCTGCTTCACAGAAGAGAATAAAATGCTGACAATTGTCCAGCTCCATCACAGACTTTGAGACACACTTATGTGGGAGAGCTGGATGAGAGATGGGAATGTGCACAAGCAGATCCTCCACCCCACCCCTGGTCAGTCCAAGTGTGCCCCTAAACCTTGCTCCAGCCCAATCCTGTCCAACACCTTCAGCACCACTGGGAGGTGCCTTTGACCATGTAACTACATGCTGTCTCTTGTCACAGCCTGTACTGATGCCAGAATAACAAGAGAAGCTGTTTCTCACATGAGAAGCAGTGATAGACTGGGGTTGGCATAACCCCACTTAAGGGTCCCCAGGAACTGTGCTGTGGCTGCTGCTAGAGACGGATGAAGACCCCATCTTTGTGTTAAACAGAAAGAGCAAACACCATGCAACATGCTGGGACAACGGACATACCTGCCACATTCTCCCTACCTCTGGGCCATAGAACCTGTGAGCCTTTTGGGTGATCTATTCCCAAATGTGAAAGACATGCTGCCTCCCAAATGTTGAGGTCTCTAAGTCCAGATGCCTGTTTCGTATCATCATCACGTTATTTTCATGTTGTTGGCTTTTTTTATTTTCCCCCCTCTCCATTTAATTTCTTGCCTTGCCTGATGGATTTATTCTGTTGAACCTCACAGAGTTGCAGCTTTCATTGTCTTTTTCTAGGATATTGTTTAGAATTGTTTGGAGTGCTGGTTTAGTATTCATGAAGTTTCCCAGGTGTTCTTTGTCATGGAAGTGTCTTATTTCTCCATCAATTTTGAAAGATAGTTTTGCAAAATACATCAGTCTAGGTTGGAGGTAGTTTTCTTTTAAAGCTTGAAATACCTCACTCCAGACTCTCCTTGACTTGAGGGTTTGTGTTGAAAAGTCTGCTGTGATTCTGATGGGCTTTCCTTTGCATGTGATTTGTTTCTGTTCTCTAACTGCTTGTAGTACTTTGTTCTTCTGTTAGGATCCCATAACCTTGACTATGATATGTCTAGGTGTAAATTTTTTTATCACAATTAGTTGCCTCAATTATCTGTATGTCAAGTTCTTTTGCTCTCTTTGGGAAGTTTTCTACCATTAATTCTGTGAACAGTTTTTTTTACATCATTTGTACTTTCTCCTGCTTTTTCATGGACTCCTATCAATCTTATGTTATGCTTCTTTGTGTCACCTAGGAGCTGTTGATTTCTCATGGTTCCTTACTATTTTTAAGAGATCACTCTTTTCATGATCACTGACCACCATCCTATCTTCTATATCTGACACTGTATCTTTAGATTGCCCAGTCTGTGTATACTTCCAATAGCGTTTCTAATCTCCTGGATATCTGAACCTGTTTCATCAATTGCATTTCTTTCCTATATTGGGCATTCATGGCTTCCGTTATGGTCTTGAACTCATCTATTTTTTTTTATCTGTTTCTGTTCTAGAGTCTCTAACCATGTCTTTCATTCTGCTCACCATCTCTGTAGTTATCTGGAAAATTATTTCTGTTTTGAATTTTTCTAGAGCCTCATTCATCTATTTTGTTACTTCCTGTGCTATCAGTTCCAGGTGTCCAGGTGGCTATCAGACTTTTCCACCTTGTTTTCCCCAGAATCTGCCCTTGGTGAGTTGGAAGTCTGTTTTTGTGCCTTGCTTAAATGTCTTCTCATTTCTATTTTTGATGTTGATGCTGTCCTTGGTTTAATTCCTGGTTTGATACTTCAATATTGCTTATTGTATCTTTGTTGCTTGTATTTAGAACCCTTATGAAATGACTGTTTTTCAAAGTTGTTTTTCAAATATAGCTGGTCTTTAGGTTTTGAGTCTCTAATGACTCGGAAGCAATCTCATTTTCATTATACCAGGAAGGACACTGATTAGATCAATCACAACACTTTAGCCCAGGTGATACAATCAGCAACACAATAGCATCAAGTACAGTTTAGAAAAATGACAATTTGTGGCAGTTATTAATCTATCACCTTTAATTATGTGAATTAAATCAAAATCGAGGACCAGCCCAAAATATGTTTATAGTGAATAAACACTTTAATATAGAGACTTTGCACTTCAGGATGGGGACTTAGAAGGTCATGGAGAGGTAGGGATAGATAGGTAGAAGGATAAGGATATGGAAAGGTTAGAAGTGAGGCCAGAGAACACAGGAATATCACACAAATGCTAGGCAACTGTTGAAGACAAGAGGAAAAGATAGAATGAAAGAACAAAGACAAGAACAGAACACCTAACAGCAATAGGAAAGCTAGAAACTGTATTTACTCTCCTTTGAAATGAATGATAATAGAGAGATGGAAACAGAAGAAAAGAAAAAGAAAGAAGAAATATGAATTAGGGCCGAAGCAGGAACAAAAAGGGACATGAAGAACAATGTGGGAGAGTGAGAGGGAGAAAGAAAAGAAAAAAGAGAAAGAAGAAAGAAAAGAAAGAAAAACTTGAAGAGTAGAAAAAATAAAAATGAGAGAAAAAAATAATTTTTAAAATAAAAAATAAAAATCTTCACTGTGTGTCTCTGTTGGCACAATAGACAGCATGAGCAGCAGTGTGCAGGTCTAAGTCAATTAATCTCAGCAAGCCAGAAGCAGACCCCTGAGATTCAGGCTGAATTCTGGCTGCAAGGCCCAGGTTGAGCTCCCTGACCTCCTGCAGGTTTGAACTCTGCAAGGTTCTACTGCAGGTTTCCCCTGAGGATAGTCCAGGTTCTGATGGGAGGTGGTGATCCCTCCAACTTACCGATCATATGGTCTGCTGTGCCTTTATTGCAGAGATTCTCTTCACTTTTCCAGTCAGCTTCAATTTTCATCAAGGAGCCTGAGAGAGGTGCTCTTTCTGTTGTTCACTTCTGCTCTGTCTTCTGGAGCTCAGAACAATACCCTTTATGACCCCTTGTGCCTCTTCAGCAACGATCCAGGTACCAGTGTCCTGGGGTGGTGCTGTAGGCACCCTCATGGCTCTACTCCTCACTGGTCTGCTTGTCCCTAGGAGGCCTGGGGGTGGGGTGAGGCAGCAGCCCAGGTGCCTGCTTCTGAGTCTCGGGTGTTGGGAAAGAACAGTGCATTTGTTAGGAGTGTCCTGGCTTCTCCCACTCTGCTGGCCCTGAAAACTTCCCTGACACAGTCAGGGTCTGATTCTTCACAAGGTTTATCTCCATCCTCTGACACATAGTTCTTAGCAAGGCATCTGTGTTACTTGTTTTAAACTGAATGCTTGTGTTCCCCCAAACTTTATGTCCTGAAGCCAGGGTTCCCTATGTGATGGTGCTGCAGGTGGAGCTTTGGGGAGATAATTAGGGCCACTAGTGTGGAGACAGCTTGTTGGGATTAATGCCCTCACAAACAAGAAACAAAGTAAGGAGGACACAGCCAGGGGCTGTCCTTAAGCCAGAAAGAGAGCCCCTACCTAAAAACTATTTATGTCCCCCAAATTCATTTTTTAAAGTTTAAACGTGATGGCATTAGGAGGAAGGGGCCCTTGGAGATGATTAGGTCAGGAGAGCAGAGCCTCCTGGGGCTAATTCCCTTAGAAAAAAGCCACAGAAAGCCCACTTGTCCCTGCCACCACACTGGGTTACAGCAAAACCTCAGCCTTCCAGAAACCTGGAAGCTGGCTCTCACCACTGCCAGTCACCCTTGGACTTCCAAGGTTCTAGAATAATCAGAAGTGCTTTCTGCTGTTTATGAGCCACACAGCCTATGGTATTTCTTATCACAGCAGCTCAAAAGAACTGGGAGTAAGACAGAATCCTCAGCAATTACTGCATCTTCTGGCACTTTGATTGGAACAATATGGCCATACTTCCAAAATTGTTATACATATTTGTGCAATCCCAATAAAAATACTAATAGCATATTTCAAACAATTATAGAAAACAATCATAAAATTTATTTGGAACCAGAAAAGACCTAGAATAATAAAAGCAATTCTTAGAACAAAGGCAAGGTGGGGGACATCATAATCTCTAACCTGAAGTTATACTACAAAACTACTGTGATAAAAACAGCATGGTACTGGCAAAAAGGCAGACCTAAGGATCAATGCAACAGAGTAGAAGATACAGAAACAACTCCAAACACACTCAGCCACTTTGTCTTTGAAAAAGGAGCCAAGCATCTTCATTGGAAGAAAGACAATCTCTTTAATAAATAGTGTTAGGAAAACTGGCTTTCCACATGCCAAAGATTAAAAGTAGACCTATGTCTCTCTACATGCACTAAACTAAAATTGAAGTGGATCAAAGATGTAGATATTAATGAAGAAACATTTAATCTACTGGAAGATAGAACTATTGAAGACATTGGTGTAGGCAAAGACTTTTATGAACAAAACTCCAACCACACAAGAAATACCACAAAGAATCATCAACTAGGATCTCATCTTTTTTAAAAGGTTTGGTACGGAAAAAGACACCACCAATAGAGTGAACAGATAACCCAAAGTGTGGTAGAAAATTTTTCCCAGTTGTTTCTCAGACAAAGCATTGTAAAATACTCCCTCCTCCCACTTCTCTGTACACCTCAACTGTCAATATTTCTTTCACTTTAATGCTGTCATTTTATTTCTTTATATAAATGTATCTTTGGTTTAGTAGCCTATTAATTTAAAAGTCTAGACTTGGGAGGCCTCGTGTTGCTACCCAAGATAAACTGTGAGACTTTATTTATTTATTTACTTACTTATTTTTGGTACCAGGGATCAAACTTGGGACCTTGAGATTAGGAGGCAGACAGCAGACCTACTGAGCTAAATCCCTGGCCCACTTGCATTTATCTCAGGCAATTTACTCTAGTATATGCTCATGTACTGAATTCCCAAGTGGTAAAGCTTTGTTTATAACTGTGCACTAGTACCTAATTCACCATTAGTTAAATGAGCCATAGAGAAGGTAGGTGAATGTCTGAAAGGTCACCAGAGCAAACCAGCGGCACCTGTGCTGAGTTAGTAATGCTGCAATCTACACAGAGAGTGAAGGCAGAGCCTCAGGTGAGGGAGGGGTTTCTGTCTCACCTCCAAAAGCCGGGAGCCAGGGGCTGAATGCAGCTGCCTTTGACAGCCATGGTGCCCGGCTCACAGGGAAGCTTGGTGGGCCTGGGAATGCTGCTTCCTGCACCACTGCACCCTGCTGCGCTCACTCCGAGGGTGCCACTGCTTTCCTAAAACTTTTGCAAATGAATTTAAATGCAGAGGAGAGCTAACTTCCATTGAAAGATTACAAAGTGAAGAAGGGGCTCATCCTTCTCATACTTGGTGTGGAGCACAATTTTAAGACACAGTTAATGCAGTTTGGACATTAGGTTTTTTCCACTGAACATTGCTGGAGAAGACAGAAGCTTTCACTTGTGATGTGGAAAAGTTAACCAGCATAATGTCTGAGAAGCACTTTTCAGGTTACAAAGAAAAGGGAAACAAACACAGTGGTTTCCAGTACAACTATTAAACTTCAGGAAGGAGGAAAGTGGATAGAATTTGTAGAGCAAAGTACAGAAGAGGAGAAAGATGCCAGGGACAATTTTGGGTCTGTACAGAAGTTTCCCTGCAGTGTTTAAGCAATGATGCGCCTACATAAGAAGATAATATCCAAAATGGATCAAAAACCATAAGAAAGGCCTGGGCTGAACAGTTCCTAGACATCCTGTGGGACTCTAGCCACCATGGAAGAGCTCTGTGGCTCACAGGGAAGAACTCTGTGGCTCCTCGTAACATGCCAACGGGTCTTCAAGAAACCACCTTGAGGGGGAAATTCATTCTGGACTGAAGGATTCCCTGCATCAACTCTAAGAAAATTACAAGCCTGCATCTATCCTAAGAAAGCTACAGAGCAAGTTATGAAAGGATTCCAAGTGAATCAAATGCATGGCAGAGCAAATGCTAATGAAAAACAACCAAGTAACAAACAACATAAAATTCTTCATGTCTGCCATCCAGTCAAGATTTATGGGTCATGCAAAGGTAGAGAGTAATATAATTCATGGACAACAGTACACTGAAAGAGACCCATAAATGACAAAAATGATAGATCCAGCAGGGGACAGAGTGATTAAGAACAAGCTCCATATGTTCAGGAAAGTTGAGGAAAATATGAATATCATGAGGAGATAAATAAAATTTTAAAGAACTGAGAAAGAACTTCCAGAAAGAGCAGTGCAATATTAGAAATGAAGAACATATATACTGGAATGAACAGACCAGACCCACTAGAAAAGTAACTGATAAAATGGAAGACGTGGCAACAGAGAATCTACTTATGTAAAGCTAAAAACAAATTAAAACAAAAATTATAAATAGGTCATCAGCCCCTTGTGAACCAATAGCAATATATATAAATGAGGGAGAAATTTTTCAGTGGAAATAATGCCAGACTTTTTCATTGACCCAGGCTGGCTTCAAATATTTTTAAGATTTGATAAAAAGTATAAATTCAAAAATTTCTGGCAGACCACTGAGGATGGGAGCTGCATGAAGCCATCAGCGTGGGCCCCTCCTCGACCTATGCCAATGAGGACCAGAGATATGCTGGTTCTTCCAGCTCTAAACTCCCCCCCACCTACCCCCCCAACACCTCTGGCTTTGTGGCTATGCCTGTTCCTCATCTACACTGCAGAAGCACAGGGGGTCTTAAAGGCCATTGCCCCGATCTAGAGCAGAAGTGAAGAATAGTAAGAGGGCCTTACTCCTTCTAAGTGTCCATCGCAAAGTGTAAAGTTACTATATTGACCAGTTTACTCATTATAAACATATTTTGGGCTAGTGTTTGATTTTGTTTTATTTCACACAGTTAAAGGTGATAGATTAATAACTAGCACTAACTGTCATTTCCTAAGCTGTACTTGATTCTATTGTTGTTGTGGATTTTATCACTTGGGCTGGTGTTGTGATTGATCTAATCAGCTATCTTTCCTGGTATAATGAAAATAAGATTGCCTCAGGGTCATTAGAGACTCAAATCCTAAAGACCAGCTGTACCTTTTTAATTTTCTCATTGAGTTTATTGGTACATTTTAAGTACACAGTACAGTTACATTTATCATTGGGATATTGTAACTTCATATGACAGATCTTGGTTCGCATTTTGCCCATACCCCTGCCTTCCCTTCACCCTCTCACCCCTCCCCTATTTGAAAAGACTTTGTTTCCATTTTTTCCTTTTCTCATATTTTTTCTTTTCCCTTATTTTCTTGTCCCTATCCGTTCCACTTCCCCCACACCCTCAGCCCTTTTCTTCCCATTTCACCTTGTTAGTTAAAGACCAGCTATATCTGGAAGATACCTCTGAGAAGCAATCATTCCTTAAGGGTTCAAAATACAAGCAAAAACATATTTTCAATAAGTAATATTGAAGTATCAATCCAGGAATTAATCCAAGGACTATACCAACAACAATAATAGAAATGAAAAGACATTTAAATAAGACACAGTCTTCCAGCTTACCAAAGGCAAATTTGGAGGGAAACAAGATGGGAAAGTCTGATAATCAACCACCTGGACAATGTGAACTGATGATAGAACAGGAAGTAAAAAAAACAGGTGAATGAGGTTCTAGAAATATTCAAACACAACATAATTTCCCAGATAATGACAGAGATAATAAGCAGAATAAAAGACTTGATTAAAAACTCTTGAACAGAAACAGATAAAAAAAATAGGTGAATTCAGTACCATGATGGAAGCCATGAATGCTCAGCACAGGAAAGAAATGAAAACCATGAAAGCTCAACATAAGAAAGAAATGGAAAACATGAATTCCCAACATAAGAAAGAAATAGAATCCAAGAAACAGATTCAAACTGATATCCAGGAGATTAAAAATTCTATTGAAAGTATAAGTAGCAGACTAACCCAATCTGAAGACAGAATATCAGATATAGAAGGCAGGATAGTGGTCAATGACATAAAAAGAGAGATCTCTTAAAGATAGCAAGGGACCATGAGAAATCAATCCAACAGCTCCTAGGTGGTGCAAAACAGAATAATACAAGACTGACAGGAGTCCATAAAAAAGCAGCAGAAAGTACAAATGACATAAAAAACTGTTCACAGAATTAATGATAGAAAACATCCCAAACAGAGCAAAAGAACTTTTTATACAGATAAGTGAGGTATATAGGACTCAAAATGGTTATGATTTTTTTTAAAAATTTACACCTAGACATATAATAGTCAAGATCACAGAAACCCAACAGAAGTACAAAATACTACAAGCAGTTAGGAAAAAAAAATCACATGCAAAGGAAAGCCCATCAGAATCACAACTGACTTTTCAACACAAACCCTCAAGTCAAAGATAGCCTGAAGTGAGGTATTTCAAGCCCTAAGAGAAAACAACCTCGAACCTAAACTGATGTATACTGAAAAACTATCTTTCAAAATTGATAGAGAAATAAGATACTTTCATAACAAAGAACACCTGAGAAACTTCATGACTACCAAACCAGCATTCCAAATAATTTTTTTAAATATCCTAGAAAAAGACAATGAAGTCCACAACTCCATGAGGCCCAATAGAACAAATCCAATAGGCAAGAATTTAAAGGAAGAGGGACAAAAATAAAAAAGAACCAACAACAGGAAAATTACATAACAATTATAAATCTGTGCATATCAGTTATAACCATCAATGTCAATGGCCTCAATTCACCAATTAAAAGAAACAGACTGACAGAATGGATTAAGAAGCAAAATCCAAAACTACATTGTATACAAGAAACATGTCTTCTTGAAAAAGGAACTCAAAGACTGAAAGTGAAAGGATGGAAAACAGTTCTCCATGTGACATGAACCTGAAAAAAAGCAGAGGTAGCTGTCTTATTTGCAGACAGAGTAAGTTTCAAACCAAAACTCATTAAAGAGACAAAGAAGGTCACTACATCCTCATAAAAGGAACAAATCAACAGGAAGAGATGACATTATAATTATATATGCACCAACACTGATGCCCCCAAATATACAAAACAAACATTAAAGGACATGAAGGACCAAATAAGCACTAACTGTAATGGAGGATGTCAATAACCAATTGTAACAAATAGACAAATCATCTAGACCAAAAATCAACAACAAAATACTAAAATTGAACCAAGCTTTTGAACAAATGGAGTTAATAGATGTCTAGTGAGTGTTCGACCCCACAAAATCTGAATACACATTCTTTTGCCTGCACATGGATCATTCTCCAAAATAGGCCACATGCTAGCTCATAGAACATGTTTGAGTAAATGCAAAGGAATTGATGTTATCCCATGTATGTTATCAGACCATAGTGCCATTAAACTGAGGCTCAATAGCATAAGAAACTGTAAGAACTTACAAACACATGGAAATTGAATATTACTCTCCTGAACAACCAATGGGTCACAGCAGAAATTTAAAAAGAAATTAGACAGTTTTTACCATTTAATGATACTGCCAATACAACATACAGGAATCTATGGGATATGATGAAAGCAATTTTACATGGGAAATTCATAGCAGTGAATGTCCACGCTAGGAAAGCAGAGCAAACTCAAATAAACAACCTAATACTGAATATTAAGCTGCTAGAAAAAGAAGAGCAAGAGAAACCCAAAGCTCATACAAGGGAGGAAATTATAACGATCACAGCAGAAGGGCTGGAGATTTAGCTCAGTGGTTCAGTGGCCTGCCTTGCAAGTGCAAGGACCCGAGTTCAATGCCCAGTACAAAAAAAAAAAAGATCACAGCAGAAATCGGTGCAATAGAGACTAAGAGAATGATACAAAAAAATCAAGGATTCAAAGAGTTGGTTTTTCAAAAGAATTAACAAAATCAATAATCCCTTAGCCAATCTCATCCAAGAAAAAAGGAGGGGAGGAAAAGGCTCACATTAATACAATTAGGAATGAAAACAATGCTGTCACAACAGATCCAGGAAAAATCCAGTGGATCATGAATACTTACTTTAAGAACCTGTACTATATTAAAATGGAGAACATAGAAGAAATGGACATATTTCTAGATATATATGAATTACCAAAGTTGAACAAAGAAGATATAAAAATTCTAAACACCCCAATTACAATCAGTGAAATTGAAAAAAAAGTAATTAAAAATTTACCAACAAACAAAAGCCCCAGTCCTGAAGGCTTCACTGCCAACTGAATTCTACAAGACATTTAGAGAACTACTGCCACTACTCTTTAAACTTTTCAATGAAATTGAAAGGGAATCAATACTTCCAAATTCATTCCTGGAAACAAGTATTACTTTGATTCCAAAACCAGGGAAAGACCCAACCAAGAAAGAGAACTGCAGGCCAATCCCCCTAATGACCCCCTAATGAACATAGATGGCAAAATCCTCAATAAGATACTGGCAAACAGAATACAGAGGGTCATCAAGTAGATCATACACCCTGTCCAGTTCAGATTTATCCCAGGGATGCAAGGATGGTTCAACATTGTAAATCAATAAATGTAATACACTATGTTAACAGAGTCAAGGACAAAAGCCATATGACTATCTCAATAGATGTAGAAAGAGCATCTGACAAAATTCAACACCTGTTAATGATGAAAACACTGCAGAAAATTGGAATATATGGTCTTTATCTCAACTTGATAAAGGCTATGAAAAAACAACAGCCAACATTATACTAAATGGTCAAAAACTGAAAACCTTCACACTAAAATCAGGAACAAGACAACAATGTCCACAGTCACCACTTCTGTTCAATAGTTTCAGAAACATTAGCCACAGCAATTAGACAAGAAAAAGAAATAAAACCAATAAAGATAGGAAAGGAAGAAGTTAAAATGTCATTATTTGATGAAGATATGATACTCTAAATAGAAGACCCAAAAAACTCCACCAACTTCTAGACTTAATTGACAGATTCAGTGGAGTAGCTGGATACAAGGTAAACACTCAGAAATCAATAGCCTTCTTGTACACAAATAACAGACTCATTGAGAGAGAAATTAGGGAAACAATACCTTTCACAATAGCATCCAAAAAAATGAAATATCTAGGAATCAATCTAACAAAGGAAACAAAAGACCTCTACATTGAGAACTCCATCACTCTGAAAAAAGAGATTGAAGAGGAAAAAAGAAAATGAGAAGATGGAGTCAGGAATTTAACTCAGTGGTTCCACTGCCTGCCTCTCAAGCACAAGGACCTGAGTTCAATCCCTGGTACCAAAAAAAGAAAAACAAACCTGGAAAGACATCCCTTGCTCCAGGGTAGGAAGAACCAATATCATGAAAATGGCCACATTTTCAAAACTGCTATACAAATTCAATGCAATCCTTATTGAAATCCCAAGAGTATATTTCACAAAACTAGAGAAAATAATCCAAAAATTAGTTTGGAATCGGAAGAGACCTAGAATAGAAAAAGCAGTTCTAGGCAACAGAGACATAGTAGGGGGTATCACAATCCCCAACTTGCAACTATATTCCAAAGTCACTGTGATAAAAACAGCATGGTACTGGCAAAGAAAAAGACCCATGGAGCAGATTAGAAGATGCAGAAACAACTCCTGAAATACTCAGCTACCTCATCTTTGACAAAGGAGCCCACTATCCTCAGTGAAAGAAAGATAGCCTCTTCAATAAGTGGTGTTGGAAAAACTGGATTTCAACTTGTCAAGGATTAAAGCTAGTCCTGTGTCTTTCACCATGCACTAAACTACAATCCACCTGGATTAAAGATATAAATATTGAAACAGAAACACTAAATTTGCTGGAGGGTAAGTTAGGTTTCAGAACTCTTGAAGATATCGGCAAAGGAAAAGACTTTATGAACAAATCCTCAGTGGCACAGGAACTAGCACAAAGTATCAAGAACTGCTATCTTATCTTTTAAAAAGCTTCTGCTCTGCCAGAGAAATCACAAGCAGAACTAAGAGATAACCCACAATGTGGGGAAAAAATTTACCATCTGTTTCTCAGACAAATGTCTACTATTTAGAATATATAAAGAACTCAAAACAATCAGACCTCCTAAATATAAAGACCCAATTCAAAAATGAGCATCTGAAATGAACAGACAAACAAAAGCAGCAAATAAAGATATCAAAAGATGTTCCATAACACTGGTCACTCCAAACATGATGGTGAAAACAACACTGATACTCCCACTCACCCAAGAAAGAATAACTGCTATCAAGAAATCAACCAATAATAAATGTTGGCAGGGTTATGGGGAGAAAGGAACCCTTCTTCATTGTTGGTGGGAGTGCAGATTGGAGCAGTCATTGTGGAAATCAGTATGGAGATGCCTCAAACTACTAGGACTAGAAATTCCATTTCACTAAGCAATTCCTCTGCCAGGTATCTTCTCAAGGATTAGAAGAATCATGCAGCAATATGTGCTCACATGTTTATAGTGGCACAGTTTGTAGTAGCTAAAGTTTGGAAACAGGCCAATTACTCATCAACCAGAGACTGGATAAAGAAGATGTGATTTTTTTAATAAAATGGAGTGCTACTCAGCCATAAAGAATGAGAAACTAGAAATATTTATAGCTAAGTGGATGCACATTGATGCCATACTCAAGTGAAATTAATAAGTTACACATGTGTAAATACAAGTAGTTTCTCTTGTGTGAAAATCTAAAAAACGTAAATAAGTATCAAAGATGTATAATTGATATTATGTAATAGGAAAAACTGTCTAAAAGCATAGAGGAAGTGGGAGGAGTGGGGGAAAGGTAAAGAGGAAAAAGAAAAAATACATGGAAAGGAAAAGCATGGAAACAAAGTCTTTGTAAATAGGGAAGGGTGGAGGGGGTGAAGGGAGGCCAGGGGAATGGGAAAAAATAAGAACCAAGATAAGTCATGTAAAGGTGCAAGATCCCAATGATGAGTGCAACTGTATCATATACCTAAAATTTACCAATAAACTTAATAAAGATAAAAATAAATCAATAAATTCAAAAAGTCCAGAAGCTCACCAAATCCCAAGAAGAATAAGCAGAAGGAAAACCATCCACAGCAAGCACAATAGTATTACTGAATACTCACGATACAGAGAAAAAATTTACAAGCATCCAATGGGGCGGGAGGATTACACACCACATGAAACGAAGAGACCCATGTTACCATCTAATAACACACGCCGATATTCAAGGGAGACACTGGGAATGAACTGAAGAAAAGAAACTCATCTGCACTTCTCTACCAAGCTGACTACCTTTCACATCAAAAGCCAAATAATAATATGTTAGCTGAAAAAAGTTAAGACAATCCTGGAATATTTGAACTGATTAAAGGCAAAATAAAGTGCTCCAGATAAGAATAAAATCACACCAGATGGAAATTTGAGTATACAAAAGGCAACAAAGGCAGAACAAGGTTATGTGTGTCCAACACATGTATCACAGAGTATGAGCATATGTTAAAACACATGTAATATGTAAAGTACGAGTCTCACATAAATGACATTCACATATAATTTGTTTATAAATGACATCAATCTCTCGATTTTTTGTTTTTGAAGGATATGGATATCTTTCAGCTATGATAGCATCAGCAAGAAGAGGCTGATGAACCCCCCGACACACACACACACACAAACCATGTAAATGTGTCAAGACTAATAGCATCTCATGTTCTAGAAATCAAAAAAGGCAAGCAAATTGAGAAGTTTTAATTTTAAGAAGTAGCAGAGCTTTGGTTGTGCAGTGTGGGGTCCATGAGCTGCCCTGCACCCTGAGGGATACTCCGTTTGCAGCCGAGAAGCACAACCAGAAAAACAGCAAGGAGACACTGGAGGGAAGAGGGCCCCAGAAGCACTCCATGGCTCCTGGCTGTTGGGCAAGGATTTGCAAAGAAGGGAAGACCTGAAAAGCCCAGAGCAATGCCTGAGACTGCAGTGAAAAGCTGTACTGTGACTCCCGTCCCCACTCCACACACACACCTGCACCTATGGAGCACTTACAGGTGCAGGACACAAAAGCACAGTCTCTAAATCATTGCTTGACCATTAAGCTGTACAGTCACACAATCATGCCCTAAAGAGCTAAAGTAAAAATAAAAACAGTAATTCAAACACAGAGCACAAACATCAACACCCACACAACACAGGAAGATAGGTTCCTCAGCTTATGTGTACAAAAAAAATTTTTTTAAATCAAGGGGAAAAGATCAAAACTCAAAAATTCTGCAATAAGGTACCTGAAATAACTAGTTTTCAACAAAAAAATTAAGAGATAGAAAAGAAAAGGGAAACAGGAAATAAATGTAAATTAAGGAGGAAAGTCAATAGAAACTGAGAGAATGGGCTCAGACGTTAGATTTAGCAGACTTCAAAGCAGCTATGTACATATGCTCAAAGACTAAATTCAAAGTGTATGTCAGGATTTTTAGGGATTGTGATAATTACTGAAAAGGGGAAACAATTTCAAAAAGAAGCTATCAAAACTATTAGCTAATCATTATAAAAAGGAGAAAAATTCATTAGTGAACTCAAAAGATACAAGATGCTAGAAAAGGCAATGAACATGCAGGTAGATCAGCAGAAATTATTCAATTCGAAAGACATAAAGAAAAAGATTAAAATGCTCTTAGACTAAGAGCCCCATAAGCAAACAGCAACTGCACCCACAGGTACCAAACATAGGTGCGATGGGAATCCTGGAGGAGAGGAGCGGGAGAGTAGGGCACGGAAGGCTCTTCGAGAGCTAGTGGCTGAAAACCTCTCAGATCCGAGGAAGAGCACTGATTTGCACAGCCCAGAAACTCAAGTCATTCCAGCAGCACAGTCTCAGAGACCACAAGGAAAGCCATCATGGGGACCCTGCTGGAAGGCAGTGCAAGAGTGGACATGGAGAACTGGGGGACTACTGCTCATCACACCAGACAGCAGAGGTGTGAGTCAGAGCCGACTGACTGTGAGGAGCTGGGAAGGTAAGAATGCTGTAGCCGGACACGACCGCAGTGTTGAATGAAAACTTCCAGCACGAAGTTCATCTCCAGCAGACTGTCTTTCAAAGAGACAGTGAAGCCTGATTGCTTGCAAGATGAAGTAATAGGGGAATGGATTGGCGGTCTATGCTACATAAATAACTTAAAAGACCCAACGTATTTTACAATAAACCCCTATGAAAACACTGGAGATCGATGACTGAAAACAAGGATCCTGGAGAACACAGAAGCGTGTCTGTGTCCTCCAGCTTCTGCCTGGAGGTGGTGTCCAGGCTGTGTCGCAGGGAGGAAAAGCCAGGGAAACCTGCAGATCTCCTTGGAAGAGCAGGGAGGGCAAGGAGCCCCGGAAAGACGGCAGGAGGAGTACGCTGCGCAGAGACCCTCAGCTGTAAAGACAGTCACTGGCATGGTTGCAATGAGGTCTAATCAGCATAGCAGCCAAAGAAATTACAGAAATCCTAGGAAATAATCACTCAAAAGGATGCAAGGAAACAATTCCCCAGCTGGCACAGAGCTGGGAATAATTCCCACTTCCGCAGTCAAACTAGGAAATATCATAATTCACAGGGCACTGGGAACAGTAATCAGAGCAGTTTACCTCCATAATCAGGCAAAATTAGCCATAAAGTAAACACTGTTCTGCTGTCTCCCAGCAGAATTTACAGCAATGCCCAAAATGGTTAAGAGCTTTCTAAGTAATTCAACCACATCCCAAGAATAAACCCAAGAACTTCGGTAGGCATATCTAGGTGATTACTATACTAAAAAAGTGAAACATAATGGTTGGCATCTAAGTAAAAGATGATTAGAAAGCAGAAAAAAATGACTGACAACAGAAAAAAACATGAATAAATTAGTACTCACAGAGACGTGACACATGAAGTAGTCATTACAACTATGACAAGCTGAGGCGGGAGGGTTGCAGATCCCAGGCCAGGTTGGGCTATGTAACCTACTCAGTGAGTTCAAGACCAGCTTGGACTGCATATATATATAGCAAGACTCTCTCAACACAAAAGTTATTGCAACTTATTCCATGTGTTCAAGAATGTTTAGACAGACTAAGTAGAAACAATGGAGAGATGTTTATCAAACAGTAAATTACTAAGTTCCTACAATCAAAAGCTACATTATCTTAGATGAAAAATATATTAAAGTTGGGTGCAACTTAGATTGCAAATTAGAAGATGAATGAAGTTGTAAACCTACTAATAAAAACTACAACAGTGAACCAGGAAGGGAAGAGAACCTTTGTTCTCTTTGATGAGGGGTGGGGTAATCTCAGCGTTCAGTGATTAACTGAAGCTTCTGAAGGAGAAAAAAGAAGGGGTGGGGGGATAGAAAAGTACACAGAAACCAAATGACATAGTTTTCCAAACTTGATAGAAACTGCAAACTTTCAGATTCAATGAATCCAAGGAACTCAAAGCAGAAAAAATATGAATAAAAATCAATTAAAAACAAATTACTTAAAATAATGATTAAAAGAACACCTTAAAAGCCACTAAAGGAAAGGACACAGAACAAGAAACAAAACATAAGGGCAACAACTGATTCTCATTAGAAAACAATGTAAGTGGAAAAGAGAGCAATATCTTCTAGTATTAAATGGAAAATTATCCTAGAATGTTACAATCAGAAAAATAATGGAAATGATAAAGGATAATAAAAACACAAATTATTACACCGTTAATATCTGAAGTTTAAAATAGAAAAATAAAAATAAGTAAAATGAAAACATTCTTTAATGGAAGCAATGAAATAAATAAAACTTTAGGCTATAATTATTAGAGAGCAAAGAGAGTATACAATTTCCAACAACAGGAAAGCAGAAGATAGCATTACTGTAGATTCCACAGACAGGACAGGACATTTAGTGAATGCTAAGAACACCTTTGTGACAATAAATTAAACACCAGAGATGAAATGGGCTTATTTCTGGCAGATACAAACTTCCAAAATTTACTCAAGGAAAATATGTTGTCATATATTTAGTTTAAAAAGTGAATTTAGGGTTAAAACCTTTCCCAGAAAGAAAATTCCAGGTTTGTGAATTTCTACTAGAACTAAGAATTGCATTCACTAAAGTCAGAGGATACAGAAGTAACCCTGGTAGCTCAGTGGTGCCACTGCCTGCCTCACAAGTGCAAGGTCCCAAGTTCAATCCCCAGTACCAAAAAAATTTTTTAAATTTAAAAAATGTTTAAAAGCTCAGTGGTCACTGCCTGCCTCACAAGTGCAAGGTCCCAAGTTCAATCCCCAGTACCAAAAAAATTTTTTAAATTTAAAAAATGTTTAAAGTCTGAGCCAGGGATTCAGCTCAGTGATTCCGGCACCTGCTTTGCAAGCGCAAGGACCTGAGTTCAATCCCCAGTACAAAATAAATAAATAACCTATTGTCTCACTACTCTATATGCTAACAATGAAGAATTTGAAAATAAAATTTAGAAATCAATGCAAATTCAAACAGACTTTTCATAAAGCAGACAGTATTATAAATTCTTACAGAAATGCAGAGGATATAGGAGAGCAAGAATAAATTTTGAAGAAGTGAGACAAAGTGGGATGATGTACATTATCTGACTTCAGATATTATTTTATTTTTTCAGATATTATTTTAAATTTGAAGTAATGACTATGCAGTACTGGTATGGAGACTGTTGAATAGATCAATAAACTAGAACTGCGGGTCCAGAATTAGATTCATAAATACTGAACTAACTTCCAAGAAAGGTGAAAAACTTTTCAGCAAATGATGCTGAAAGTATTTGAGTATCACATTCAGAAGTAAAATCGATACATATATTGTCGATATGCAGCAGTTCACTCAAGATCAATCATAAACATAATTGATAAATCTAAAATTAAAAGTTCTAGAGGTATATATTTGTGACCTTTAGTTAAGAAAGACATGTTTTTTAAAGCACAAATCTTAGCATAAAATACTGTCAAGTTAATTTTCATTAGAATTTAAAACAAAACAAATATTTTTCTTTCAAAGATTCTATTGAGAATATAGAAAGGCAAGTTACAAAATAAAGAAAATATTCTCACTGCTCAATAAAAGGAATACAGTTGATCCAACAAAAATATGCTGGATACATTCACCAGGAATATGAGTCTATAGTCTTCTTCTTTGTTGTGTCTTTGTCTCATTTTAGTATTAGCAAGCTGAATTCTTAGTACACTATCAAGTTCATTCACCACTATCCAGTAAGGCCCAGCCCTGAGATGCAAGGACGGCTCAAATCATACGACCGATAACCTGAAACATCGCCTTAAGAGAAAAAAAGACAAAATTCCTTAAAATCATTTCAATAGATCCAGAAAAAGCACTCAAGAAAATTAAAAATCATTTCATGATTAAAAACTCTCAACACGGGCCAGGGATTTGGCTCAGTAGTTCTGCTGCCTGCCTCACAAGTGCAAGGACCCGAGTTTGATCCCCGGTACCAAAAAAAAAAGAGAAAAACTCAAAAACTCAACAAAATAGTTGTTGGAAGTAAATACACGGGGCCGGGGATTTAGCTCAGCGGTTCAGTGGCCTGCCTTGCGAGAAAGGACACGAGTTAAATAATATATATAGAGAGAGAAAAGAAGTAAATACACAAAAAATAACCATCAAAAACCCACAGCAAATATCGGATTCAACATACAAAAGAGGTAGGTTATTTTCTGTAAGTTCTGAAACAATACAGAGATGCCTACTTTCACCTCTTCTACTAAATATAGCACTAGATGAATTAGTCAGAGTCACTAGACTAAAGAAATAAAAGGCAAGCAACCAAGTGGAAAGGGGAGAAGTCAAATTGTTCCTGTTTAAGGAGTATGTGGTCTTTCTTATAAATATAGAAAACCTAGATATACTACAAAAAATTGTAGGACTAATGAGTAGATTCAGCAGTATACAAAATAAATATTCAAAACATCAGGACATTTCTATACCCTAATAGTAAACCATCCGCCCACAAAAAAAATCAAGAAAACATTCACAGTTACAATAGCTACAAAAACAAAATAATTAGAATAAATTTAACCAAGGAAAGGCAAGATCATTACACTGAAAACTATAAAATATTAATGAAAGCAGTTGAACAAGATACAAGCAAGTGGAGAAAATATCTCATACTGTAAAATAGAAGAATCAGTATTTTTAAAATGTTCAGACCATGCAAAGCACTGTACAGATTCAGTTCAGTCTCTCTCAAAATATCTATGACATTCCTCTCAAATCTTAATATTCTTATGGAATTAGAAAATACACACTGAATCAAAGAAATCTTGAAAGAAAAGAAACAAAGTAGGAGACACTATACCTCAAAACTTTAAAATATATTACAAAACTATAGTAAACAAAAATTCCATTGTAAAAGCATTAAAACAGAAAATAGAATTTTGTAAAAGCATTAAAACAGACAAATAGAAACAGTGGAATGTAATAGAAAATTCAGAAATAAATTTACATATCTGCAGTCAGCTGATCTTTAAAAGATACCAATATCTCATAATTCATCTTATATTTCAACCTGAATCACCCCATACATGCAAATAATATTTATGGTTTTAAGGCCATAGATCCAGTGGCACTCAGAAGAGTAGGAGAGAAATATCAATAGACACACAGAAAGTGTCCTGCTTGCATTTGTGAGAAGTGTATAGGTATTACAGAGTCCGTGCATATATAAAACAGAGAAACCGAAAGAGCACAGTCTCACCTCCCTCCTCTCCTCCCACCTTCTTTAAAACACGGGCACAAAAAAATTGTAGAAGCAAAAATGAAACACTGCCAGGGCAGGATGACTTACTTTACACCAAGTGCAGATTCGCAGGAAGAAGCTTTATAATTCATGCAGAAGTGGAAGAGACCAGTGAGAGAGAGGAGACACAGCTGGTGGATGGAGCAGAGGAAAAGAAGTATGTGAGGGGTCACTGTCATGAGCATTTCCCTTTTTCAATTTAAAGATTGGTAATTATTTTTCTTTAAGTATTTATTCTTTGAATGTGTTATATAAAATAGACCCTAAAAAGGAATATATAAATATATATATATATATATATGTGTGTGTGTGTGTGTGTGTGTGTTTGTGTTTTATACATACTTATGTTAGATAGAATTTATGTATACATTTATATATACATTACACAATATTCTCTCACTTGTTACAAACTTTAAAGAAACCATGCATTTTGACAATAATAACACGACATAAAAATAGTGAAGTGACTTTCTTGCTGTAGCACAGCAAATACAGCTTTGCAGTAGGTGCAAGTGTGTGTGTGTGCATGTGTGTGCGTGCACATGTGCATGTGATGAGGTGTATCATGGGGGTCAGAGACTTCAGTTTTTTCTGAGAGATAAAGATGTGCACTTTGAGGGGTGGGAGGAGGAATCCTGGAGACATTTGCAGCCTCCACTCATTCTCACAGCGTGAGGTAAACCTTCAGGAGCAGCCAGAACCCTGTGCACAATCTTCCCACATAGAACACACCTTCGTGGGAAGCACAGGGCCTGGCCAACCAGGCATTCCCTAGACTGATGAGGGACCAGAAGCCGCTGCATGGCTGTAATCCCATCACTCAGGGCTCGGGCAGGAGGATTGCAAATTCAACTCAACTCGGGCAGTTTACCAAGAGTCTGTCTCCAAATAAAAAATAAAAGAGGGCTGGGAATGTAGTTTAGTGCAAAGGCCCTGACTGAGGTCAATCCCCCATACTAGGGAGAAAATACAGCAAATAATACATACTGTAATGAGTGTGACTAGAAATTTCTCCCAACTTCCAGAGGACATTTATTATTCTAAGTCAATAGTGGCCAAAAGTGTAAATACAAAAATGTTCTCCATCAGATAACTCCTCTGGCTTTATCACTGAGAACAAGGTGATTTCCCACAGATGGAGCCCTCCGTGGGTCCAGGCTTACGGAGCCCGGGAGCCTCATTCCATATTGCTTTGAGTGGCATTGCATAGGTGCTTAATGAATGTCAATTGAAAATGATAAGAAAATGAGGAGCAAATACATCTGTGAAGAGTCTGATTTCATCATGTTATGCAGCCACGACTCTACATAGAAGGAAAAGAATTTAGGAAGGAGAAAAGAACAAACAAATAAAGACAGTGCACTTTCTACCCCAGCATCGACCCAGCCATCTGAGAGCCTAGGATGAAGTTAGATTAGACTGCGTCTCACAATATTCATCTGAAAACACCCCCAGGGCTTGCCACGAGGAAAATGGGCATCATATGCACACGGCTCATTCACATGCATCTCTAAGTGAAGGCGCGATAAATGATTGAGCCTCTGACCCGTTTTACGCTTTCTCATTGAAAATGATGAATTAGGAGACGAAAGCAGCGGAGACACGGTTGGAATTACTTGGTACCTAAGCGGCATATTTTAGAATTGATATCTGCTTCGACCTACAAGGGCAGCCTTGGCCGTTCTTATTCATTAACACACCTCCTGAGAGGCTTGGCTACAGATCTTGATTTTGGAGGAAGGAGTAGGTGAAATTTTATCCGGGCATTTCCAAAAGAGTGAAGAACCTGTACAAAAGAAGACGTGACTTGCAGCATCAACAAGAGAAAGACCAGGTGTCATGGGTTAGGAGCTGTATTCAGAGAGAAAAATAGCACTGGATGAGCATCAAGTTCCTCTCACAGTGATGTGATCCATCACCTGCCATGTGCATGATTTAAGAAGCAGCTGCAGGTATGAAAAGAGCACCAATTCCCACAGACAGATGACAGGGTGCTGACACCTGCAAGCTGAGGTAATCCTCACAGATAGACACGTGCTGCCGTCTTCCTAAATGCTTAATTCCCAAAGGGAAGAGGTCATGCTGATGGTACACTCATTATCAAACAGGGTGTGATGAGACACACATGCTCCCCTTAGACTGGCACTGAATATACACTGATTATTAAATGAATAAAGACAAGTAACTTAAGCTGATGATTGAGGCATGAAAAAGAAAATAGTGGAATTAATTGTTGGATAAATACTTTTATAGTCACTATTAACAATAGCCAACCGCCACATTAATCTACCTCTGAATAAACACTTTGTCATCTTTAAAGATTGAAAGCAGTTAAAACTTTAGCCCTGTGTGTCCATAACCCCATGTCCTTGAAGCCATTTTAGTCAGGCGGGCTCTAAACTAATGCAGATCTGACTGTCCACCCACGCGTGCATCTCCATACTTACATGCCTTTGCCACCTCTCTGCATTTCTTGCCCCTGCTCTGTCTCCCCTTCCTGGCTTCCCTGGAAGCCACCATGCCTCCTCCTTGTTGTTGTTTTGGAAGACAGCATGACCACCCTCAGCAGGCCCACCCTGTGGCCCACTCACCCTCCCTCAGAGACGTTCCCAAGAGCCCACCCGGCACAGAGATCACCCAGAGCTGAGCCTCAGACCTGCACCTTTGCCTGCAGTGCTCTTCACCCCACAAGAGCTTGGGGGCTCTGAGCTAAGAGCCATTGAAGTCATGATGACAGAGAATGAAGGAACGCGGAGCCGCAGGGAGGAGCAAAGACCAGCACGTCAGGAGGAGTGAAGGGAGAAAGAAACCCGAGTCAAGGGAGTCGGAATCATCAGCCCGCTGCACGGAAGATGACCTCATTGCTCCCTTCTCTCACTTTCCTGTGCTGCCGAGGGACCTGAGATTTTTAGAACCTCGCATTTATTACTCTTTTTAAATTTTCTTAAGGGGTTTGAACTTCAGCTACATCATCAATCTAAACGTCACCACCGGCTGGCTTTAGATGGCCTGGGATACAGTGGTGGCCACATCTGCAAATATGTACACATCGTTTAATTTTCTCCTAGGAGCTGCTAACATGCAGCACAGCCTGTTGAAAAGTAACTAATTCCCTTTAATCAGCACATTTTAGGACACTGGCTAATCAAAGGGGAAACATTCATTTTCTCTGAACAAAAGTACTTGCTTCATTAAGCAATATGTTGACAGCTCATATGATAAATTTAAATAAACAAAAATTTTACAAGCACATTAACAAAAGATGCAAAACAGCAAAATTTTGAAAGGGATGATGGCTGCATGTAGATAATTTTGACACACTTATTCACAGTACACAAGAAAAGCACTAATGTTGAATGAGTGATCATAATAATAATTTTAATTTTATTATAATAACACTTATAATCTATTTAACAAAACATGCAAAAACTTAGGAGTAGCTAATGAAAAACTGAGAGGAACAGACAGAATAGTTTATGCTAAATGGATATGCCAACAATTCAAGTTACCTAATATTCAAGAAACATTTTTGCTAAAACAAGATAGGACTGAGGGACACACATGCATACTCCTTTTGAAATGCATGTACTTTATCCTTGAAGATATCTTTCCATAGATGAATATTAATTCTACAGCAAATTATGCCCTTTTAGCCAATACAATGAGCACTTTCTCTCCTATGATTCCAGGGAATATTGTACAAAAAGTTCAAGTGTCTGGAACATTTCTAGTGCATGCAGCAGCATTAACTTGGTTAATAAAAAAAAACTTCAAACACAAAATTTATACTGATGAAGAATGTCATATTGCCTTTCTTACTACTTTCAAAGGCAAAGTTTCAAAGAACTTAACTATCATAGAATATTCCACATCTTTACTAATTTCTGGTGCTTCCAAATAAGTTTGTAGTCAATCTATGGTTGAACTCTAATGGCGTAATTCACTTCTCTGCCACAGGATTCATCTCCCCAAGGTCGACATGCCCAATGCTCGCTCTGTGCACCCCATCCAGAAGGTACACCCCTCTGGCCTCCACCCTTTCCACACAGCGGTCTCACTGAGTAACGCCCAAGTGCGGCATCATGGGCAAGGTGGACGCTGAGTCACAGGAAGAAGAACAAAAAGTGAAACTGCTAATCCTGCAGCCTTCTTCCACACAGTGCCAGACAGTGAGCTGGGAAAGCAGCATTTCCTGGATGAAAGCCAGCATCTGTGCAGCAGTGAGGTGCCTCATGGGGCAGGGGGGGTGGGGGGAGTCAAAGAGAGCTGCTGAGGGAGTCAGTCAGGGCCCCTTGACTGGTGGAATGAGGAGCTGCACTTAGTATACTTTCACTTCAAAAGTAAGTCTGCGTCCCTAACAATGTCTGCCACCCGAAGTGCTCATGTCCAGCCCAAGCATGTTCTGTTCACTACAACCAGTGGAGGAGAGTGAATGGCTTCCCCAGCTGGAGGCCTTCCCTGTGTCCTCCGAGGAGCCGCACTGTCACTCCTCTAAACACTCCGATTCTTCGTTTCTTCATGCCTGTCATATTTATTTCTAGTACTAGAAACATGGAAGCTATTAATACAGGCTTATGATTTGTTTTGTTTCACTTCTTTGTATACCCATATTTCTCAACACCATGTGTTACATGCAATAAAAGATCTGTAAATTCTTTTTTTTTTCTTTCGCTACTGGGAATTGAACCCAGGACCTTCTCACTGAGCTACATCTGCAGCCCCATTCTAATGTTTTGAGAGAGAGTCTTACTAAATTGCCCAGGCTGGGCTCAAACTTGCTCCTTCTGCTTTGGCCTCTGGGGGTGCTGGGATCATAGGTGTGCACCACCACGGCCAGCCAGCACCTACATGTTAAATAAGGTGATAAATGGTTCTTGGGATTTCCTAAATATTGAGAGTCCAAAGGGGCCTTTAGTTACAACATCTTCAGGGCAACTCCTTCAGGTTCTTGGATACCTTTACCGCTTCATCCCTGATAGCTCCACTTAGGGTAACTTGTGAAAACATGCAAGCAGTGTCTTCAAGGTCTAAGTCTACAATATTGCTCATTCTCTGGGCTTCCTACTGTCTGTTCTGGACAGTTAAATTGGCACATTTACAGTTTTTAGATGTTCCTTAGAAAAAAATGTAAATATTTTCCAAACAGGAGGACAGTGCCTGTAAAGCAAATTTTGTACAAAGGTGATATCTGAGAGATGGACAACATGCAGTATGACAGCCCATTTATGTTCTTTTTTCCTCTTCTCTGGGTTTACTTGGAGTCACTTTATCCACCAACAAGGAGAGTGCCTTGAGAGAACAAGCTCTGAACAAGTGCTTATTGACTTGAATAGCCATACCCAGTTAAAGATATAAAATTGATTGTAAAGCTGATGTTACAATGTCCTTGCGCTGATATATTTAACAATTGCTTATCCTTTGCATGAAAAGTTCTGATTTAAGAATCATAGTTGCTGAATAAAATGTTAGCCTCTACAATGGATAAGTTCTTGAGATCTCAGAAACTCAAAACCACAGAATTACTTCTTGCCTGCAAAGTCCATAGGGTGACCCCGAACAACCTCTATCCACTGGGAAAACAGGACAGGTTCAGCCCCCTTCGGCATCACGAATCTGCCCTCCTGCAGGGGTTAGTGTCTTCCCGCCGGTGAGGAGGGTGGAGAGAGCATGCTAAGCACACCTGGTTCCCTTCCACTGCTGGGATCAGCTCCTGGTGACCACATGGGTACCTGTGTAGAGGACAACAAAACAGCCCCCAAGTAGCTGGGCCAGCAGCGACACCTCAGCCATGTGTTCTAACTCACTTTCTTCCAACACGCCTGTGAGTACATAAGGAGTTGTGTATAAGGATGCACACGATAGCCTGCACTCGCTGAGATAAGTACGTCACGTTTAAATTGTCTGATGATTCCTTTCCTCGGTATCCTGTACTCTCTTTAATAAAGGTGTTTTTATTTACAACTTTATCTACAATTCTCATTCCCAAAAATACTTGCAATTTCTGTCACCAATCAGGATCCCCAAAGACGTCATTGTTATTTAGAAAGAAGTCAAAGAAACTTTCTGTGCATGTACTCGAGTGCCATGTGCACCCTGCTCCGCTGCTGAGTCAGCCCCCGACCTGAGCACGCGGCCCAGTCCCGAGTCCCGTGGATCCGTCTCTTCACCCAGCACTGGGATTGCAAGTCCTTCCTGTTGTTCTGAAGTCAGGATGACTTCACCTCCAGTTAGGTTTTCTCTCGCTGCATCGTAAAGCTGTCCTCCACATAATTTAGGAAACACTTTGATAGCTGTATTTGCACCCCAGCAGATGTCTAGATAGTTAAAGTTCCCCTGAGTGTAGTGCCGTGCGATGTGGCGCTCTCTGAAAATGGTCCAGTATTTATCATTTTTGCCATCTCTCAGTCCCAGAGGGCCACAGCAGATGCGGCAAATACCCACAGGAGCCGCTCCTCTTCCTCATTCTTTGTATCCTTTTTTAACATCCACTAACTTTTACAAACAAACTACAGGTCCTTGGAAGTACAACTCAAACCAGCACCTTGAATGTAACTAATCCCTTCTAAACAGGGTGACAGGAGTCGTGAGTGACATATTTTCCAGAAACAAGGCACAGAAGGGAGGTAATACTATTTCCGTTGTATTGAATCAAAAGTTTGAGAATTCAAGAGTAAATAAAACCGTTATTGTCTGAGAAGAAAATATAGCGTATGTCTGCCCTCACAGCCCTCAAAATCAAAATTCATAAGCATACAACCAATGTGGATGTTTAATACAGGCAATTGAATTTTGCAATTCTTCCAATATCTTATTACATATCTTCTATGTTCTCTTGTTTAAACTTGTTTGCACTGTCCCAAGCAAGTGTCAAGTTATTCACCTGGAATGCAGTCACCCTTTTACTCTCTTAAAACCCTTCCTCACCACTCCTTGGTCGAACGCAGAGCCCTCCACTATCCTAATGCACAGAACTGGCACAAAATTGAGGAAAAGGCACCGACGCCAAGAACACCTTGCCATATTTCATGGAGCATAATATATTAACCAACATTTATTTGTAATATGGTTTGTACTTGTTGATTTGCCAAAATGAAGCAGATTCAACTAGAAATTAGAATCTCAGAGCATAATGAGAACCTGACAATCCTATAACAGCAGGGAAAAATGTTGCCATTGGGTGGCAAGACCGACACTATCAGTAAGAATCCTATAGAGAGGCCAAATCTTCTTGGCACCATTTTTCAGTTGTACAACAAATTCAGTGCATTAGGAAAGGAAGGGACGCAGTTGTTCACTGAGCGCTGTGGGGCTAGTTTTATTTAGAGGATCCTATCTATCACACACATCTACAGACAAGATTTTCAAATTCACAAGTCATGTCCCCACACAAGCAGTAATTTAATGCACTAAGTGCCTTCGGCACAAAAAAGTAAACATCAAAATCCATAGCACATATTAAAAATACTTGTTCCAGAAATGTGATGTTTTCTAAATGCATTTTGAATCTTGGGTGAGTTTGAGAACATCCCCTCACAGATATTTTTTTTTAACCTAGCTCTCCATGGCACTAAGATGAAGCTATATGAAGAATTAGGGCTCTTGGTGATGGCAATGAATATTCATTCATGAATTGCCAGGACCTAAAATAAACCCTGAGTAAATATAACTAATTATAAACTGTTCATTGAGGATGCAATGACTGTTTCTTTTCATAGGTGTTTTATTTGTCAGCTAAAATTGTGAATAGGTACTTATAGGTATTTACAAGTGGATTGTACAGCTCTGTATTTGATCTTATAACGTTTATCCTTAATATCCTTTCTATTTTAATTCAGGTTATAATAGACTCAATGGATGTGTCACTGGTAAACTAGACAAGATAAATGAGCCAGAAATCAATTAAAGGTGGATGGGATGCTCTTCTTCTTATGCTGGAAGGGATTTGGCATGTGGGTATCAGAGGGAACAGGATGATTCATGAAGAGTTACTGTACACAATCCCCTGACTCTACTGCAGCCAAGTGCCTGGAGTAAAAGGAAACAGCAGTGGATTCCATGTATTTCTGGGCATTTTTCCTTATCTAGTTTGTGCAATTCACAAAGGAATGTATGTTAGTCAACTTTCTGTTACTGTCACAACATACATTAATTTGCTTATAAAGAAGAAAGGCTTTCATGGCTTACAGTTTTGGAGATTTGAGCCCATGACTATGGGCCTGGTTGCGTAGACCTGTGGTGCACAGTGTGTCACAGTGGGAGCGTGGGGAGGAGGAGACCTGCTCACCTCACAGCCAGGCAGCAGAGTAGCTAAAGGGCTGTGGCCCAAGAGCCACCTGAAGATTTTGGTTCCAGTGACAACTTCCTTCCACCTGGATCCACCAATTAAAGCTCTCATGCAGTGGTGTCACAGCCAGGAGACAAAACCCTAGGCACAGAGCAATGGGGACTTTCAGATCCCAACCTTAGCAGACTTTTTTAAAGAACATGTATTGCCACAGCACAGGCTAGGTGCGCTCGGATTCTTATCCAGAAATGTACCCCATGATTTGTTCTTTGTGGACTCCACATTCCAAGTCCTGCTTTCAGTCCCGTGAATTTAGATAAGAAAGTCAGCCACAGTGGTTCTTGATCTGACCATATTCTAACCTATCATACTGCTTCCCTAAACTGAGGCAAGGGAGGTATGTACCCACCTGCTGCTCAGTAACATCTGTCTTCAAGTCCCAAGCAGTCAGTGCAGGGTTCTCCCACCTCATTTTCTACATCCTCAGGGAGCCTGCAGTTGAAAAGCATCTGCCACACAACAGTAGTATCTCTGCAGCAGTCCACATACTGAACTAATGAGAGCAGCACCTAGGCTACTGGTGCTTGCATAGTTCTTGTCTACATTTCATTATACCCAGCAATGAGAACTACAATGTGGGAAAAGGGAAGATTTACACGATGAACTTCCAAGCGCTTCAAGTCCCATCCCTCTCTTACAGGGAAAATTATGCTAATGAGATGCCATCATCTTAAAATTATTTTTAGTTATACATGTGAACAAGTCAAGACCAAGAGGTTACCCCACTGTCCATCATGCTCCCTGATTCTCTCCATGGCAAGCCTTCCCAGCCCTACCCTGTCTTTCCTTCCAAGGCTCCCCAGAGCCTACAAAACTCCATGAGCATCCTGGGACCCTCAGTAACTGGGTAGAATGACTCTGACCTCCTGATGCACGCTAAACCTTGGTCAGACACTGACTACAACCTGATCACTCACTACCGAGTTCTGAATTTGTTAAGGCAAAGAAACAAAAGCAGAGACCCACGTAAGCACATGGCAATTGCTCAATAAATACTTTCTGAGTGAACAAGTGAGTCTTGAAATTCAAACAATGCACAGCTCCTCCGATCACCCTCAGAGCCTCCTCAGAGTCTCTACGCCATGGAGATCATGCAGCTGACTCTTTTTCTAAACTGTCGAGCTCTTCAGAGACACATTTGAACAGTAGAAACAAATGCTGGCTAACAAAATAAAATATATTGACTAAGATATTCATAGCAAAGGGAAACAGAAAGATTAAGAAAATACAAGACTGAGAAAAAGTAAACATCCAGAAGACTTATTGGGGTACAGAGAGGAGATTCCATAAAATACAACTGTCAGGGCTTTTAAAATCTTTTCTTCAGACTTTGTTTCATTTATTCAAAATTAAAATTCCTAGAAGTTATGTTATTGGCCTAATTTGGATCAGGTACTAAACTTCTATAAGGGACAGTGAGTTAACTTTACTTTTTTTTTTTGCTAATCATCCCCATAATCCTACAACTCTCCATTTTTAAATTACTTTATTATATGTTTAAAAAGCCATATAGAGTGGATGTGTACGACTTGAAAAATTTGAAGATAACTGTGTGCCTGTGAAGTAGCCCAAATTCTATGACATAAACTTATCTATCACCAGCAAAAGTTTCATCTCACCCAATTTATTATTTTTGTGATTAAAAAAAAATTTAAGGTCTACCTTCTTAGCAAATTTTTAAGCATGTAATCCTCTTTTGTTAGCTACAGGGACCATGCCACAAATGAAATCCTTGGCAGTTTTCATGTTGAAAACTGGACCTTTATACGCTTTCACTACTTTGCCCCTCTTTCTCTCTCCAATAACCATTACTCCTCTCTCTACTTTTAAGAATATGACTATTTTAGGTATTTCATAGAAGGGGTCTTGGGTAGTGTTCTTCCTATGCCTGCTTACTTTACGCAGTGCATTCCCCAGGTGCACGCGTGTTGGCAGAAATGGTAGCATTCCCTCCTCCCTCATGTGAATGACCACGTCTCCTTTATCTGCTCACTCATAAATGGATATTCCTATGCCTTAGTACTGTGAGTAAGTCTTCATTGAACATGAGCACAAACAACTTTTCAAGATCCTAATTTCAATACCCAGGAGTGAACTATTGGATCGTATCACAGTTCCATAGCAAATATTTGAAAACCATGTTTCTTAAAAAGAGTTAATACTCATAAGATATACAAATTCAACTTCTATAACTCAATAACAAAAAATAGCTTGATTTAAGGGTGGGCCAAAAAACTTTAAAAGATATCTCCCCAAAGAAGACACACAATGGCCAAAAGATACACGAAATGATGTTCATCATCATGAATCATCATGAGGAAGTAAATCAAAAGCAAAAAAGTCATCTCAAACTGGTGGGAAATACTATCATTGAGTAAGATCACAAGTGTTCGATAAGATATGGAGAAAAGAGAATGAAACAGGGGAAGTTGAATGGGAATGGACGTAAAGAAGGAGGGAGGAAGGAAAGGAGGGAGTAATCACCAAGGGATATTGTAGTGAAACTGCTGAAACCTGACGACAATGGAAACACTTTAAAGCATATTCAGAAAAAAATAAATGCGCATGGCCTTGCAGGAGTACCAATTCGATCTACAGTTGGTTTCTTAACAGAAATGACGGCATTGAGGCTCGGATGGAACGGCATAGTTACCCTTCTAAAGAAAACGACTATCTACATAAATTCCTACACCAAGCAAAGATATCCTGCAAAATAAGAATAAAATTTTAAGTAAAAGGATGAATAGGCCAGTGAGTAAGCTCAGTGCCTACCTTGCAAGCACAAGGTCCTGAGTTCAATCCCTGGTACAGCAAAAGAATTAAATAAATAAATAAATAAATAAATAAATAAATAAATAAATAAATACCTGGTCAGCAACAACCACACACTAAATACTAAATCCAATGCTAAAAGCCAACCTTTAATAGAGGCAGTCTGTGACTAAAGAAGTTTACCAAAGAATAAACAGAATGATGGAAGAAGAAATGTGTGGATCAAACTAAATAATATCCATAGTAGGAAGCAATAATAGTAATTAATAACAATAATAATTAATAATGAGATGACAGAGTCTAAGAAAATGTAAAATTTAAATGTGTAACCAAACAAACAAACAAACGAAACCAGACATATCATAAACTAAAGGGAACCTCATCTTGTCATATTATGGTAACGCTCATATTCCCTTTATTTCTATGATAGCAAGAGCGTCATCTTGTGCAATAATTGTCCTTAGGGTAATCTCTAGCAACACAATCAAAGAATTTATTACTAGAGACAGCAGAGAAGATAAATGACTTAAAATATTCAATCCAGAAGAAGCAAAACAGAGGTATAAAGGTAAACATAAAAACACTTAATAAACAGAAAAGAAATCATGCAATGGCCTTATAAATTTAGACGTTAGTCACAAACTAAAAGCAGCATCTCCTAATACTGCACTTTAATCAATATACAAAGATTGAGAGACTGTTAGAAGAAATCTTAACTGTTATCCAAAAGAATAAAATGTCTAAAGGTATAGAAGGGTTAAAACAAAAGAGCAGAAATTCATTCCATAAAATCATGACAGAAAGATGGTGAGTATTACTGACATAACCCCAGGTAGATTTACGGCAAGGAACATATTGGTGATGAAGAAGAGTATCTCGCGATGACAAATGGGGTAATTCTAACAGGAAATATGCACATTGTAAATTTTATGCATGTAATAATGCAGATTTGAAATGCATGAAGCAAGTTTTGTAAATCCACAAGCAGTTTTGATAAATCTCTCCTAATCATTGATAGAACAAGGAAGTAATATTATTTCTCAGAAAATAGATGCTTTGAAAAGTAAAATTAACACATTTTTCTCAAGTATTATACAGCAAATATTGCATCCAATAGCTACAGAATATTCATTTTAGGTATAATGAGACTTTAACCTAAAGCAACATTATGTAGGAACATTAAGTTAATCAGTAAAATTTTAAAGAAACACCACAATACAGAGCATAATCTCTGAGCTAGTGAGAAGACTGTTAAAAAAGATAACAAAAGAAAGTAAATATTTGTAACTGCACAAATGCTTAGTTCCTAAAGCTCCCTGTCAAAGAGAAAACCTAAATAGAAGAGTAAAAACACTTTTAAAATAATGGAAATGAGCATCGGTATTTACATGTAACGTGAAAAAATAGAAAAGTATGCTCTTTACACAAAAACTTAGAAGATATTAATGAGAGAAATTTAAGAACACCTAAATAAACAGGATAAACACGTTTAAGTTTTAGAAGACAATGGTGTGAGGACATTAATTCTCTCCAAATTGATCTATACATTTAACAAGTCTCAAAGTCTCAACAGAAAGTTTTTGGTAAGTTGAAAAGGCAATTCTAAAATGAATATGAGATTACAACGAGCCAAAAAAGTCATAGTAATATTGAAGAATAAAATCAAGACTGGAAGGATTAAACTATACACTTTTAAAAGAATAAGTGTGCTAGTGACAAAGTGGGGGGTTAGAACTAGGGAATAAAAAAGAGAATCCCCAAATTAAACCTTACATTCATTGCCTTTTACATTTCGATAAAATTCTCAGTGAAGAGCATTGGGGAGAGAATGATCTTTTCAACAAATGGTCTGCAGCAAAAACACACAGGGAGAAAAAATAGCTTTGATGCCCACCTGACACCATATGAAAAATAATTGCCATGGTAATTACAGACTTAAATATTAAAGATAGAGCAATCTGGTGAATACCTCAATGTCTTTCATCAAAATGTGAAACACTAAGTCTAGGTGAAGGCAATGGTATACTGGACAAAGAAATTTAACAATTTCTCTCATCCAGAGACAGCTTTACAAAAGCATAACTAAAGACCACTTGCTTCCTTCTCCCAGATTCTGTCCAATATGTGCCAGTAAGAGATTCAGTTCCAATAACTTGTGATGTGTCCACTTACCTAACAGCCCACCTACTTGTCCACTTTCCTTCCGTCTGTCCTGCCAACTATTCACTCACACATCCTTCTACCCAAACATCCTCCCCACATCCACCTACACATAATCATCTATTTATCAAACCAACCAGGCACTCACCAACTCCTCATCTGATTCTTCCGCCAGCCATCTACTCAACCAACCAGTCATCCTCCCTATCAGCCAACCCATCCACCTGTCCAGTGTTCCATCTCTGTGTGTTACACATGCAGGCTCAAATACAGCCATAAAACATGTGTGAATTTTTGCCTCAGATCCTTTGGTTGATGCCCCTAGGTCATGAATTAGGTAGGCTTTACAAATCTGTGAAAAGTATTTATCAATAATAATGCCACATCACATGGGCCAGTTACTTAAGTCAAAATACTGAGTATCTGAATTACTAGGTAGAGGTCAGTGTACTTTCTGTTTGTGATATTTTTGAAGGTCTAGAAGATCTCGTGGGCTGTAACTAAATAAAGTATATTTTTTATTGTTATCATGCTTGCTGCAAAATAAATTTGACCTTGGATCAATGAAATGAATTTTTAGGAAAGTTAATTACCCAGAATTATAATCATACTGACTCATTTTAAAACACAAAATTCCTGGCTCCTGTTACATGCATAAATGTGTACAACTCTTTCCTCAAGAGACAGAGGGGTCAAACATAAGTCAAGCTCAGAAAATCATTCACTGTAAGCAAGGACTGCTCTGCTTCTCCTCGCCCTATGAGATGAGCATGTTCTTATGAACACGGCTGTAAAAAGAATGGAAAATGGCTTTGTACTAACTGTCCTGTGCTCTTTCCGTGGAGTGCTATTAGGTAAAATTGTAAAAATCCAATTAGAAGGATATTTTTATTACATTATATTCTTCTCTTATTGAGTGTTACAAAACTCCTGAAGCTATGTAAATATTGCCTTGAGAGTCACACAAAAAGAGGCAAAAATGGAGAAATGCATTAACTTTAAAAATTGCTTAATATTCACATCACAGAGTTTTGAATGCATTATCTAGCTAATAACCACTACTTAAGCCAACAAAAGCAATCAGTCATAAAAGGGACAGTAAATTTTATTTTACTGAATATAGCTGATGGAGTTGAATTTCTGTGAGAATACAAAGTAGTAAAAAACTTTAAAGACACCGCTTGAAAAGACGGTTTACCATACACCACTCTACGCCAACATTTACATAGAATATTTTGTTTTCCATTTAATAAGAAAAAATGAGAAAAACTCTTTCAGACAAAACTCTTCTCAGGATGTTGGTGTCCTGGAAAATGGGACCTCTGAGTTCAGCTAAAATTTAGATACAAAGGAAAGTGTACAAGACAGCAATCATCTCAAATGTTAACTGCAGTCTAATCACTGTCATCCCCTCAAATAGTAAGGTTTAAGTTGAGTGTGATTCTGGGAAGAATAAGGACTTCCGTGCTGTCTGGCTCCATCACACCTGGGCATAGACCACCACCCCTTTGTCTAATGCACACACACTGCATATGCTACCTGCCTCTAGTTACTCCATAGCCCTTCGAGTTATCAAATCAATTGACAAAAGACGTCAGCGTTTGGGTTTAAGTGAACGTTATTTAATGAGTAATCCTTACTTAACTTAGTCCTGATTTAGCTTGTCTCAAAAGTGACAGATTTCAGGCCTTCGTGTAGGTGCACAGGTTGGCCATGACACACTCCAGTGAGCCCATTCACTCACTCAGGGCATAATGTCAACAAAGACTTAGAGTTGTGTGGTGCCACTGACCTGTGATTTCCACATGTCCTTAAGTCCACTGGGTCACAAAATTCTTTCACCCAAGCTCTGCAAAGGCCTCAGCGCACCCCCTACCTCACCACACTGGGACAAGCTAGTTGCCTCTCACAGGAGCAGTTGCCAAAGACTGTCTCCACACTCATCGGTTTTTAATTTAGCCGTCCATGGGGGCACAGTTTCGTGGTCAGAACATACACCAAAATGTGAGGTCTTGAGGTAAGCACTCTAGCGCCCCCAATCTGTTGCATAAACTCACAAATCCTTTGCGGGGCTCCTGTCTTCCAGGTCAGGCCCAGGCAGCTTTCATTCTTGTCTAAGGCTGCACCCTCCTCAGCCACGTCCCCTCCCCACATCTCACCTGCTCTCCCCCAGCCTGGCCCCTAGTCCGTTCATGGCGCTGTCATCCATGCCAGGTTACACCGAGTTTTCTCCCCATGATCTCCCCAGCCCAGTACAGGAGAGCTCCCTTGCCACTGTCCCTCTTGGATGTTTGTCAGAATCTCTCCCCCTGGTCCACACTGTGACTCAATTAACACTTCTCAATGCATAACAGCACTGACAGTGTCTGCCCTTTCTTTCCTGTTATAGTTTGAGTTCCTGGGGAGTGAAAAGGAGACTCTCTGCATTGATACCCTGGGCCTCAAACAGTCTCTGGCACCCAAGTGCCTCCATAAGTACTTTCTAAGGCATTCAGAGAGGTAAAACCTCGATTTAGGGGGTCACCTGACCTCATGTCTCTAGTCGTGAAATGCATACCAGCAAGCACAGACTAGCCTGTGTATATTGAAACTGTATAGGCAGGAACACAGGCAAATACACACATCAGAAATAGATGAGAGTTTCAAAGCAAATGCAACCAAAATCCACTGGAGACTAATCTTGGCTAACACAGCCCACATTTCCTTCCTGCAAAGCCCTTCTCATTGAAAACTCTCATTGACTATTCAGGACTTTCTGGTTTTAATTCAAAGGTCAGTGGGTTTCTCCATTAGAAATTCTGTTCTCTTACTTAAAATGAAATTTGAAAAAATAAGATTTCATTGTTCTAATTCCATAATAATAAAATGTTTAGATAGAAAATGTATAAGCATCATTTTTCAAATGGATTGCTTTTAAATAATTTTAGCATATGATTGTCACATTTGGAAAATGAAAATATAAAATATATAGTTAAGTATGAACTTCAGATAACACTGATTTGTTTATTATAAACTATGTCCAATGTCATATTTGGGATAGAGTCCTACTTTAAAAATTCATTATCTATCTGAATTCAAATCTCACTGATGGTTCCCTATTTTATTTGGCAACAGTAGTCCAGCGTGAAGTTAAATTGATGAATTTAGAAGCCACAAAATTCTAGGCTAATGCAAACTCAGCCTGTCAGGGCGTATAAGTAGAGGTGCAGACATAGGGAGACACGTAGACAGAAATATAGATAGGTAGACAAAAATTCCATGCAAATTTTTCTGTTATACCATAAAATTTTGACATTCTCAGGCATCTTTTCTTTTTGATAACTTAAAAATTAATGATATTGAAATTTTATGCATTTTAAACCAAGACCACACTTTCTTGCCTTGTGGGTATTCTGAATTCTGGGAAGCTGTGTCATGGTATTCTAATTATTTATCATGAAAGTTATTCCTTTGTGTTAATATTCATGCAGAAGCCTGACCCTGAATAATCTCAGAGCAATTTCCTCACTATAAATTGTCTTCCTATGCAGCCTGAACTGATAGAATTCTTTCTGGAGCAGTTAGTCTAGCCAGGTATCCCACAAGAGAATACAAGTATTTCTCATAATTGTATTTTAATTTAATAATAAATATTAGGCTTTACTTAGTCCCTAATCACAAGGAAAGGGAAGAAAACAGCTTATCTACTTTTAACATCCCAGTTGTCTGAACTCAGTAGACAAATCAAGGTCTTTAGAGCTCTGCATGGCTTTAAACACGTTGTGGGAGTCAGAGGATAGAATTAGAGGAACAGGCAGCAGCTCCCATGAGAACTGATCCTTTCCTTTATAGTGGGCAAGATTTGGATAAAATTTGCAAGATTTAAAGATGAGTAAACACAAAAAGAAAGTTCTAATAGAGGATTTGAAAAGCAAATGGAAAAAGAGGGAGGGAAAACACTGCATATGAAAAGTGAGAAAAAATAATGCATCTAGAAACACTTTCCTCACACCTAATACCTAATACCTCACACATACCTAATACACCTCCTGCACTGTGGTCTATGGACCAACAGGTCATAGCTAACTTTAAGAAGCTATACACTGAGGAACTATGGCTGAAGTACATTGAGATGGTCTCAGATACAGATCTAGCCCTTAAACAGCTCTGGAAGGAACATTCCAACATCCTTTCCTGTGGGGTTAATTGAGAAATTTGGGCCAATATCTCTCTAAGGACACAGATCTGCCTGGAAGAAAGTGTGGCCTAAAATGATACGGGAGAGAGACTGAAGGCTGTGTAGAGGAGCCTGAGCCTTCGATCGACCCTGTGGTTGATGACGCTGTCACTGTAGCAGAGTCCACAAGCTTGTAGGTAGACAGTGGTGATGTTGAGGAACTGGTGGGCAACACTCAGAGGAGGAGCTGTCTACAGGGAAACTTCAGCTACTTCTGCCTAAACAGCAGAGAACCGCAGCTGAGGAGCTTTCTGAGTCAGTAGAGCAAAGTTCTTCTGAAATAAAATAAATCCTGAAAAAATGGACAGAGGTACAAACATGTGTAGAAAAGACCCACCCAGACAGAGAAAAAGCCAGTCACTGCATTCACTTGCCTAATGGCAGTGTCACATCAGACTACAGAACAGTGTTACAGAATGACAGAAGCAGGCAGCCTTAAGCCAATGTTTAGTTCTGAAAAGGTTGAGAACTAGTGAGCCAGAATCAGGTCCTAGAGGCCTACAGACTCTCCCAAGGAGAGGAAAGACACCAGAGAGCCAGATTCCTGATGTTCTTACAAAAGGGGACTCTCTTTCCAAACAATAACCACCTTCCAGTTCATCCTCCCTTCCTTCAACCCAAAGATGTCAATTTGACCTATGAATACAGTGTGAAATTGTTGTTTTTGGTAATGTAGGCCCATTTTATAAATTTTTGGTGAACACACCAGGAAAATCATTGGTGTTTCTGGTTAATTGCACACATTATATACCCTTCTTTATTATGAAAAGGTTAGTTAACTAGTGCTTTGGGAGATTCAGAATGCATTATGGGTATTTCCATTACATCTTATGGGAAAAATAGTCTTGATTTACAACCAATGTGAATAATAACCAGCCCTTGTGAATGAATTGAGTTCATCAGTCAAGGGTCCACTGTGTCTGCTCTTTAATTCCTATGGAAAACATGTTAAAAGCAATGTATGTAAGACCACAGAGAGATTCTGACAGAAATATGGCCAAGAAGCAAGCAAAGACTAAAAGAGAGATTAAGTCAAGAATAAAGAGACTATATTTAGCAGAAGTGCAAGTGTAATTATAAAATAAATTTAACTTGCACTAAAATCACTAAGGAATAGAAATCAAGACTGTGGAAAATTGAATCAGTAAAGTAGATAACAAGCCTGAAAACTGCTTCCATGTTTATGAATGAGAAAAACAAAGAGTTAAACATCCTTTAAGAAGTTATGAAATGGATGTAATGGACATAAAATTACATATAATTCATGTCCTTGTAAAAGACTCAGATCCTCAGAAAAACATGTGACATTAAATTCACAAGGGGGGGAAAAAAACCTCCTAAGGAGGAAGACATAGATCTGCTCAGTGAAGAGCATTCTTGGTGATAGTAGAATTATTTCAAAGAATTAAACATCGAGGACCCATCAGATGAAAGTTTTATACTTGAGGGAAAAAGAAAAATCTTACAAGCTTTAAAGTGGAAAAATTAGATCAATGACTCAGAAACAAAAACTTAAAATTGCATTCAGATTTCTTCTTTCCAATGTCAGATAACCTTCCAGAGTTATAAGCAAGAAAGTTTAATGTGTAAAATTATATATTCAGTAATGTACTCAACAAATATTTCATAAAGGCAATTTCTGTTCCAAACGTTGGACCAGGCCAGGGGTGGCTATGCCCTTTAGGTGCCCACTCATGATGGAGGCGATGGCAGGTCTGAAAGGGGCCTCCTACATCCCTCCATGAGCGGCCACCACAGCGCGCTGGCTGGAATCCAAAGAGTGTGAGAAAGAGTAGCGCCGTGAGTAAAATGCAGTCAGACGGGTTTGGGTCTTGAGGCAGCAGTCTTGGTGGGCTGAGCCTCTTGTTCCCCAAACACAGGGAAAACTGAGTGTTTTAGACCAGAACGCCTCTCTTAGGCTGGAAACGGGAAGGAAATGCAGAGAAACGATTCCATTTTCCTTAAGTGTCAGAGGGAACTTCTCATAGAAGAGAAAGTCCACGTTGCTTCTGTGAGCATTGCAGTTGCTTACAACCAGGTCCCGCCCACAAACTCCTGGAAACCCCCCAGCCTGGGCTCTCTTCTCCCAAAGCCCAGCATCCCCTTCCCCGGATGCACCGATGCGGGGCTCCCGAGGACCTGGGGTGGCCTCCCTGGGCGGCCCTCTTCTGGATGCTCCCCTCCCCAGGGATCCTCTTCAGCCTTCCGCAGCCCTGTCCTCAGCGAAACTCCTGCAGATGGTCTGTGGCCCCGAGAGCATGGGGACCGAATGTGCTCCCGGAGGCCACGCTGAAGAGGGAGCTCTGTGCCCTCCAAACTGACCGGCGCCACAGAAAGCCCGAGGAGCAGCCACCTTGCCTGCAGCAGCGCCCGCCCGGCCAGCCCAGCCCCAAACCCACAAGCTCATCAGCTCTTCTCACCACTTAGCTGAAGGATTGACGACTGGTACAAAACACGACTTAAACTTACATTTTGGGGTAATTTTTATCAGATGATTACAAAACAGAGTGCAAATATCATGGTCAGATATTGATGCATAAAATATATGATTTAAGATCCTTCATTTAAAATTGCAGAGCCATCAATAAAAACCAGCACTCATTTGAGTAAAAACAAACATATTAATTTTCTCTGTATTCCATGAGGATCTCAAGAGAGTTTATTTCTGATATTGATCGTTAGAATATATACCCTTGAAAATGTCTTTTAAATGGATAAACTGAAGATCTTAAAGAAACAGCATATCAGTCGGTTCGAACGGACGGGAGAGCTCACATGACAGAATTTTTCTCCTCAGCTTAAAAGCTTTACATCCAAAATGAAGATTTGAACTGACACGGGTGCCAGCAAAGACTCTTTGCCTGATCTCCAGATGGCGGCTCCCTTGGTATATTCTCACTGCTTAGGACTAGATCCCACCCACGCACTCTCAGAAACCCACAAACCTAGGCTCTCTTTCTCCGAAGGTCAGCAGCTCTGCGGTCACCCCTCTGCGTAGAGGAAAGGATGGAGAGGGGCATACAGAGAGTGTCTGGTCTCTCTTCTGTAAAGTCCTTAACTCTGTCAGATCACATTTATGGGCTCATTCAACCTTAATTACTTCCATTCTCCTAACACTGAGGGTGAAGACTTCAGTGTCTCGGTTTGGGTGGGTCACAGGCATCTTCCATGGCACACAGCACAAATGGTTCTGTATACCATCGACAGAAATTAGAGGTGGACTAACAGCAACTTCATTAGTAAAGATTGCAGGCGAAATGGGGAAAAACTTCGCTTCCAAAGACAAAGACTTTCAGAGTGGAGTATATGGTTTTGAAAATAAGCTATCAACACCAATAAAACTTAGAAACTTAGAAGAGTTACAACCAAACATTCAAAGCCAGGAGTGGTAGTGCACACCTGTAATCCCAGCACTTGGGAGGCTGAGGCAGGAGGATCATTGTGAGTTTGAGACCAGCCTGGGCTACATAGTGAGTTCCAGGTTAGTCTCAACTACATAGTGAGACCCTGTCTCAAAAAACAAACAAGCAAAAAAAAATGTTCAAGACACGTCAAGCAATGATAACCCAGAGAAGACAAGGATTAGAGTATTAATAACAATGTATTCTAGAATTCTACACCATAGATATCAAAGTCAAAAGAAAGTCAAAATGCAAGATTTATAATAATTGAAGATTTAACAGAAATACGATATATCCTTCCAAAAATACCTTTGATAGCAATATATGAGGCAATTTTTTTTTCAAAAAAGGAGAAACTGATAGGCATGAAAAGGAATGCCCTGCATTTGCTTGCTCTTTTGCGTTTTAAGAAGGCCAATGAGAAAACTTGTACTGGTTGCATTTTAACAGGTTATCCACTCCAGGAACAGAGCAAGGGGACCATTTATTTCCAACATTCAGGAGAAACAAATGAAAGCATGTCTGAATCAACAAGAGAGTCAGTGGATATGCGACCGGCAAAATTTTATACAAAAATCCATGTGCTCTTCGTACCAGAAATAACAGTCAGGAAAATTTAACGATCTATATCTGTTCACAAAAATAGCTTAAAAACTCTGCCACAAATCAACTTTAACATATACATGTATAACTACATAGAGAAAACTGGTGCCTCTCTAAGCTCTACACAGAATGTCCTGGAAGATGGCTTAATACATGGGAGGTTCCCAGATGGCAAGAAATCAATGTCAGTTTTACCCAAATTATCAGGCTTACAGAATTGTTTACAGTCATACCTCAGTATAGCAGGAATTGGTTCCAGCACCTCACACTCAGTCTTCCTGGACACCCACATCCACCAATGCTGAAATCCCTCATACAAAATGGCATAGAAATTGTGTGTCACCTACACACAGTGCTGCTTACTCTCTAATAACCTCTGTTGCTTATAACTCCTAGATTGTAAATGCTATGTGGTAGTGGTCACACTGTATTATTTAAAGAACGATAAGAACAAAGACTGCATCTGTTTGGTACAAACACAACATCCCCCTCAAATATTTCTGAGCTGTCATCATTTGAATCCTTGGGCTTGAAACTTGTGGATACTGAGGCCTGCACTGTCACCAACTGGGGACTTTATCAACAGAAATCTATTTTCTCTCAGTTCTGGGGACTGGAAATCTGAGGTCAAGGACTATAGGTCAGCATCGCCTTGGGCCTCTCTCCAGGGCTCGTGGACAGTGTCTTCTTCTTGTGTCCTCACCTGGGCATCCCTGTGAGCCCTTGTGTCTTTATTTTGGGTCCCATTGTCCTCTAAAGACACAGGTCAGGCTGGGTTAGGCCAACCCCAGGGGCCTCCTGTTAACTTAATCTCCTCTACAAAGTCCCCACTCACAGGTAGGTGCATTACACAGTGAAGACGTGCATACATAGTTTGGGGAAAGACACAATTCGGCCCACAGCGGGAGTGCAATGGGAACTGGCAAAATAACCACAGATCCTGTTCGCCACACGTGCCTCATTCTGGTCCCTCGGGTCATGCGAGGATGAATTGAGCTCCATGTCAGGCCTGGGCCCAAGACACGATTGACTGACTGTCCAGCTCTTTCTCTCCTGGCCACCATGAATTTGGGGACTTGTGTTCAAGAGGAACATCACAAACCAAAAGACACCCAGGTTTCTGTAGAGCTACTGGGAAGAAACTCCTCCCTACAGACACACATGCATCAGGCTGTGACAGAAGCAAGAATCAAAACCTGTTTTTGTTAGGTCATTAACTGTTTCTTTTGTATGGCACCAAATATAAATTTGAAAATAAGAATTTACACAAGAACTTTAAAATCTTTCACCATTGTCAGATCTCCCACTGAGCACTTAAATATTTTATAAATAAAGCACAAAATAAAAGAGAAATAGTAAGGAGGGAGAGAGAGAGCGGAGAGAGAGAGAGACAGAGAAAGAGAGAGAGAGAGAGAGAGAGTTATTGCAATCCAGCAGCCTGGACAATGTATCTAAATGTATAGTTTAACACAACTGTCTCACACATTTTATGTGTTTTTTGGCCTACTTGTCTGGTTTTCAATCTGTACATATATAATTAACTTTATAAGGCCTTCTAAGGTCAACAAATGAATTTGATGCTTGGGAAATGAACACTGGGTAAAGGGAAGAGGAAAAAGAATTGAAATGTGTTACTTGTGTGTATCAATTCCCTACCCTGAACATCATGTGCTGCAAACATGGACTAGTAAAAATCAAACTAAGTAGTACTGGAAAATAACATACCAAATCCACACTCTTAACTCATGGAAAACCCTTTGCCTTGATGACCAAGGCTCTCACTGAAAATCGCTGCCCTTTTGGGGGCCTTTGAGTCTGAGGTGCCCTAGAGAAATCTTAGAGGAAAGGGAAAGGCCTGTGGAGCACAGCACCCGATGAAGCCTCAAGGATAAAGTGACATCTAAGTCGTCGAGCGCCAAGGCTGCAGTCGTGGCCTTGGGTGCACGGGCATGAAGATTACTGGCAAGGAAAGCACAGCCGGGCACACATCCAAGCTGTGTAACGCTCAGGCTGCTGCAGCCAGGGACACTGGCCAAGGCTGCTCTGCTGGGAGTGTGGACCTGGCAGTACTGCGCCAGCGTGTGCTTCCAGTCAGTCTAAAACCATCCTCCTGCTGGATGGCTGGGCACGGCTGAGCTTTGGCAGTGCTTCAAGGGCACAAAGAAAGGGCAGGAGGTCTCCAGAGTGGATCCACGGGCACAGCACAGAGGTGCAGTGCCACACATTCGGAGGAGAAGCTGGAGAGACCCACAAAGCATGCTCAGGAGCATCGTTGAGATCCTGCCGGAGGCAGTGACAGTCAGAGCCAGCCCTGAGCGCGCACCCGTGGGAGGATGGGGCATCCTTGAAAGAAGTCATGAAAATCCTTATAAATTTGCAGGAGGCAAGAAGGATTCAATAGACGGGGCTGGGGTTTAGCTTAGTGCCCTTCATCTGCCTGGCAAGCACAAGGGCCTGAATTTGATTCCTGGTACCAAAAAAACAAAAACAAAAAGTAATAGACAAAGAGAGATAAAAAGTATGAATTTAAGAAATGCAAATGAGATTAGGAAGCTGTTTCTTACATAGTCAAGAGTCCAACATTTTTCAATACAGCCACAGTAGTAACAGAAACCAACGTCATGCACATGTTTACACACTACTTTCTCTCTCTCTCTCTCTCTCTCTCTCTCTCTCTCTCTCACTCTCCCCAGTGCACCCAGGTCTCTGGGAGTAAACAGCCTGGGTTAGATTTTGTCTTTTCCTCCGCTCACCTGGTTCTGTTATTCCCACATTTCTCTTCCAAACACCTCACATGTGAACTATGGTTTCACTCAAGGTGGCAGGGGCTGCTCTCAGAGCTCTAAATCCCCTACACATACACATAAGGAGACCTTGACAGTGAGAAAACACGAAGGAGGCACCACACCAGCCCCGGAGATGTAGAAATGAGTACCATGCTACCTGAAATTACTGCACCAATAAAAGTTGCCAATGGGTTTGCCAACGATTCAGGGCTGCCAGGTAGATTTGTACCTTTGTTTCCCCTTACTAGTTCCACATCAAATGTGGGGCAAAAATGCTAGAAATGCGTAATAGCGAGAACAGCTAACACACGTATGGTCATTCACACTAACCCATCTTGTGAAATTTCAATAGTACTCACATGTTTCTCACAGTGAAGCATAGAATTCCCACCCAGTATTATGTATCCTGCATCATTTGGGACAAAAAACTTAACTTTCCACAGTACGGAAGCCAAGATAAAGCCTCATGTACACCCTGGTGGAACAGGTGGAAGGAACATCCCATCCTCGGGTGCCTTGGGAGACAGGAGTCCTGACTGGGAGAGCCCTGGAATTCAGACAGTATGTCCCCAAGGCAAGCCCCAAGGCCTTTTGTGTAAACCCAGGAAAACAGACTAACACATACAGTAACTGGGGGAAGAATCAAAATGGAGCCTACCTGCCCACTGGGAAGTAAGTCAGCAGGTCGCAGGACAGAGGCAAGGGGAAGCCGAGGGCTGGGACAGCAGCACAGAGGGGTGGTACCCCTGAAGTAATGGTGAAACAGGAGGCAAGGTGTGATTGTGCATGGGTCAGAAATTGGGTAGGCAGGTCCACCAACAGGGGTGTCAGCCTGGGAGCAGAGCACACAGGAGGTCAGCCACATGGGCCGTGAGTATGGCACAGGCCAGCTGGAGAGATGGACTCAGATCCGGTGGACCAAGCTGGAGCCTCCACCTAGGAGGCAGGGCTGGAAGCCAGTTGGCTGTACATTTATCTCTTCTCTTTCACGATGTTAATTTCATTTCCCATGTCACAATCAAGGAAACCTGAATGTCAGTTGCAGAAAAAAATCACTGAGCTGAGCCTTTCTTGCTGACTTGGTCTCAATGGTGATGCCAATTAGCGACAGGCTTCTCCTGGAGGAGGCAGGTGGAAGCCCACGCACCGGTGCAGGAAGCCTTCCCCGCCAGCTCCGGAAGTCAGTGTCCTCGTGCCCCACTCGTGTTCCATTGGACAAGGCAAGTCACAGCACTGATTTCAAAGTCAAAGGGAATAGAAATTATGTGCCCCTGAAGGGGAATGGGTGTGAAAGCAATGATAAGCACTATTACAGAAATCTATAGCATCGATACAACTGACATATCACTGAGACCTATTCTTTACCAGAAAGTGTAAATAAGCCAGCATATAGAAAAATGTGGCACGGCCAATCTGTAGCCAAATAGATTAATGAAACAAGGTGGGAAAATCCAAAGACATTGCATATACATAGAGAGAATATTAATAAACTATAAAGATGACATTTTAAAACAGTGGGTGAAAATTCCAAAAATGTTGACATAACCAGGTAGATGTGACAGAAAATTAGTATCTATTTCATGACTTATGGTCAGTGAGTAATAGCTTTTACAGATTTTTTAATTGGAGAAGTGACAGAGTCACATAATTTTTGATAGTCTCTGAAAAGTGTCACTGTTTAACACAACATAAAATCCAGGTACTACGTATAAAGATGAACACACTACAAAAAAACAATAATTTCTGCATGACTTCAAATAATTCAAGGTAAAAACATGAGAAGGTAGATAGGAAAGGCATAGGCAATATTTCTGTAAAAAGAATATTATTTTCTTAATATATAATGATCTAAGAATCCATATGAAATAAACAGCCCAAAGGGAATTAGACAAAAAAATGTGAAATGCAAACCAATCTTAAGTAATAGGTAATAACTCTTACAACAATAATAGAAATGCCCAGTGACGATTTATGATGCCTATTTTATCTTCCAAACAGGATGTCAAGTGAATGAAGATTCTGTATTGACAGTACTTTGAGTTAATCAGGACATTCGTGTACTGCAGAAAGTGTAATTTCTGCCTGAATAGCATATTGAGCAACATCTATCAACACTTAAAATTCAAACTCTTTTTGACCAGAATTCTACTTTCAGGGCCATTGGCAAATGCAGTTCCACAATATGGAATAACATACACACAAAGACTGTGTTTTTCCCCGAGTTGCTCTTGATTCAGATCTTGATCATGACTGGTTGTCATCATTGATTCAAAATCAGCCCTTAAATTAACTACCTCTCACACAATGCAGTCAGCATTTACCATCACAGCACCTAACGTAAAGCCACACGTTGATGATAACTTTGTGCCACCTACTCCCGCCTTGCCTTTACCTGGCTTGATCATCATCCTGAAGCTACGTTCCTAATTTCCTTATTACTGTTTTATGGAACTGAGCTGCATCTACGCGGACTCTTAAAAGCACTCCAGAAGGAACCCTCCTGCAGGATTATCCTCTCCACTCAACACTGATAGCTACATCCCTGGTCACTGTGTCTCCTGTGGTCTGAGATCAACAGCACCTCGCTGAATTCTGCAGTTCATTCACCAGGTTGCCTGCAGAGTGGCATGCAGGGCACATCTAGATTTTCCCTTTGGGAAGAGCATTACTGAGACTGCCTCACTCGTGTATCCTGTGCACACATGCAGGCATTCCTGGAGGATTCCGCCAGGAGTGGAAAGGAGGGCCACAGGCTACAGAGATGGCTGCCTCTAAGAGATGGCACCACCCTGCTTTCCTCGAATGTGTTGGTGAGACCTTCCTGGGGTCTGATGGGTCCTGCAGATCCACATCTGCTACAGACCTCTGTGTCCTTGGGAAAATGCATACTAACCAGATCTAAAAATGTCCTGCGGAGGTCCCCAACTGCATTTTCCAGGCCCTTAATATGACAAATATCTTTTATGTTAATAGTGGCCAAAGTGATTCATATTGCCTCCGAGCCTGTTTACATTAGGTATTTTTTTTAATTGGGTGGCTTTTCTTGGTGTTGTGTGGACCTTTTGCACACATTCCTGGTAATAAATCTTGTGTGTGTACATTGTGATAAGAAGCTTCGAGACCCAGTCTCAACCTCTTCCTAAGGACGCTATTCCCTCTCCCCACCTCACTCTCTCCTGACCCATCTGCCTGCCAACATTGCATGTCTGTGCCTTCCACTGGCCACTGTCTGACCCTGAGCAAACTCCATGCTGTCAAAATTAAAATAATATCAGAGGAAAGTGTGCGGAGGAAAAATTCTCCCTTTCTGCACTTTTCCTTCACAAATGTCCTTCCCATTCTGGGACACGTTTTCTTCCATATAAATTTAGAATAATATTGCTGAGTTCCACCAGAAACCAAACACCCATCAAGATTTTTTTAGATTTATGTTGCATCCACACTGCAACTATGGAAAAATTGGAATCTTCACAATATTAAGTCTTATTACATGTACATATGACAAAGAATTGGTATCTATATTATGTAAAAATTACTACATTTCAGCTAGCAAGTATTTTATTTCAGATCTCTTTGTAGCATTTTGTGGCTTTCTCTTAGGGGTTCTGCCCATCTCCTGTTCAGTGCTATTCTAGCGAGATATCCTTGGCATTATTATAAATGATATCTTCTCCTTAATTGCATGATCTAATTGTGCAGGACCAGAGGTTTTCTTCTGTGACTTTCTGGACAAGCTGTTGGAGGTAGAAGTCTGTGAGGAGTGGCTACAACCTTGGGAGAGGAAACTGACGGGCGGCCCTCATCACAGAAGGGCCCCAGCAGCTGGGGAAAGCCAGCACCTCCTTCTAAACATGTGTGGGGACTCAGAACACTGGAGGGCCCCTTGTAGAGCCATCTGCACCCTGACGCTATTCCCCACCCTGGACAAGAGAGAGAGCAGCAAACAGCCTACATTCCAGGAGCACCTTTTGAGTTCTGTGCCATCACGGCCTTAAAAGAGTCAGGGCTGCACCCTTCTCACATCCCCATTCAGTGGGCTTCTCTGATTCTTGCATACTTGAGTAGAGTGTGATTGACAGTCGCAGACAGTCACAACTGTAAGTAAACGCAGCCCAACCGCACCCTCTGCACACCAGGTGTTGCACCAATGCCAGACAAGACCAGTGTTTCCTCTGACCTTTGATGTTCAGCTGCTGGGTCGCAAGCAACTCTTTTCTGTAGAAAAAGGCAAGCCTCTTTCCCTCTGCACAATAGCAGTGGCTGTTTTGCAGTCAGCATATGCTAAGTCCCTCTTCTCTCAGTGCATAAGAGCCATATTTATCTCAAGATTCTGCTAGAGATCACTTTGATCTAATATATTGATCAAATCATTATGTCTGGGCCTGGTGATGGTAAGCAGCAAGAACCTTGGGTCCTGAGGGTGCCATTGAGATACAGGTCCTTAATTTATGGGCCAAGTTTTAAGGGCCCAGGGGTCTAGGACATATCAGAAGGGCCTCTCTAAGATGCAAAGCAAGCTGTTTCATCTCTCAAATCTTACTCTAAAAAGGTATGGTGTGTGCTGGAACTTTTTAGATTTTTTTAAAATAGACTTTATTTCAGGAGCAGTATTAGATACAGAGAGAAATTACACAGAATCAAGGGGAAGCTTTCCACATATCCCATCCCTGTCCAGCTTTCCCATTGTCAACATTGTCAACATTCCCACTGGTGAGCTCAGCTGGCGAACTCATGTTGGCAAATCACTTCCCCCAGGTGCTATTGGTTGGAATCACACAGTAAGTGTCTTCTCCTGGGTGTTTTTCGCTTTGAAGATTCCTCCATGTTTTCTCATGAAGGTCATTTCTTTTTCTTCCTCCCAGTAATTTTCTAGTTTCTAAATTTCTCAAGTGTCCTAGACATTCTTGACTATTCCTTCATATAATTTTAAAATAATAATTAAATTGGATTTTTAAAATCTTCAAAAACATTTATGCATTCTCACTGCATCTGTACATCAATGTGGGAAACACTGATGCATATTTAGACAGAAACACAACATATCTTACCAAAGAGGGCTGAGAAGACATCTGTTAAACAACACAGACAAAACTCCCAGTCGTCATGGAGCAGACATTCTGTGCAGGAGGCACAGGATGCCAATATAAATAAAGGCAATGAATGAGAAAAATAAAACCATAAAGAGGATTAGAAAATTCCAGGAAGCCAGCTGTGATTTTAAATGCAGTATTGAGGGGTGGCCTCACTTTGAGAAAGTGGCATCGAAGGAAACGTTACTAGGGAGGAAAGGATTGTTGGCAGAAGAAACAACCAGGAGGAAGATGGGAGTGCATTTGCAGCTCACTGGGGAGAAGGGAGGGAGCCAAGAGCAGAGTCAGAGAAGTCCAGGAGTAGCCAGGTCAGATGAGGGTGCAGAGCTTTCTCCGAACAAAACACAGAACATGGGGACAGTGAACTGAGCAGGACACCTGGATGCGGGTTTTCCTAGGGTGACTTTGGCTGCTGTCTCCACAGGGTCTGAGGTAAAGACGAAGTAGACCAGTGCAGAGGTACTGAAGCACCCACTAGAGGTGACCAGACTCCCTCATGGCCACCGTGGAGGGGTAGGAGTAGGGCTGAGGTAGGACACGCTGAGAGAAGAGAAACAGATGCTGGAGGGCCAGTGGTGGAGAAATGCGGGGAAGCCACAGGAGGGCTCCACAACCCGGCCCAAGGGACAGGGAGAGGGACTTCAAAGACACCTTTGAAGGCACCAGACCCAAACCCTCACCAACTCTTACAACCCAGCAAGACTTGCAGGTTTGGAAAATGATCTGCAGACACAGATCTGGGTCCAGAAAGAGAAGTAATCAAAAGCCAACAGCATCCTGGAAAACATTAGCATTTCAAAGCCATAGGGAAAGAAGTTCTAAAAGTATCCAGACAGTAACCAAGAAGAAGAAGCTGTTCCCTAGAAAGGGAAGAATGTCTGACTTCTCCTGGGCTGTGAATGTGAGAAGACAGACAAGTGCCTCTGGGGATCTGACAGGTAACGGATGTGGGCCAGGGACTCCCACACAGCCCAGTGATCTTTTATACATGAAAACAAGAAAAATTCTTCACAGGTACCCAGAAAGACCTCCAAAACTATCCCACACATGCCAACCTGCAAGTACCTGATAACATAAAATAAGCTAAGAAGGGAGAGTCCTAGGGTTAAATACTTGACACTTTTTCGTCTTCTTGGAATCTGTAACAACAAAATCCTTTTAACAGCAAACATTCACAAGTGTTTGCATCCACATTAGTATCACGAACAGTAAAATTTGGACAGGAATCCCAGCTGCCACATTTGGGGAAGGTCTGTATGACAGCCTAGCATCTAGCAGCTAGGTACTCTAATGCGATAAGCAGAATCTAAAGAGTGAATCTCCTAGAAGTTGAGAGTGGTTCCTACCAGAGACCACGAAGAAAGGAGAGGGAGGGGCAGAGATAGGCCAGCAGGCACAATGTCTAAGTTCCGGTATTGTATAGCTCAGTAGGCTGATTATAATCAGAGTAATGCATCTTTAAATACTGTAGTTAGAAGACAGAAATTTGAATGTACTCATCCTTAAAAAATGATAAAACCTTAAGGTGATGGACATGCTAATTACCCTAATCATCATCCAATGAAAACATTACCCTCTACCTCATAAATATGTACAAATATTATGTGCCAATCAGAAAAATTTTCTAAAAATTAAACTCTAATGGGGAAAAAAATTAATGCTTTGGGGAAAGTATTGCAACGTGATGTTCAGGAAAAATAATAATGCAAAAATACATATCTAATTCTGTGTAAAGAAAACATCTAAGATGAACAAAAACTTGGAAAGATACAGCTCAAAATATTAATGGTGCCAGTTTTAGGGTAGCCCAACTTTTTGGGCCTCTTTTCTGTCCCTGCTTTTACATTTTTGTAATTTCCTGAAGTACCATTTTTATGAGGAAGAAAAGGAAGTCATGGAAATGTTAATACAGTGGCAACGAAGCCAGGGGAGAGACAGTAAGGATCAGATATGATAATAACAGCAGCTCATGAATCTGAAGTCTGAACAAACAATGTGCCTGAATAACAGGCAGGAGTGAAATAGAAGAACAGGACTTAAGAAAGTGAAAAGTCTAGCAGTTAGACAGGCTCGCCCTCCCTTAAGTAAAAATCAGCAAACATATACCAACGTCAAGACAAATACTGACAAAATCCTTCAATTCGAAGAATAAAGAATAGTGGGCCTTATGCACGTAGGCAGAGATAGGCAGGAAAGAGAGAAAAGAGAGGCAGTACTGACTTTTAACCTCTGGGCTTCTTTCTTACCAGACTCTAAGGACAGAATACTAGGTTTTCATAGCCTAAGAACCCTTTAAGTAAAAGCTTGTGATGCTTAACTGGCAGGAGTTGAACTAGTCCGACTGTCACCTGCAGAGGGGTGGCAGGGCCACATGCTGAGCCCTGAGCTCTCCTTCTGATCTTCCCCTGCTGGACTGGGGAGCGGAGGACCCTGTGGTGCAGAGCAATGCAGTAGCCAGAGAGGCCCTGAGTAGCCAAGTCTGCGAGGGCTGCTGGGAACCTTATTTACAGGGACCAACAAGCCTAATTACACAATTTGGAAAAATGAAAAAAAAAATATCGTGGATGTGGGTGGTCTGTTCCTGAGACAAACCAAAACTAAATAAAGCGAAGCAAGGGAAAGGTTGCTAATGAGTATAATTAACTGTAGTCACTGATGAAACAAATATAGGATCTTTTCTTTCAGACTGATGGAGAAAAGTTTCACTTCAAAACTATGAATTAAACCAGTGACGAATTGCAAAGGAGTCCCACAAGGCAAAGGAGAACCTGCTTAATTAAAAGAATCAAAATCTCCTTTCACTGGGCGTGGAGGCACACACCTGTAATTGTGGAACTCAGGGAGGCTGAGGCAGGAGTAATTTGAAAAAGTTAGAGCCCAGCGTCAGCAATTTAGCAACTTAGAGAGACTCAAAAGAAAAAAGAAAAAGAAGATTAGCCAGGGATGTGGATCACTGTGAAGGTCCTGGATTCAAGCCTCAGTAACGAAAACAAAACCAAATTCATTTCTACACAAATACATGTGAGACAGCCTGAACCCAACAGGAGCACAGCCACCCTGCAAAGGATTTTGCAAGGGCTTTAACATAGGAGGCCTGACTCCAACCGACCGCCCACGAAGCAATCGCACTCCTCCAGGACTCGGGAGAACCGGTCCACAAGCGTCCCTGCTCCTTCCTCTGCCCTTCCAAACCTCTGCCAGGGCGGAGCCCGCCTTGGCCCTGTCTCCCCCAGGGCTCAGGAAAGACGTCCTAGACTGTATGCCAGGAAGGAATCACTGTCCTGGGCCGCTGTCCCAAACAGGCAGATGTACTCGGGAACCCCCCCGCCCTGAACCCAAGGGCTGTCTGCTCTGGGGACCTGGGCCTCCAAGTTTGTAAGTTGTTCTTCCTTCAGTCAGTACTCTTAGGGAAAGTAAACTGTGCACCGAGGCCTCGGCTCCTCGGGAAGCTGGCTTTGCTGCCCTGGCCATCACCTCAGGGACTACAGAGCACTGGTAGTGGACCGGTTCTGAGTTGAAAGAGCTGTCAGAGTAAAATGCAAATGGACTTCAAAGACGTTCTATGAGTGTTTTGTATTGATTACATTTTAAAATATTGATATTTTGAGTATAACAGGTAACATAAAATACATTACTAAATCAATTTTAGCATTTCTCTTTGCTTTCTTAATAATTGCAGCTGCTAGGAAATTTTAAATTACACATGTGACTCACGTTATAGTTGGACAAAACAGAGAGGCCCAAACAGTGCCTCACAGGTCACACCAAAGAAGAACCAAACCTGTGACCTCCTGTCCGTGGCCATGGGCTCAGTCACTCTCAGACCCACAGGAAACGGGGTCACCGGAAGGCTCGGGCAGATTGCAGGGCCATCTGCAATGATCCAGGCCAGGGGATCTGCAGAAGCCCTGGGAAGTTTCAGTTTTTACAAGTTCCCAAGGGACATGGATGCTACACGGCCCAGGACGCTGCTTTGTGTGACAATATGCAGTCAACTTTACCTTCTTCAGGGGTTTAAGTGTTTGGGGAAAAGATTTACCTTGGATTATATTGGCTTTCTATTCAATGCAAATTTAATTTTAAAAGAACAGCTTTCTAGGTGGGCCAGCCTGTGGTCTCAGAAGGAATGTGATGAAACTCATGACCACCTCCAGCGTCACACAGGCCATTGTCAGGTCAGCCACTGCCAACCAACGCCCATCTGCACCCAATAACGAAAGCACTGGCACCAGGAGCAGCCCCACTTGAGGCTCAGGTCGCGGGAGCTGTGAGCAGTGACGCTGAATATAGAGGAGAGGAGTCTTAAAGAAAGACATTCTCAACCCATTATTTCATTGGGTTTTACATCACCTGCATCTTGTATCACTGGAGTGTTTTGTGTCTTCATGCTGCTTTTGTGACAGTGTAGAGCTGAGCTTTGTCATGTTTAGATGACACCAGTTCATCACCTACATCTCTCACCAGGATGAATTTCAGGTCCTTTGGCACTTTAGGTATAATGTCATGTTTGTTATTTCACTTCCTAATGGATTCTCCATGAAATTCAGTTTGCAAAATCCCCTGGCTTAGTCCCCCCCAGTCTCACCACCCTGCTGACCTCTGCAGTCACCTGCAGGGGCCTCAGTGACCCCTGCAGAGGAGGCTGAGGACAGCAAGGCACAGGTCCCCAGCACACTTCCAAGCCACAATCTCGGGGACTGCTGATTAACACTGAGGAATTTAACTCTGCCAGTTTAATAGATGATCATAATTCCTGGAGTTTTAGCAAACATTCTCTAAGGAACACGTGAATATGATCTTCACAACTCTAAATGAAATAAATCAGACAGAAAAAGTGCAACACTTGGCTTCCCTTATATGAGAAATCCATAATATAATAATTTAAAGAGTAAATTAAAAGAGAGATGGAAAGAAACAGGGAGGCAGACTGTGCAATGAGAAGGGATTCTGGTGAAGGAGAAAAAGAGAGAAAGGGGCAGTAAAAAGGGACAAGACATGATAATCACATCAATTCCTCAAGACAAGCATTGTAGCATTATGTATCACAAACATATACTGATAAAAAAGAATGCACTTATATGGTCTTAAATAATCCACCTCATGTCCAAATGAAAAATAAAAATCTCTATTCGCCCGTCCTCAGTCTAATGGCATTATGCTCTGCAGAAGAAAATCCTGTTACTGTTCCCACGGAAGCTCCTCCAGAACTCCTGTACTTAAGATTTGTGCTTGTGTATCATTCTTTTCACCACTGGAAATCATTTCACAGTATACATTTACTATTATTTTTAAAGCATCACCCATTATTACGATAGACATTAATTTTCGCTCTATTACTTTATTTCAAACAGATACAATGAACATTGTACCTTCTGTGGAGAATTTTCGCAAAACAGAAAGCTAGCAATGGAATTATGCACGCATTTTGTTTTGATAGACATTTACATTGTCGACTTGCTCTTCAGAAAGACTGACCCGATTTATACACATACAATATCAATACAGCCACACCCACAGTGGACAGTATTTTTTAGTTTTGAGGGATGATGCAATGATTATAGACAGGTCCTTGTCCCACAAGGTGGAATAACAGTTCCCTTAGATACTCTCTTCTCCGGTCCCTCTCACTAAGCATTTGTCCCCATGCCAACACTACATTCTCTAAGTGCTATCTCCATGTAAACTGTGATTGTCTTTTTCAAATGTCTTTCCTATTATTTTGTTTATTCTTCTAGATCAATTTTAATATTAGGTTGCCAGGGCTCCTAAAAATTCTTTGGAATTATTATTTCGTAAGGTTGAACTTGAGTTAATGTTGAGAAAATTTAAATCTTTAGAATATTCTACTTGTGGTCATGATGCACCTTTTTGCTACTCATACTTCCTTGCACTGCAATTTATTAGATTTAGTTCAGCCTACAAGCACATGTGTAGCCACTACAGCTGTACTGCTTAATGCTCTGTGACCTTATATAATCTTTTGTCTCGGTGCCACAATTTCCTCATCTATAAAGTGGACATAGTCCTAGCTACAAAAGTAAATGGCAGTGTGAAACTGTGGGCTGTGAAAAACAATGTCAACATTACTGGACCTATTTTTAATGTCTCTTGTGACAAGTTACATTCCTTTCTTACTATATTTGACAAAGGCTTATCTGGAGTTTGGTATTTCAAAGTAATATAGTAGTTTTTTAATGTTATATGGTAATATAGTTTTTGTTTTATTGACCACATTTACCTTTTTATTATTTTTATGTTTTCTAAACTTTTGCTTTTCTCTTGAAGACTTCCTCTTGGTAACTTTCTCAGCTGTTTTACTGGTCCTTTCTATCATCTTGAACATTTAGTTCTAACACACAGCTGTCTCTTTTATGCAAACGATTTTGGATGTCCATAAATACATTGTACATATATTCTAAGTGTGTCTATGCAATATAACCATTGAATGCTGTGTGTACTACCAGAGCCCCCGTTTTATTAATGACAGAACTGAGGGGTTGTGTAACTTGTCGAAGGTCACCCTTAGAAATGAATGGCAGATGAGTAACAGATTGGGATGCAAGAGCCAGCTGCTCACCGTCAGGCTCACGTGCTTAGCCACTAAGCATCCTGCTCCCTGATACTACATGCCTCGTACTATGTACCAACTATACCTTGGCTACATGCCAAATATTTCATACAGAATTGCTTTTGTTACTATGACTCTTAATGGTGATCTTCAGTTTGACCAGAGCAAGAGACATCTAGCAGATGAGCAAAGTGCTTCTGATGTGTGTAGGGGGTGTTTCCCGAGATGACTGGCAGGTAGGTCAGCAAACTGAGGAGGCCGCACCCTGATTAGGGGTGGCACCGACCAGTACCTTCGGAGCCCAGGTGAACAGAGGAGGAAGGAGGCAGTCGCCTACACTCTGAAAAGCTCTGTCCTGCCGGCATAGGCTGTCCTTTGCTGTGCCATGCCCTGCGGACATCAGACTCCAGCTTCCTTGGCTTTTCAGTGTGAACTCTCACCAGAGAGTCTCCAGGGAAGAGGGCTCGAGCCCTTCAGCCTCTGACTGTGTCCTGATCCCTCTGGTGCTGAGGCTTCCAGATTCTTAGATTGAGAAGGTACGGGAACCTCTGGCTCTCCAGAGTGCAGACAGGGGTGGGGGCCCTACCACCTCTGATTCTGTGAGTTTACAAAATAAATACTGTTCCATGCATGATTGAATACATTCTAATGTATATCATTGATTCTGTTCCTCTGGAGAACTCCAGTACAGTTCTAAATATTTATTCAATGGGCTTCTTGTTACTCTTTTAGACCTATGTAAGTGTTTTGCTTTTGCATTTTTGTTTTATTAATTCCAAAAGGACAGATGTGGCGGGGGGGTGACATTTTTTGTTTGTTTGTGCTTCTCTAATTAGTTGTAATTATAAATTCATTGCACTAAGTGAATATGGTACATGATTTTTCTCTTTTAAAATCTGAGCTTGTTTTCCTGGTCTAATAAAGTATCAGTTTTGATGATGTCGCACTATATAGAAAATGACCTTATGTGTCATATTAAATAGATCAGCTATCTGAATTATTAATTGTTTTATTGAAACATTCATGCTATTAACTATGCCACTGTATGCTTGTTCTGTCACTTCTGAGTGTAATATACTGACCTTTCATTCTGATGGGCCGATTTCATTCCAACTTGTACTTTAACAGTTTCAGCTGCATTTGAAAGCTGTATACTGTAGTAGTCTCATGGTTCCTACTTTTGAAGTATATGGATAATTTTATCAGCAGTGAAACGCTGTTATCACGCTGTTTTCATCTTTTTTTTCATCTTGACATATTTGTTTTCCTTTTGAATTTGTCTTAACAAAAGCGCTTTGCTCTCATTTCCTTATTTTCAGAGTTTCTCCAACATTCACTGCACACACACACTCGTTTAATTTGCTTCATCAGTCTCTTCCTTTTACTGTGAGTTTTATTTCACTTACATTTGCTTGGTCATTGTGTGACCTTGCTTCCAAAACACCTGTTCTCTCCATATGAAACTTCTAGGAGACGGCACATCATGGGACGTCTAGATTCATATCTGCAGTCATATCTTTAACCTCTTTTTTCTGATACTCCACATTGTGCTGCAATTCCTCAGTATCTTCTGAAGTGCTATATTTCCTCAGATATCTCCATTTTGCTAAGGATATATTGATTTTAAGAAGTAACATGTTTACTTTCCATGACCAATCTTGCAAACAAAAGACTAACCCTTCTTAATGGCATCGTCTTCATTTTACAGAAGCTAAAGTCTCTCAAACATCTTCAAAAGTACTCTTTGGAGTATTTTTAATTTCTTTCCCCTGAATTCTTCCTGCTGTTTTGCTTCATTTTGGTCCTACGAGTGAGTGCATTCAGTTTTCTTCAGTGACTTGGTGCCCTTGTTTCTCCACTTCTGAGTGCTGCCCTCTGGTGGCAGCTGCCCCCGTTCACATGGGGGGAAGGCAGCGCCATGTGCTCAAAGGAACCAAACCCTGTACTCTCGACTCCAGGCTTCGAGCACATTCTTCTCCTTAGAGGGGATGGGAGAATAGGTGAAGTGATGGTGTGTCAGGTGCAAGGTCTTAATAACCCCAGTGAATGTGGACATTATATGCCATAAGCATGAAGTAAGATTAACAATATCAACAAAAATAAAAAGGGGGAAAGGAGAACTAGCAGAGGAATGAGGGAGGGGAAAGGAAGGGGGTTGAAAAAAGAAATGAGCTGCATTTGCTATGTGTACCAACTCCCCAAGGTGCCTGTAGGTACTAATAAAATAAAATTTAAATTAATAAAGTTAAAAGTTCAGTTAACTGCACGTGTTGATACAACCCCTAAAAAAAGAAAAAAAAAAAAAAACTTTCCTCATTAGCAGAACTGACACCCGGGCCCACCTTTCCACATATGTGGTAAACATCTTGAATGCCTCAGCTCCTGGCCTGCATCTCCTCAGGCCCACATTCTCAAAGTTAGGCAGAACATTCACTGTTGCTGTGAAGGTGTTCAAAAGGTGCAGTGTCTGTGGACCTGTGTGGCACACCTGTTCACTGAGGAGGTAAACTGGCATCGGGCTGCACCCTCTCTACTTCAGTTATTTCATTTGCTACCTAAACAATCATCTTGGAGCCGTCTCCTGGGCTTTTTCTATTTTGCCCTTTCATGTTGAATTTCTCTGAATTTCTTCATCATTGCTCCCAAAAAACTTCCATAGGAGGTTTTCAGGTTGTGTTTTGAGCTGTGGTATCTATCTTATTCCATCTGTTTTCTATATCTAAGAATTTCTCTTAATTTTGTCCTTGTGGCAGAAGTCCATCTTATTAAAAAGTAAAAATATTTTCTTTAATAAATATAAGAAGTTTATATTAAGAAAATACAAGGAGGAATCAGCAATTGGAAAAATGAAATTATGAGGGTCATGTCAGAGAGGTTAAGGTGTGAAACACACCATAAACCAAGTGATCAGAATAGTTGAGAGTGAGGGCAGAAAGAAGAGATAACAGTAGGGGCAGGATAGAGGCTTAGAAGGAGAAATACCAAAAAAAAAAAAAAAAAAAAAAAAAAAAAAAAAAAAAAAAAAAAAAAAAAAGAGCAAAAGAGGGTACAGGTACTTATAAAAGAAACAGGAAAGTTGTCAGAGTGACGAGAAACTCCACAAGAAAAGAATACAAAAACTGTAAGAGAATGCTAATGTACCACTTCATAGCAGTAAAGGAATGTAAGCTCTGAAATACAAGCAAAGCAGGGGAGATTTCCAGGGAAGACGCCCTTTCCACGGTACTGAGAGCCTTCGAGAAGAGGTTCGCCAGCCAATGTGCACTGCCGAGACAGCTTGTTAAGCCACAGGTGAGCAAGAGCTTGTGTTCTGATGCTACTCATCCAGGACAAAAACAATTGCTCTGCAAAGGAGGAGGAGGAAGAGAAATTTGCAAAGTACAACGGTTTCATGAGTCCGAAGACCCCCGAGAATTGAGAAAGCACTACCTGGGGAACAGGTGGGGGAACATGGAGACTGCAAAAATGGATCCTGAGGGCGCCCACGGAGCACAGGAGCAAGAGGCCCAGTTCACTTCCAGGCTCAGATTCTTTCTTGGTCTAAGAATCCAGGGGCACTTGAACTAATCCACCTTCTGCTTCTGTGCAGAAGAGGAAAAAGAATGAAATCAGATTGGAGGACGGGTTGTGTCATGGCAGCAGTGATCCAAATGAAGCACCAGCTAGGGGAAGGAAGGAAGGAAGTGCCTGGGGACAGAGGCCAAGGCAAACAGCCCTCCCACCAGCCCTGGCTCCTGCTAAGAGGAATACAGGGAAATGAGGGGCAAGCTTGTAGAGGAACTTAATCCAATAAAATTATTTTGAGTAATAAGGGTGAGATAGTGTCATTGAAGGAAACTCAACATTATCCACAGAAGGATAATTCTCCTAATGTGAATAGAAAGAACTACAGCAAACCAAAAGAAGGCACTGGTGCTGTGCTTAACTGAACCAAAAGTAGTAAAGCAATTGTTATTTTAAGAAGAGTGGCCATTCAGTTTTTAGCAAATATGACAGTGAAAACTACGTACCCGAGTCAGTGGATATGGGCACTATGTGACTTTGTCAACTTTTAAAAACGCTTTGACTTTCTATTACCTTACTTGTAAAATGAGGCTTAACACAACTTCTTTTCAAGTTTATTGTCATTGCATATCCATAAAGAAAAGCTACACCGTGTCTGGGGTAACTCACATGCACTGAGTCCTCACTGCATTATTGTTATGATTTTGTTAGTGTCACTTTTATTATTGTTTATTATTAATAGTGATCACTAGCCTGGCTTCTCTCCTCCCCTTGCCAACAGCTGAAGGTAAGGAGTGTGAGCATCAGGCTGAGAGCACTACAGGGAGAGACCAGACTGGCTGGAGGGAGCCCCAGTGCCCAGGGCCCCTGTCTGCCTGCCTCTACCCCGGGCTCCACCTGCTTCTATCCAGATGCCTACCCTGTCCTGAGTAACACGCCACCAAGCCTGGATCTCTGTGCCCCCTGGACATGGGACTGCAAGGCAGTCCTCTGTCTTACAGAATTCTAGTCACGGTCCCCCAAACACCCCAAGAGGAGGGTACAGTCTGTTTACTCCTGGTAATTCATGGCCATCAACCTTTAATCCAGCATGCATTTACCCCCTATTTGGAGCCAACTGTTTCTTCCTCGGACAAATGAATCCTCCAAGAGCCAAGGGGTGCTTGAAAGAGCTCAGAAATCACTAGCACATGGGAGTGAGGGTCACTGCTGCTCTCTCCCACCCTCAGTTTCCCTCTTCAATTTACCAAGGTGCAGAGGCTTTTCTCCTGGGAAGGAAGTGAAACCCTATGCATCTATACAGCCAGCACCCCCAGCACCAGTGTGAGACAGCAGAGGGCAAGAATGTCAGGGAGCAAGGGCTGCCTGTGATAGCCACTCCCTCTACATGAAGAAGGCACTGTAAGCCAAGGGCCAGAGGAGAAACTGAGGACCTGGGGTGGCAGGGCTGCTGTCACTCCAGCCCACCCAGAGTGTTCCCAATGAGTGTGCAAAACTAAAGAAAATCCTGCTTCCCCTCACCCCCTGGCCAACCTGTTCTGAATCCTGGAAGACACTGGAGCCAGGAGTGATGCAGGTTTATGTCCTTCAAACAGGTGTAAAGATGCATCAGGCTGGCACTCTCCAAATGGGACAGAAGGAGAAAAGCAGTGGTGTCAGCACAAAATGTAAGCAAACTAGAAGCCTGGGTGTCTAAGATCGGCAGTGGGGGAGGCATCAGCTAGTACGAGCTCCATTCCAAGGCAGTAACAAGCATCCCTATATTCCTGGGCTGAGACCATGAAATATCTCTCACTCAAATGGCTTGCCCGCCTTGGATTGGTGAGGGCTGCATGCCAATTCCTAACAATAATCAGTCAGAAAATCCTGTATACTCTTCTCAAATGTCTCCAGTTACAGTGCTGGCAAGAAAGGAGAATACAAAGAACTTGCAGTCATGAGGGCAGGTCCTGGAGCTTCCCACAGACCCAGAGGACACCCCCAAAACACAGATCAACCCTGGAGCATGTGGGGCAGGAGGAGGAGGCTCTGAATGATCATAATTCATAGGACTCCTTTTGCCCTTGCAGACGGGTTATTCTGTAATTACTAGATGAAGCTTTGGATAGCAGTAGCCACAGGACAGGACCTCAGAACAGTTGGAAATTTCCAAGGAGCCCTAAATACTGTGTGTACTGTAGCTGTGATACACAGCAGAAGAGCTGATCTAGCCCAAGAGGCAAAGATAAACAGCACATGCAAACCTCCCTGATTACTGAAAACAAAGGCGCTGTCTGTCACCAGGCAGTAACTCACCCTCAGATCTGTCCCAAGAGCAGGAGAAGGGTCCCGGGTTTGGTCTCCAGCATCCATCCCTAAGAAAAAGAAAAAATACAGCTGTGTGCAGCTGTCACTTCGACCTCAGAAGTGAAATTCGCTAGAGACCCTCTTTGACTCCTGCCGTGTTGCCCGTGGCCACCCGAACTGCAGCATCACAAACAACAGCCCCAAACCTGCAAACACTGCACACACGATGTATGCTGCATGTGACCTCGCTTGCACCCCAAACACTCCTCATCTGCAAACGGGTCCCTCCGCCCTCTTCCCAGAGCTCCAGGGAGGCCGCATGCAGCTGGCGCCCACTCCGTGCACGTTCCCACACTTCCCCGCCTCTGATTTGCCAGTGGGTTCCACTGAGAACTCTGAAGGTGGACCGCTTGGTGGCTGCCCCTCCCTCTGGACTTTATGGAAGATCTGAGGATTAAAGTGAGCTCCCTGCAGGCTGGCTCTGGGAAGCCAAGTGTCGGTGCCGCCTCATTAGTAAGTAAACTAACCCAGACCTTGGCAAGAAGCAGGGCTCTTTGCTCCTGTCATCCAAATGGCCCGGGACGGCAAGATGGAGGTGCCGAGGACCAAAGTGCTGACGCCCCCCACGGAACCCTCGGCCAAGGGGTCCTCACCACACCCAGGGGCTCCGCGTTGCTTCCCGAGCACCAGAAAAACCCTGTGGAAAGCAAATGAGCTCTGCCTCGGCACGGCGGCCTTTGTGCACAGCCGTTCTCGACAAGGAACCAGCAGAGCATCGTGGGTGCGTGGGCCGGAGGCCAGGAGCCCCTCACAAACTTGGAATAAAGCCCAGAAATTGCGTCTAAAGCAGCAAGGGCAAGCGCGGCAGCCTGCTGCAGGACCAAAGCTGCCGGGCGGGGTGGGGGAGCGAGGTCTGAAGGATTCGTGGGGATTGGGGGTTCTGAACGGGAACCCCGCAATTCTAGTGAGAAGTCTGTGTATATGTACGTTTTCCCCTAGAGAATTCCATCACTCATCGGACTCCCCAAATGACCCAGGATGCAAAGCCAAGGACGAGAAGGGAGGACGAAGTGGAGAAACGGGGTTCGCCGCTTTGGAAAACTCCGCCGGTGTGAAGCCATCTTCTGATGAGTCTCAGCGTGCGTCAGAGCGGCCGGTCTCGGGCCCGGAGGGGACTCACCAGTCTTCAGCCATTTACCTGTGGCCCAAATTTCTCTTGTTCTTACTTCCAAATCAAGACGACAGTCTTCTCTCTTGTTTCTCCCTTGAATATCTGCATAGCTGTCGCTGCCCAGCCCCGGGGGAGACCATTTGGTTAGCTGAGCTCCCCGCCAGCTGTCAGCACTGACCAGGCTGATCCCAGGGGAGGCAGGACTCCAAGGCGTCACCGCCCTGCGCCGAGACAGTGCCGCCCCGCCCTGGGTGCAGGCACACCCCGAGCCGGTCAACCAAGGCTGCCTGCTCTGTGAAAGTCACCCGCACTGACACTTAGTTTGTCTCTCCTTCTGCACATCCGATATGTTTTAGTCAAATCCCTAATGGTGTTTTCCATACTTCCAGTCTTAATCTCCTTCGTGATTTCATGCTCAACAGAAACAGTAGTTTAGTGTGGTACTTATGGAGTCACTTTTGCACACCAGAGATAGACTCCGTAATTAGGCATTGTATCCCTGAAAACAGTGGCCATGGGAGAAATGTGTCTAATAAACAAGACGTCAGGTTCCCAAACAGCACCGGAGACTGAATGTACCTGGGGGACTGATGGATCTGTGCCCTGCTGACTGCAGAGACCACACCCACACCCAGGTGGATGAGAGGAAGAGGCACAGAAGGAGAGCACCGGGAATGGATCTGTTCATATCGGAAAGACTCATCATTCCAAACTCAGCCTCTTCCCAAGCAGAGGATGCGAATGCCCCACCTGGGTGGAGAATGTGGTGTTATAACGAGCAAGGTCTACTGGAGGGGTGCGTCGGAGGGACGATGTTTCTGACTGGTCGGTTCCCTGTAAATCCCTCTAGAAGGCCTCGTCTGCAACAGAAAGCAACTCTGAAGGAACAGAAAAGGTCCTGCGAAGGAGCAGCATCCCCTCCACACATAGAAACACCCTCGATTTCCCCTAGAAAGTACCAGCCCAGTGCCTCCAGTGGGGTCTGAGAAGAGAGAAATGTGACCCAACAGTGTACTGCGAAGTGGAAATTTGGTCTTCAACCTGGTTCCTGTCTCATGGCTTTGAATTCCCTGGATGCTCCGTGGCGACAATCACGTCTTTTGCATGTGAGTGAGACAAACAGGCTGTGTCATCTCAGCCCCAGATCGTTGAGCTGGAGCCAGGGCAGAAGCTGGCCACCCAGAAGGACCAAGGCAGGACATTGATCCCTCTCTAACTTCCGGGGAGGGCAGCGGGGCTGGATGAGCTGCTGACCAACAGCAAAGCACCATCATCACAGCCCCACAATGAGGTCCCCACTGAAAGGTGGGCTTCCAGGGCTCCCAGTAGGTGAACATTTGGAGGAAGGCTCTACAGCTTCCAGCCCCTTCCCGCCGTCAGGCTGTTCATCTGTATCTCTTCAGCGTCCTTCATAACTGGTGAGCAAAAGTCAGCAGGCTCAGTGGTCCGGGTCCTGTTCCCTCATCCTCTGATTCAACCAACTGCATGCTGAAAATATTTGAAAAGTTACATCTGCTCTGAAAATAAGCAGACTTTATTTTTTTGCCATTATTCCCTAAATAATACAGTATAACAGTAATTTCTACAGCTTTTGCATTGTTAGGCATTACTCATAATGTAGAGTCGATTTAAAGCATGTGGGAGGAGGAGCACAGGTTATATGCAAATGCTGCACCACTTTACATGAGGGGTTTGAGCTTCTGCAGATTTTGCAATCCCCAGGAGACCCCAAAGCAAACCCCTTGTGAATACTAACGGAGGACTATGAAACATTTCTCTGAATTCCGGGAACCTCTCAGGCAGATTGATCTAACCGGGGGCCTCTAATCAATAGAAAAAAGCAGGTGACGACTTGTGACTTGTGGCTGGAATCTAAAGTGGGGGCTGGTCTTGGGGAAAGAGCCTCAGCCTTGGCAATTGTGTCAGTTACTTTTCTCTCATTGCTGAGACAAAATACCAAAGTTAAAGGAGGAAAGGTTTATTTGGCTTACAGTCTGTAGAGGTTCAGTCCATAACTGGCTGACTCCAAAGCAGGAATGGCAGACGGGCCTCGCAGAGGAGACGCAACATGGCACCCACAAGGTAGCAAAGGCAGCACGAGACCAGTGTCTCTTTCCTCCTTTTATCCTATTCAGACTACCAGGATTAGGGCCATGCCAAACCAGTCACTCACATGGAGTAGTTTACTGATTACACACCCTTAACCCCAGCATCACACAGTCCAGATTTAGCAACCTTCAACGAAGGCTGCATGAGACTTTGGGGCCACAATAGCAGCTGACACAACCTCCAGGGAGGACAGTAGTGTCAGAATGGAACTGAATTAGAAAACACCTAGCTGGATCCCACTGGAGAACTGCTTGGTGTTCACAGAGGAAAATCCCCACATGTCAGGGCCAGTAGTGTAGTGTGCAATGTTGTGAGTGTAGAGGGCTTCCTGTCTACACTGTCACTCGGTCCTGTCCAAGACGCCCCTGGGGTGCTTATGGATCCATCCCCAGCGGCTGTTGGTGGCTGAGACAAACTCCACTGAATGCTACTCCTCACTGAAATGATCTCAAGAGCAGCTTCATGATGGACCTGTTGCCCTTGGTCACATTTCTTTCAAACCCATCTGCATGCAACTGCCAGGAGAACATTTCCCAAACATTATTCACATTGTACCATTTTCAGCCCAGACCCTGCCCACAAGTCCCCATGTCCACCAGTATTGAAATTTGAGTTTCCTTCAACTGCCCCACACCCTGAGCCCCGTTCAGTGGGAATGAGCCAGGAGGACATGCGCTCCTTTGATGCTCCTCCTGGGTTGTTAGGGCCCCATCGCTGTGGATGACCTAAGCCAGCAGTGCCTCCCAAGGCGTTCTCCCCAGAGCACCTGCCTGCACTGCCTTTGTAGGAAAGGACTGAATCCTTCCTTCCCCTCTTTTGTGCCGCATTCACCAGTAAGACTGTGTCCTCGCATCCCAGTGTCTAGCATTTGAGCGGCCTCACAAGCCCTGGCAGGTGACTGGGGGGGGCAGTACCTTTGTGCAGGTCCTTGAGCTTCTGTGAGAAAGATGACAGAAGGAGAGACTGGTGCTTTCTGTGCATCCAGGTAAACTATGACTTTCTGTAAATGCAGCCCAGACGGAAGTCTGACTGCTGAGTAACTGAAACCCTGTCTTATGTCAACTGCAGCTTCTTAAGGGTTGCTCCTAATAAAATCACGAGGGAACTCACTGGTCTACCACTTTACCTTAGAATCTTAGGTTTTGCTAATTGAGAAAATTATTCAGTATCCCTTCCTGCCCAAATACTAGCAGTAGCTTATTGGATGTTTTATAGAGGTTGGTACGGTTCTAAGTATTTTTCTAGCAGTGCATTTAATCTTCACTAGAAATACTATGATTATCATATGTTGTTTTTGTCAGCAACCACCCTTCGCGGAACAGGGTTCAGGGGGCCCGGACTGGGAGGGTAAGGCCCGGAATCACCACGCAGACTCTGGGGAGGTTTCTGGAACACTTCTGCTTTATTCAGGAAATGCACAGGTTATATAGGGTAAGGCAGGGGTGGAGTCAGGATATTTGGTACATCGTTATTGGCCACATGTTGATTTTTGGATTGTATGCTTTAGGGGCTGAGGGAATGGAGTCAGGACTTTAGAGGTTTTTGAGAGGAACAATTTATCTGTCTAAGGTCAGATCTCTACACACCCGAGGGGGCAGATTATTCCAGCCCTAATAGGCCTCAGAGTTTTCTCACAAGAGGTGGGTGTGGTGCTCCTGACTCAGCCAGACATTAACCTGATCCTCAATCATACACATTTTATAATTGAGACCATCACAGCATGGAGAAGTCAAATAAATCTTCTAATATGTCATAGTGTCTTAGTCACTTCTTCCTCACTTAGAAAAGCACCCCATACTTATAATTCAAGGAAGAGGAGGTTTACTTTGGCTTACATTTTAGAAGCTTCAGTCCACGTTCATTGGGTTTAAACACAGAAATAGCAGGGCAGAAGGGTCTGGGTGGAGGAAAACTGCTCACCTAATGACATGCAGGAAACAGAATGAAAGGAGGAGCTGAGGAAGGAGATAAACCCTTCCAGGTCACACCCCATCACCCACCTCTTCTGACCAAGCCTCCTCTCCTAACAGGAAGTCAGCTATGGTGTCCCCCAGGGCCCAATTGTCTTCCCAAGCCCTGACTATGAGCACATGAGACCTTCAGGGGACATTCTTGATCTGAACCATGACACACAGAGCCAGGTTACCAGGGACTATACCTCCCCAGTTGTCTTTGAGCTTGGCCACTCTGCTACACCAGCTTGCTTCTTGCTTAAAACAGGGAAGGAGTTGCCACTTACCTTTATAATATTATTCTGACCAACACTTTTTTCATGTTCCTGAAAACTCATGTAGTTGTGAATTCACTTTCCAAATAACATAGATTAAGCGATGTCTTAAAAGTCCAAATACATAATAACACTTGTTGGATATTTATTATATTGCAGACACATTCCTAAGAACTTTACTGAAATTATGGCATCTAATTCCCACAACAAAGTCCAGAACCATCTCTTTCCTCACATATTTCAGATATCTTAAATCCAATTCTTCATTTTAAATTCTTTGATATAAATTTGCTGGATTCCTCTTTGCAAATGATGAAATGTTCCCTGAAAATATCATCAAAGTTATCCTGCATAATTTGTTTTAATAATAAACCCTAGATTTTTATTCAATTATAGATCAAAGAATAGAAACATCTTTTAAAACACAGAAAAAGTCTATCTTAAAATATAGTAAGGAAAACCCACTTCACAGAGACCAAAAGAAAGAAAAAGCAGCATAGTCAATAAAAGTAAGCAATACTAATTATACATTTTGATCCTTAAAAGCTCTAAAGGAGTAGGGGCAGTGGGAGGAGTAGGGGAAAGGTAAGAAGGGGAAAAAAAATATGAGAAAAGGAAAAACATTGAGACAAAGTCTTTGTAAACAGGGAAGGATGAAGAGGGTGAAGGGAGGGTTGGGGAATGGGGAAAAAATGAGAACCAAGACCTGTCATGTAGAGGTGCAAGATCCAGTGACGAATGTAACTGTACTGTATCCCTAAAATGTACCAATAAACAATAAAAATTAATCAATAAATAAAATAGAAGTAAGCAAAGCCTAGTAAAGACATGAAATCAATTCAAATCTCCAAGATGTGAAGGTTTTGGTAAACATCTGAAAATGCTGTAAGGGAGATTTGAACTAAAACATCAATTTTGACAAAGTTGACAGGTACTAATCAAAGGATCAAGGTTGATTCAAACTAATGAACCATAATGCTTGTGTTTTCTCTGCTCCTGCAAGGCGGTAGGTTCTCAAAAACATCTTTTGATTGGGTTTTGTCCACCTGTCATCCAGGACAAGTAAACTGGATTCTCCCCAAGAAGCTGGAAGCAATCTGCCCACTCATTCTGTGCAAAGACCTCAGCTCCAAATCAACACAACAGCACAACAGCACACCTAAACCACGTGCAGGCAGGGACAAACCCCAGGGCATCAAAATAGGGGAGACTGTAAGAACCAGAGGCATCATAAAGAAAAATCTCACCCAACATGACTAGATTAGAGAAACTCTAGTCCATTGGGAAACTCAGCTCCCAAAAGCCACATAACAAGCCCAGGAAACGAATCCTCACCTTCTCACTCGGGAAACCTTCAGCCACACCTAGAAAAGCAGTGCACGGCAGAACTGAGAGCATCTCACATCCAGAGCTGCGGCCCTGACTCCCTGGCCTCTCTCTCCTTGCAGGGAGAACTAAGACTGAGCCAATTTGAGTCCAGGAAATGAGCCCTACTCCCAGGCTCAGGGGAAGTCACAAAGGAGGCAATTAAAGTCACTGGAGCCTTGTGTGTGCCCTCCTGACTCAGGCAGGGCTGAGGTGGCTCACCTGACTTCACAGAGGCCGGGTGACCCGCCACAGACTCCTCACAGTCTCCTCATAATGAGCTCCTGTGAGACCCGTGCGATTAGGCAAGCCCTGCCTTCAACCACTCTTTAAAGCCCCCCCCCCAGGCTTGCAGTGCATTTTGTTCAACTCTTATTTGAAGCCGCCTCCCTCCAGCAGCTCATTTTCCCCTGGTCTCCTGAGTGGGCCCTGCAGGCAGACTTCATCATCAATGAAGCACACACCGATCAACAATTCTGTGCCCGATGACAAAACCTAAATGCATCTGATGTGCGGCGGACGCGGAGGAGGCACAGCAGCTTGAGAAAGGGCAGAGTTTCCAGCAGCTGTTACAGAAATAGCACAGCCAATTAAGATTCCAGCTGCAGAGACACAAAGATACAATCTGGAGCAATAATAACTCAGTTCTGCGGATTTTTAGGAAAGCAGATTTGCCTCTTACTCCCAGGTTCTGTGATAAAGTTTCAGACTGGAAGGCCAACTGAACCCCTCAGAGGCTCCCCCTGCCAGTTCCAGCAGAAGCTCCCACAGTCGGCGCGTGGCTCCGAAGGCCAACGCGCCTTCTCGTCCTGGGTGGCCCTGGCTGGTCTTCCCAGGGAAGGTCAAAGAGCTGGCTTGAAAGCATTGTCAAGGGGGGAATTGACCTTCATAAAGGGATGGCGTGGAGGAAAATCACATCCCTGGAGCAGCCCAGGCAGTGTGTGAACGTGGAGACTATTTCATGAACACAGACAGACTGCCACGGAGGAAATCGCCACAAGAGTTGCTTTCTGCACGGTTGAGGCTGGAAAGTGAGGGGTTGGATTTCCAGGGGCGTCTCATGCTTTGTCGGAGGTGCATACCACCCTCGTGATACGGCCTGAGCAAGGCGTACTCCCAGGTCAGGAAGCCCCCTCTTGATTTTAAAGATATCAGTTTATTAAAAGAATGAAAAGAACAGATACCAAGATGACATTTCCTGGGAGCACATCACCTGGAGTGAGCCCACGGCTCTGATTCTGCTCTCTCCCTGTCCCTAGGGACACACTGTCTCTTGGGTACTTTTTTAATGTCGGTGTCAATTTATTTCTGGTTTGGGGGAGTCGAGGACACAGAACCCCCCATCCCCTTGACTTCAGGAAACAACCAGGCCAAAGGCCTTCTTGGGAAAGTATCACTTACTAGTTACCTTTGCATTTTGTTTTGACTTACTTCCATTTCTTGTTTGAAGCAACTCTTCTTTAAAATCTCTTGCTGAAAACAAGAAGCTTTTTCATTTTTGCTTACAGACCCTCAGATCGGAAATACTTGGCTGTCTCCTAGCAGGATGATAGAACTTCTTCCCACTTCTGGCTCTGGCCACTGGCTAAATTTTAGTCGCTGAAATCCCTCTTTAAATTTGAGGACATTTGTTGCAGGAACTTCTTTGGATTCCTCCATCTCCCTCTTTGCTGCTATCAATGGGACACTTGGGCAGCAGGGACACTGTCACCTGATTCACTGTCACCTCACTGGTCTTCGGGGTCTAGCGATGACAACGTTGGTGGTCTTGTACGTCTCTTGTCATTCTGGGAATTATTGTGTGTTGTGTCTACACTGAAGTTCTGAAGTGTGTGTCCTTCACTTGTACCCACACATGCACCTACGCTTTTGGGGCTGTCTACACTTGCGTGTGATTCCTGTGTGTGCAGTTTTCACACTTCCGCTCTCAGCACAGTGCCCCACAACAGGCACTCGAGAGGCTCAGAGAGAGGCTGGGGAGGCCCTGCCTGCTGTCAGGGACAAGATCTGCTCTGTACACTTTCTTGATCACCACTAAGCCTCCAACTATCCCACTGCTCACTTGTCTGATTCTGGCCCCTGCTGATGCACAGAAGACCCCTTGTGAGATAACTGTGCTTCTAGGGCATTGCAAGAAAATGAACTCTGTGACCTCCTGAAATGTCTTCCAAAGCAAATGGCCTTGTTCCGACATTCTTTGTTGATGTGCTCTTCTTTTGCAAGCCAGGAAATTTAGATCCAAAGCAGATGCAAATGATTTGCCCAAGATTCTGCAAATGGTGTCAGAGAAAGTGTGTGAATTCAAGATTTCTCATTTTTTTTCCTAGTCTTTTTGCTCCCTCCCTTCAGGCTGCCTAAGCAATTATGAGCAAAGGGAGTGATGTGATTTGGTTTAAAAAAAATAAAGAGTAGGACACCAACCATTCATCAAAAGAGAATAGAAATTGGCATTTTCCTGAAAATACAATTTTTCCCATTAGCCTTTCAAAGATCAAACAAGACAGCAAATGTATATGAAAGCAGGCACCTCTCCACTGGATGCATAAATTGGTCCCATGCCCACGGTGAACAGTTACTGCTTCACAGTATGGGAAGGGTGAGTGTAAAAGAATATTAACTGGAGCATTGTCTGTAATATCAGAAGGTTAGAAACTACACAAGTGTATTCCGATAAGAGAAGGACGAAAAAGGGGGAAGACTTTCACTCTGTGGAATATTGCACAGCCTATAAAGCCTATCGACAAATGAAAATTCTCAAAGCCATAAGGACAAGTGAAAACAGAAAGAAAAATAAATATGTGCTTTTCTTATAGAATATCTTCAAATGTAGGTAGCAGGGAAACAAGGTATCAAGAAACAGCTGATTTGGCAATTAAGAAAGAATAGAAATAAATAGAAAATTAGTTTGCATTAATTTTGTAACTTCTTTATTTTTTACATTGAGTACGTATTAACTGTTTAAAAAATACTAAAATTCACAAGGATTACAGGTGGTAGTAAGTCCACTCATAAATGGTTAAGGGGATAATTCAGAAGCTGTTGTGCTCATTGTGTGCTGATGCTACTGTTCTACACCATAGGAAATGGCATCATTCAGAAGCTGGCTGCTATTGCATATACACAGAAACTCTTCTATTGCTTTGATTTCTTGCCTTTACTTTTTATTATGCCATCTCCTACTATTTAGTTTTGTCCTTTCTAATAAGTTCTCTCAGTGTAAAATCAACACAACAATCAAGTTGATACATCCTTGGTACCATACATATTCCTCTAAACTGTCTCCTAAATACTTACTGAAGGATAAATGGATAAAGAAAATGTGGTATCTACGTGGAGTATTTTTAGCCCAAAGGAAACATTCAAGATTTCTTCTAACATCCATAATCTACTTGACAGTCTTCTCTGACATATGCTATACCATAAATATTCTCGCAAATTGTCTCAAAATATTTTTGAGGATGAAACTCTGTATTTGCAGTTACATATATCCATGAACACTAGAAGATCTGCATCTCTTCTGTTCTTAAGGCTAAACGATACGTATCTTGACCCCTATGGGTGATTACTCAGCTTTGTGCCAAATCTTAGCTATTGTGAATTGTACTGTAACAAATATGTGAGCGCAGATATGTTTGAGATTCTGATTTTAGTCTTTGAGGGACATTATGGAAAACATTAGGCTAAAAAATAGAGAAAAAATAGAGAAAGACAAATACAGCCTCCTTTTACTGACACGAGAAATCTAAAATGGTCAGGCTCAGACACAGAGCACAATGAGGGCTCCGGTGGCTTGTGGCAAAGGGGCTGCTGTTGAGCAGCTAAAAAATTTGTTACATAAACATCTAGACAGGCACTGTGTGACTGACCCTGTGTCACAGCAGACAGTGCTGTTTTGTGTGTTGCCCAGTGTGTTTGGAGGGTGGAGCTCATGCAAGTATTCTTTTAAAAATAAATAAAGAGGACACCACGAGTGAATGAGTTTGAGAGAGGCTGGAACGCAGAGATTGACCTAAATGCCCGCTGTGCTCTCATTTCCAATAAACACATGCTTGAAAGATCACTGGAGCCAGGGGTGTTGCGCAGTGGCACCACGCCTGCCCGGCAAGCACAAGGTCCTGTGGTCAATACTCTGTACTGAAGAAAAAAAAAGAAAAAGAAAGAAAGAAAACTCACCGGGATACTTTGAACCTGGAATGCTGAGAAGACACTAGAATGTACGCAGTACGCAAAGTAGGCATCCGCAAGTTTGCTTCAGCAACAGTGGGTCCACTAAGAGCAATTGTCCAGCTATCAATTCAAATTGGCAAAATTATTTTGAGTGATTAAAATATGCAAAAGTATCCTTAAAAGCAGGAGGCACTATATCAATGTAAGGTGGGTACAGAATTATGACATCTTCACACACCTGTGAGAGAAATGCCAAAGTCCTCGCAGAATATGAAAAGACTGAGCTTGATTTTTTTGTGTGTGAAGTTTGATGAAAAGAACTGACCATCCAAGTGGAAAGAAATCCACGCTTGCTCATTACAGGACTGGGCTGAGCATGCCCTGGGCTGCAGAAGCAGCTTTTATCTCTGCCTCTCGGTGACTGTTCTTCTGAGCACAGTTAGACAAGCATTTTTGAGAATGAGAACACTTGCCTGAACTTTCTTGAAAACAAATAGAGGCACCTCACAAACAAATAGAAAAATGTCTCACACTGTGACTATGACACCTAAAACCCCATGATAGCAGCAAGATAAATCTATAAAGTCTATAATGTACTCATCCATGGCAAGGACTAATGTTCGGTGACTAGAAAACAATGCTGATGGCTTCCTCCTGAATCCCTTCATAATTGTTACTAAATAATTAAGATTTACCAGGCAACTATTTTTAAAAAATCAATACTTTCTATAACATAGAGCATAGGACCGCTGAAGATTAAATTCAGGAAGGATCAGGCAATTTGTCTTTGTGAAGAGGCACATATAAAGCATTATGCATTAAATAAGATGGAAAATGATAGTTCTGATTTCAATGTTTCAAAATCTACTGGAATTAGGAGACATTAACTCACTGTATTGAGCACATTTTCTTAAATCTCTTGCCTCATTCTCTTTCTTAAAATTGTCATGAGGGAGATCATCAGTTTGGTTCAGAAATTCAAAAAGCTTGAGAAGGTTACTCAGAACCACACAGCTCTCAGGGATATCAGCTAGAAAACAAGTGACTGGGGGCATGGAAAGAGGACAACGAAGAGTAGGCAGGAAGACTCCGTATTTTCAGGATAAACTAGAGAAGTGCAAGGAAGGAGACACTAAAGGAATGTGCAATGCGAACCAAAAAGAACAAGTTTTCTGAAACAATTACCACAATCCTTGGCCACTGGAATCCAGTTAAGATAAGATGGGGGGGTGGAAGAGATTATTTTCGTACTAACTGTACAAAACAGAATTTAGAAGCCTTTATTAAAAATGAAAAAATTAAACCACGAGGAATATCAACAGTACCGCTCAGTCACTGGAGAGATGGTGAACTGACTCTTTGTATCTCCCAGCACACGCCTGAGAAATGAGCCATTGCTTTCCACCTTGTCAAGGGGCACCGCCAGCTCTGCTGAAATAGAAAAGTGTGGCGGCGCCGAGTCATCTGGAATTGTCTGCTGCCTCTTGCAGAGAATGAAAGTGAAGAGACTCCTAAGAATCAATATTTACGGAAAATAACTTGGTGAGACAAAAACACGTCTTCTAAATGAGAAAAACAGCATCTTAGCCATCAAGAGTTGATCATGAATTTAAGAAAGACTTAATCAATTATTTCTAATAATGTCCATTTTGAAATACTGTGCACCAAACTGAATTATGTATCTGCAAACACAGTAAGCAAATCTACAGAAAACTCAGGAGAGTTGCGGGCATCTGCAGATGTACCAAGCAGTGTGAGCTGGACAGTCCCGTCCTGCTAGGATCCCACCGATTCAGGACATAATTCTACTCTAAGGGCCATAGCTGTTCCCTAAAATTATAAAGACTTAGACAGCTAATAATTGGTATCTCAAAACTGCTGACGGCAGTGCTTTAAGGTGGTGAATTAAGGGACAACTTATCTCTCTGTTACTTGGGAAGCACACATTTGTTTAAATTAGCCGACAAATATAATCACCAAAAACTGAACTAAACTTACAAGTGTGAGGTCACTTGCTTAGTCTTTCACCTGCACTGGAAATACAGGAGGTTGAACTGGATCCTCGTCCTGCAGGAAGGAGCTCACTGCTCATGGGCTGACACACAGGAAAGAGCACTGAGAGTGAGACCCTGGCCAGCCCACCAGGGAAGAAACCCAGACTGGAGCTAAAGGAGGGAGCCAGGCGTGAGAGACAAGCACGGTGAGCCTCCTCCTCGGGGATTCTCACGGTCAGACTCACAGCCACAGAAAAGGTGATGCTGTCTGTCGGGACTGGAGGGGGCGTGCATGGAGGCTATCGATTCATAAATGCAGAGCTTCAGTTCCAAGAGGTAAATAGTTGTTGGAAATGGGCTGCCAGGATGATTGCACAAGACTGGATATGAATGCAATTGTGATTGTTAACTTCACTGTCCTATTAATACAGCATGTTTATGTACACTTTACTAACATAGATGTGTGTATCTATGTAACTATAACTGATCCATACCTTGAACTAGAAAACTTCCTCAATATTAGAAATTTTTTGAAAGGAAAAGGGCAGGAGAATGGGGGAAAATAAGAATCAAGGTGTATTATGTAAAGATACAAATCTCCAATGATGAATGTCATTATATTGCATACTTAAAATGTATCGATAAAATTAATTTTTTAAATTAAATACTTATTTCAATTAAAATGCATTTTCACTTACAAATTATTTTCCCTTTAAAACTGATTTGAAAATCAATTAAGAAAAAATAAGTACAATAGTTTTAAATTTCTATCTAAAATTTCATATATTTAAAAAGAAATTTTATATATTAATATGCGTTCTCTGTGTGAGCTAAATTACATTGAAACTTGGGAAAGGGAGGGAGGGAAGAAAGGGAGGAGGGGAGGAGAAGGCAGAGAAAAACAGACATCTGTGAGAATATGGACCACTGACAACCTCCAAAACCTCCTTCCCCATAACAGCAATGAGAACACTGATGTAACATGAAGATCAACTTCTTCACAGCACAGGAAATTAACAGAGGCATTTGACAGTGCAGAGAGCGTTTACCAAAGAAAAATGCCATAACCTCTATGAGAAGAGAGCATTTTTGTGCCATTTTAACTCATCCTAAAGGATCATCATTTTTTTAGCCCATGGTTACCAAGAGAAAGAACAGCCCACAGTCATGGTGAAAATCAGCACGTTAGCAGTCATTTGAGGGTATCAATGAGCAGATAGAAATTATTTTTAAAATAATCAAATACAAACTTTGACCCAGCAAATGTATCAGTGAACCTGAAGATAAGGTGATGTTGGCCAAGCTGAGGACTAGCAATAAATAAAAAAAAATAATAAGAACGGGGAAAATGATAAAGTCCTGGAGACCTGTGGGGCCCTGTTAAGCATGCAATAGGGGTGTTCTGGGAGTTTGATAAAGATGGGAGAAAAAGGTAGAGGCAGAAAGAATATTCAAAAAGTACCCAAATCTTTTTTACTGTGATTTATAAAAAAAAAATGTCCAAGTTCTGAAGGGGTCACACACTGACTACATCACAGTCAAGCTGCTCCAAGAGACAGAAGAGCAAGAGAAGCAACTCCTTGGATGCCGGACAACCTCAAAAACATTAGCAGCCTTTCGTCACCAGAGCTCCGGAGATCAGACAGCGGTGTATCACACAGGAACAGAGACAGGGAGGCAGACTGTGGCCCTAAAACACTCTCTCCGGTAAGATCGACCAGAGGTGAAGAAATCGAGACATTCCCAGACAGACAAAACAAATCACTTTTCACCAGAAGAATTTCCCTGAGAGAAATACTAAAGGTCCAGGAAGAAATTTAAAGAACCTGTAAAAGCAAATATATAGGTAGACATAAAACAGTACAAAGGCAATGATGTTTCTGTTTCTAACACTTCCGCTGTCCTGTCTGACTTAAAAGACAACTGCACAAATAGGTATTTACATAACTATGTTTGTGGGTTTAAAATATAGGAATACATGACAATAATAGCACAAATAACAGGAAAGAAATGGAAATCTATGTAGCAAAACTTTGTATAATGTTGAGATTAGATTGTTATTAATTCAACAGAGTGTCATAAAGTAGTATGCTAATTATACTCCCAAAGGAAACCATAAGAACATTTCTCAAAAACAATAGTGCAGTAGAAAGGACATGGGAATTAAAATGGCACATTAATATATTTATATAGCACAAAAGAAGGCAATGAGGGAGAAATAGTAGACAAAAAGAGACATCACTTATATAGAAAAAAATAGCAAGAAGGCAGATATGTCTTACCATGTCATTAATTATATAAATATAAACAGATTGAACACTCTAATCAAAAAATTAAATTGGAAAATTTATTTAACAATACATAGTATAATTAGATGTTTCTATCAGAGAAACTATTCAAAAGCAGAAATAGGTAGAAAAGTAAAAAGTTCAGAAAATATGTACACAAAATGAATAACCGAGAGAGGGCTGCAGTGGCTATCAAGACTTACTAAAAGATAAAAAAGAATGCAATTATCACTTTACTAAGATAAAATGTTCAACTCATCAAAAAGAAAAAGAAATTGTAAACATATATGCAACTAATAACTAAATAATATGGCTCTACAAAACAACCCCTTAGATTTATGATAAACTATTCTACTAAATGAATGCCCAAACCTGAACCAGCCCATGAGAAGTTATGGCCAAGTGAGACAAGCCAGGCACAATGGGCCTACAATAAGCAAATCTATAGAGAGCAAAGTGTATTAGCAATTGCCACATTAGAGAGTACAAAGCTTCCTAGAGAGTGGACAAAGAAGCTCTGAAATCGGGAAGTTGTGGTCACTGAAGGACTTGGTGAGCACAGTGAGAAGCACTGCATTGTAACCGCACATTCAATCAGTGTGTGCTGCCCCGTAAGTCTATCAAATTATTTCTCAATTAAAATATAATTTAAAAATAAAAAAAATTTTAAGAACTCTGGAGCATAAACTTTAAATGGATAAATGCTATGCTATGTGAGTCATAAATATTAAAATTAAAGACTCAGCTGGTGTTAACAAATGTGGCAGCTGTGACTTTGTAACTACTTCAGAATTTAAAAAAAACAAACTCATGTGGGGTAAATGGGTAGCAGAGACTGTGCAGTAGAAAGGGTAGCAAATAAAGAAAGAGGGCTTAAATGTAAAGATTAATAAATTGAGTGTAAAAAAACACTAGGAACTTTTTGTGAGGATGAAAATGTTTTCTAATTTGGTCTGGATGATCACATGTATATTTCACCTTTACCCTTCACGTTTATGCATGGGACCACGTAGAAATTAGACCTCAAAAACAACAGCAGATATAAGGCATAGCAAGGCTTAAACCACACCCACATGCATGTGCATGCAGGCATCCACAGTCTCCTAGGAAAAGGGTTCAGGAAACGTGGTTACTCTTCTGTCTTGGAATACATCCTAATCCTCCTGAACTTGTCTGTTGGCATAAAACAAAAGGTAGGAATAACAGTAGTTTCCAAACCTTTATTAATATGAAAAGTGATATTCTGGAGTCTTTCCTGGCTCTCCAAATGAGTCAGCACTTTAACAAAATTTTAGATTTCACTGTTACTATATTGTCTTCATACTCTTAATTCCCCACTTCCCTTCCCGAATCATCTTGGTTAACAAAAATGAAGAAAATACTTCGCCCAACAAATTCTCTTACTTTTACTTTTTTTCTCCATTTCTCCATGCATTCATTCATCCACATTTTTACCATGGTAGCTGTATTTCAAAATAACCACCCAGCAGCCCCTCCTGGACATCACAAGCTTCAGTCTCTTGCATCATGTAAGGCAGAGCAATGCTCTTCTGGGGCCTCTGCATAAACAGGGCTGTCTTCTTCCCCACCGAGTTTCAGGGGAGAAGGAAGAGGCCTTAGCAGCGTGCAGCTGCCCCCTTAGGGAGTGGTTGGGTGGGCAGGTCACTGCTCCAGAGTGGAAATGGCCGAGACCCACCCACCCTCGGGGAGTTCTCCACTTCCTTCTCCACCGCTCAGCTTCTTGTCTTAGGACTTCTCACTGAGCTCCCACTGCTGCGTACCCGAGAAGGGCCACCCTCTACACACCACTGCTGCCCTTCTGCGTGTGACCCCATCCCGCCCCACCCTGCAGGCTTCCTCAGGCTGTTGCCAATAATCAAGTCTCCTTGTCCTGTGTGGTAAAACTTTTATTCAGAATCAAGGGTGGTGCTGCATTTATTTCTGCAAGACACCACTGTTGTTTCTGATACATGTATCTAGGATTCTAAATCTGCCCATGCTTCTTCTTCGTGGTATCACACCTTTGAGTATGTAGAAGTAGGGTGTCCACTAAGCCGAGACTCCCTGAGTACAGAATCCTCTGTTACCCGACTGTGATCACCAAGGACAAGGCTGCAGCACTTGGCCCCACTCTGGGCGGCCATCCTGACAGTGTTATTTTATCAGTCACGGGTTGTACACACCCCCTCTTATCATGGAGGTCATTGCACTGAGGACACCAACATCTACACAGTGGTGTCTTGAGGTCAGGCTACATTATAAGATTATATGTAGTAATATAACATTTAAAATATACAGAAAATGCATTACAAATTTAATAAGCTCTTACACTTCCCTAGAGGTACAATACTGTCAAGCTTGTTGAGAAGGTTTTACAGAACTAAAGCTAATAAGTGCCTTTAATGTTCTATTTTATGTATTTTCCCTGATCCTATTCTTTTGCTTAATTTCCCAGAAATGAACAAAGGAATTTATCCTGAGTTAGCATTTATTATGTATGTGCGGTCCCTTACGGCTTTATATCTTAAATATGTGTGTAACAGGTAACGACCTATCCACATCCCTAATAATAATAATATATATAATACTATAGTACATAAACTCTTGCAACTTCATATATCCTTAAGAAGTCATTCTTTTTATACATAATATATATTACTATAGTACACAAAAACTCGCAACTTCATATATCCTTAAGAAGTCATTCTTTTTATACATGTAGCTCTGGCTCATTTACATTTATTGCTATATGACTCAATTTTATGAATATACCACAATTTTATCTACATATTACTTTGTAGGTTTTTGTTTTTTGTTTTGGTTTCTGTATTTGCTTTTTTATTTTGTTTTTGCTTTGTCTATACAACTGTTTTTTGTTGTTACAAACACATTGCTGTGGACAGTTTTGCCTTGTGATGAACTTAAGAGCAGCCCTTCTCTGGAATACAATCTAAGAACAGAAGTGCTATTAAATGTCCATTTCTGCTCCATCTTGTATGTTGTCTCCTGTAGGTCTCAGCCTTCTTCCTCAGTCTACTATTGGCTGTACTGACAATGACTTCCTGCCTGCCTGCCTCCCCTGAAACAGCCCCTTCTCTGCTCTGCTACCATTACCTAACCTACAGAATCGTTCCCTTAATTGTATACAGAATAGGAAAACTCAAAGGGTGTCTTACAAAAGGGCTTTGCTAGAACCTCAGACATGATTCACAGAGTAGAGTTACAGCCCCCAGGATAAGTTTACCTGTTCAACCTCCTCCCCTTCTTAGGCAGTTAAGGCAGGATGGCCCCACAGCTAGTGTAACCACCCTTCTCCATATGTGCCAGAGACCTGTTCAACACCTTTGAAACTGTGTATCCCTCAACTGATCCACCATGATCAGCATTCAGCTCCAAGAAAAACTGAAACACACATGGTTGAACTGAGCACAAAATTAAGATGATATTGCATTGTGGAGACATTCTTTATATATAAGGACATACATCAAATGAAAGGTGAAAATGAATAGAAAATACCTATAGCACCAATTCACATGCAAAGGTGATTGATTATCAGGTAAATGCAAACCTAGAAGAGAGGTAAACACCAGTTCAAATGCAGTAGGTGACTGGACAGAGCCACTGTGCTGAGTATTGGCAGCTGGAACTCTCATAGATGCTGGCAGGAGTGCAGCGGAATCTGAGAACTTTGAGTAACTGTTTTGTAGTGCCCTGCACCATGTGTCCCACTAAAAGCACAGCAACTCCACTTCCAGGAATGCAGACAGAAGTGTGCAGGTCAACAATGAAAGAATGTCCGCAGTGGCTCTAGGGCAGCTCCCATTTACTGGAGATTTGGAACAGGCGAGATGATTCTATGGTGACAAAACCAAGAAATGCAAGTACTACTGTGGGAAGTCTAGACAATGACCAGGAGACCCGGAGGAGGTGTCTCATGCACAGAAATGTTTCCTAGCATAACCTCCCATGAATGTTGAGGCGAGTGTGTGCCCGTGTGCCTGTGTGTGTCAATTCACAGAGCTATGCACTCCGTGTTCATACAGATTTTGTATTTAAATGGTATCTCATTGTGAAAATAAGAAACAAAGTGCCTCCGCCATGAATGCAGTTCTACGTCCACTCTGCAGCCTGGACTCTGGCAGTACACCCTCCGTCTTCAGAAACAGACGCAATTCCTGTCCTGCTGGGTGGTTCCTATCCATCTAACCCAGCCTCTGATAACAAGTCCCAGTTCCATCCTTCCCTAGAGGCTAAATGCAAAGGAGTTGGGACACTGGAATCCATGCTCCTAGGTCCCAGGTACAGTTATCCAACTGCAAGGCCAGGATGGGTAAAGAGAGAGTAGTCAGAAGTGATTGAGTTCTACTCCACAGCGCACTGCTTTAAACAGACCTTGGCTAGGTGCACAGAGCACAGGACTTTGGTGAAAGCAGAACCAAGGCCCCTGCCCCAGCACCCCACACATGCCCTTCGAGTTGAAGAAGTAACCGGAAATCTCACAACTGTTCCCTCCCTGACGGGCTTGTCTTTCAAGACTTCAGGATTCACAGGTAAATGGAAGCAACCTACAGAGAGATTGCACCAAGCGCCTCAAAAAGAAGCTTTGCGCCCAAGTCCTTTGAAGTTGTGGCTCAGTGCCAGCACATCTGACTGAGCCTAATGTCATAAAAATCCACAAGCCATTAACTCCAGCCATACTAAATACCTAAAAGTCAATCCGAAGGCCCCGTTCTTCTCCTCAAGCCCCAGGCCTGCACTGGAAGTAACCAAGAGAACCCTGGCTGCTCCCCCAAGGTCCATGACTTGCTACCTGATCCCTCTATAAAGCGTGGCTGTGTCCAGCTGGTCTCTGGACGTTAGACAGTGGTCAATAAGTCTGAAGGCTCCCTGGACATAGGGCTCTGGCAGGAGCAGACCCAGCTCTCTGAAGTCACACCATGCCGGACCCGCAGCTTTAAGGGAAAACCACCTGACCTAGGGGCATCTTTAATCCACTAAAGGGCTTTTCCCATCGTCTGGCTCTCCTGTCTGCTTGGTGCTCCAGAGAACAGGATGCTGTCTTCCCGTGAACGCCCCTGATAAGCCATCAGCAAGACAGCAAGGCTGGAAGGTAGAACTCCCCTCCTCCTTTCATGGGTGTATTCTCATGGAGTCAGGTCGTCATGCCGGCAGTGGGGCCCTGCCACGTGCTTCTGTGTGCACTTCTGCCGCCAGCTCTTCCTTCTTGGTGTTTCTCACCCTACTTACGAAAACTGAAAAACAGGCTCCTCCACCTCCTTCTCAGTCTCCGTTCCGCTCTGAGCATTTGAAATTGACATTTCTACAGCAGGGCCAGTTCAGCCCTGCACAGTGACGTCTGCCGTGACACCAGCCACTGCCTTTCTGCGGTCGGAGCCTTTGGTGTGTTCTTCTCATAGATGAGTGAGGAGAGAGCAACCAGCACCTGCGGGATCTCCAGACTCTGTGTAAATGTGTTCTCCAATCCAGTTTGGTCCCAGAACACAGTCTTTTAATATTGATTCTTAGCATCTATTGGATCCTGATTTTGACTCTGTAGATAATCAATTTTTCTAAATGCCCTTGTCTTCTGAAAGTGTTGTCCATTCACTAATTGTTGGGTGCAAGGTTCTGAAGCAATATAGTAAAACCTTTAAGACAGGGACTCTGAATCTTAGCTTCCACAGTGGGCAGCTGTGTGGTCTTGGTTGAGTTATTTAACTTTTCTGTGCTAAGGAAGTGTTAATTTTTAACACTTTTAACACTAGATTATGTTTGATGCTGCACAAGGGTTCACTATTATAGTACAAATAAATGGAATCTTTTACTGAATCACTCAAGGGTCCTCTATCCTTATTAAGAATTTTTTTTTCTGTTTGATTCATCAGCTATTGAAAAGGAGGTCATTTCTTCTGTTATCTTGATCTTGCTTTTCCATCACAGAAAACCCCAAGGGTTTAGTGACAAGTGGTTGGTTTGGGAGACATTGCACCAGATTATGAAGGAGAGAATAGGGACAAGGGGGGGACAGCCAGCAGATTTGTGCTAAATAATGAACGTGTGTGTATAAATATTTCCACGCGGGGCCGTCCCACTGGAGGCTGAGTGCTGCTCCCCAGAGGTGCCGTGTCCTAACCCTGAGACCTTGTGCACATCCTTAGGGGAGAGGGGCTCTTTCCAGCTGCGGAATGTGAGGGGTGCAGAGTTCCTGGGTTGCCCAGAGGGCTTCCTGAGTTCTTTCTTTCAAGAGGGACACAGAGACTGCAGTGACTCGGCCACACCCCAGGAATGTCAGCAGCCAGCACCTGACTGGCACCTCAATTTCTGCCCTCAAAATGGCTTCTGACCTCTGGCCAAAGCTGTCAGGCACCATATGTGTGCTGTGTGAAGCCACCGCACTACTGGTAATAGGCTACCTGCCGCAGCCCCAGGGAACTAACACAGACCCAGGTGCACTCAGGCTGGAGCCTGAGCCCACCAGCCTCCTCTTCCCCCCGGTCAGGCCAGCGCCTGGGTCAACCCGTCTTCTGCGTGGCCAGTGGGCCCCCTCCAATGCAGAGCAGCCTGAGCTGGACCAGCCAGGTGGGGACTCTGTCCAAGATGTGTCCAGGGAGCCCAAGCAGGAGATGTTTGCTTCCAGTGAAAATACTTTCAGACTCACCTCACTGCCCAGATCCGTGCTTCAGCATTATGTTAGCTACACACAGGCCCTTGGTTTGTTCATCTCCTTCGCAGACCAGTTCTCACGTGTTGGGATGAGGTCGGTCCTTATTCACAAGTGTGCCATGAGCTTGCAATGCTGCTTCGCTTTTCTCTCTATTCCCGGACGCAGCTGCCCTAGAGTGGATGTATCTGGAGTGTCGACTTTCATTCCTGCATATTCAAATGCTCTGGGTCCCTGCAATCCATGTGTGGCATCTCCCGCAAACAGCATTTCCTTAGGTTTTCTTTATCACCCAACTAAGAACCTCTTCTCTCGTCATCTTCATTAGTTCATATTCATTACCTATAACTACACTTCCTGCTATTTTATCATTTTCTACTCTTTACCACAACTTATCTTCATTTTTATCCCTTCTCTTTTCTCTCCTCCACTAGGTCTACCTAGGTTCCCTCTTCTTTGGTATAGAATTAGATAAATAAATGTATGACTTACATTTCAATTAGTATCTCCATAATCACCACCCTCTTTTGTTAAAAAATGTTCAGAATGCTCAAATTATACTCATGCTTTCTACCATTTTTGTGATTTTCATCTAATACTTTATCTTTTTGGGTTTTTTGTTTTTTGGTTTTTGTTTTGTTTTGTTTTGTTTTTTTGGTATGGGGTATCGAGCTCAGGACCTTGCTCTTGCAAGGCAAGCAGCAGAACCACTGAGCTAAATCCCTGGCCCTACTTTATTTTACTTTATTCTGAAAATCCACAATTGGTGTGATTTCTTAAAATTCTCATCAATTTATTCTGACTTACAAAATTGTGCACCCACTTAGTTGCTATTTACTAATCCTTGCATCTCATCTCCTCCTTCTGGGGGTTGATATTTTCTTCCTCAAATATAGTAATTCTTACTGTGAGAGTTCCTGGGGTCCCTTTTCTCAGTCTTTGAAAGTGCACTTGTTTGGTTATCATTCTTAGACACTATTGAATAGCTTCAGAATTCTAAATTTTTGCTTTCCTTCAAGTATTTTAAGAAAGCTGTCATCTGACTATGAGATGGAATGAGAATTAGTCTCCAGGACCCAGGAAATGGAATATGAAGTCAGCCTCATCTGTGCCTGAGGAGCCTAGACTATTGCTGTTTTTATTTATTTGTTAAAGTCTTTTTCTTTGAAATTTCAGTGCTTCATGATGTTGTCTGAGGGTAGATTCAGTGTTGAGGTTCTGAGCCGTGTTATAGCATAGAAAACGGTCAGTTGTCTTGCGGGGAAAGATCAGTTCTTACCTTTGTTCCATTCACTGCACTCTCTCCTTTGGGAAACCTTCCCAGAAAGCCTTCTCTAGATCTCTCTTTCTCTCCCTTTTCCTCTTCCTCTCCTTCCCCTATATTCTAGGTAATTCTCAGGCATATCTTCTACTACTAATTTTCTCGTTGACTTAATTTCATCTCCTTAATTTGTGCAAGGACACACTAGCATGTTGTACCCTATCAAAGGAGTTCACTTGTAGCTCAGCCAAAACCAGCAGCTGGCCCCCAACCAAGCCCAGACCCGTTGCTTCCAGACTATGGTGGCCCACAAGGCTGCCTCCAGACTTCAGGATCAGGTGATCTGTGCTTCTCAGTCCTTCCTGTCTTTCTGGCTATGGAAGCAATTCACCACATGGTGAAGGGGTGAGCGTGGGATGGCTCTGAACCAGCTTTCCTGTGGAATGCTGTCATCTTGCACAATAAGCTACTTGTGTGATTTTTATATACATGATCTATGTAAGTGAAGTTGAAATTGAAATTTGACTGATGGAACTTGGCAAGTGTGAAGCAGGAAAGGACAAAATCCTAGCTCAATATTCCACACTTCCAGAATCTCACCTCAAAGAAGAAACCAAGTTTGCCTTTCCCACTTCTGTAGTTTATTATTCCTTGTGGAAAAAGGCAACATTTTATAAGCTTTGCAAGTCACTAAAATTGTCACGACAGCTCTGCAGTGCCGAAGTCCAAGTTCCAGAGAAACAGAGCTCAAGGCAAAGATGAGACGGTAGCCGCTCCCTGAGACAGCAGTACCAGGAGGCAGGGTGGTGAGGGAGGATGAAGGCGACAGACACAAGGACCCCCATGGCCAAACTGGCTATGGCTCAGTCTCACTGGACATCTCCAGAGAGGCTGTGAAGAGCTGCTGTTACCGCTCCAGCCATCTGAGAAAAGGAAGTGACAAGATGTTATCGTAGGTCCTGGAACTGGTGGGTCTCCAGCCATCCAGGCATGTCTATTGGCACCATAGCCAGTGGTATTGCGGATGGTATTAGGCGCGTCCCTTAATTCCTGGAACAGCACTAGTGAAAACTTTGGGCTTTCCTGAATAATAACAATGGCCTTTTTTTCCAATGACACAATTTTTGGTGGCCCCTAGATGTCATCAGGAGAGGGAATGTTTGTCAGAATGATGAAGTCTTGATCGTAATTTGCAATGTTCACCCCACACCCAGCCTTCTGGGAGGGGAGAAGGGCTGGAGATTGCATCAGTCACAGTATCGATAATTTGATGAGTCATGCCTATGTAATGGATATCTAAACAATGGGGTATGGAGGGTACCCAACTCCTGGATACGCCAGAGTCTTGTGAAGCAATGCATCTATAAGGGCACAAAGCACTTCCTGATTTATGTGCATTACAATAAACACATGGTATTAGACAAGCACTTCCTGAGTTCTGTGTGTTGTTCAAGCAAATTATCAAACATGAGGAGGAGATGGTGTGATATATAGTCAGTCAGAGGTAAGAGGGGCCAGGGCGGTGTCCTAGACTGAGCCCTTACACTGTAGGGTCTGGGCTAACTCCACTCTCTTCGTGTTGGAATTGAGTTGAATTGATGGATGCCTGTTTGGCATGGAAGAATCCAAGAACTGGGTGGTTTGGAAAAAATTCCCCGTCAGGCTCCTGATCCAGCAACATCAGCAGAAAGTCTCAGTGAGGGAGATGAGAAGCTCATGACAGCAGTACACATCAAGGACATCAGGGGGGACCTGCAGGGAAACAAAGGTGACCAGGAGTGACTGCTTTTGTGAGCCCCACAGAAACCTGACCTTACAGCTACAAGAGTAGTCCACGTGGTTGCCGCAGTATGGACACAAAAATAATGTCTCCAGAACTGGCCATACTCTATCTGTGTATGGATGAGCAGAGTGTCTTACTTTTCTCATTGCTGAAACAAAATACTTGACAACCACAAGTTAAAGAAGGAAAGGTTTATTTTAGCTCAGCTTGTAGAGGTTTCAGTCCATAGTCAGCCATCTCCAAGGCAGGGTGGCATGGCAGAGGGGCATCACAGAGAAGAAACAGTACATAGCAGGGTAGGCAGGAAGCAAAAACAAAAGCAGCAGTGAGCCTCCCTTTCCCTTTTATCCTATCCGGGCTACTGAGCCTATTGGTTGGTGCCTTCCCATCATCCACTATGCTGAACCTATCAGGGGGCTGATATACTCACCACAAACCCTTAATCTACATTCACACACCCTAGATCCAGCCACCTCTGAACAGCTCCAGGTGCTTTAGAGGAACATGTAGATGAAAACTACAACACAGAGCTTTTAGGGGGTGTCTTAGTCACCTTTCTCTTGTGGCTGAGACAAAATACCCAACACCCAAAGTTAAAGGGGAAAAGGTTTATGTATCTTACAGGTCATAGATGTTCAGTCCATAATTGGCTGACTCCAAGGCAGTGCGGCCTGGCAAAGGAGAAATAGTTCATGGAGGCCAGAAGGTAACAAAGGCAACAAAGGGGCAGGGGAAGGGCTCTGAACAGTCTTTCTGCTCCTTTTATCTTATGCAGACTACTCAGGCCAGGTAGTACTCACACCCTTAATCCTAATACCCTTGAGCCTAGCATTGCACCATAAATCAATTTCAGAAAAAGCTGTACCTATGACTGCATGCGGCTTTGAGGGGACATGTAAAAGCAAGCCATAACAAGGGGCCCTCAAATTAGACCCTTGCCCATCTCCTCCTGAGGACAACCTCTGCCTTTTCATGTGTCTTTTATGGAATGAAATTCCATAAAATTTTCTTTGAAATTTTGCATGGTTATCCCTTGGTCTGGTGAATATCAGGTTAATAAATATCAAAGAATGACTATCATTTCAAATAAATACATTTGCATGAGGATTAAAACTTCCTGAAACAGAAGCACCCCCAGAACAAAAGTTAGCTGATTCTTTCAAGGACAAGGAAATAAAGTGGGAAAATTATAAATATGATGAGAAAATTGTTACGAGGAAACACACTAGAGTTTCTAGACAAAATTAAGTCAGTTGTATCTGGATTAAGCCACATAGCAATTGATACATAGAACAATTCAAGAACAGAAAATAAAATATAATTCTGCACTTTAAAAATTATTTGATAAAACAATTTAAGATGGTTTAAAGCAGATAGGAAAATGGTTTTAATAGATCTATTCTCAAGGTGTAAAATACTACTTTATAACTAACTAAGAAGTCAATAAATTTTCCCTACATGAAGGGCAAAGCCTTCATTAAATTGTTGCTTGCATTAGGGACTGTCCCAAGATATTGCTGCTTTCCCCCTAGACAAAATAATTTCTCGGTGGAAGACACTATGAATGTGAGGGCTGTAGGGTGTAAGATTTAAGACTAGGTTATCAACTTGGAATTCGTGCGGCCAACTTCAGGATTCACATGTGCAGCCCCGTCCCCACAGCGACAGTCACGGGGGCAAAGCCTTCGGAATTTGACTCAGCCATGAGGATGGAGGGTGACTGGGTTTAGTCCCTTATGAAAGAGACCAGAGGGCTCTTTCCCCTGCCAGCATGAAGACAGAGAGAAGGTGCCATCTGTGGCCCAGGAGGCCCGCCCTCACTGGACAGCACTTCTGGCCATGCCTTGGTCTTGGTCTTCCAGCCTCCAGAACTGTGAGAAAGGATCTCTTTTGTGTCTGAGCCCTGCAGATGTCCGTGTCACTTTGTTATAGCAACCAAAACAGACTGGGCCTGCCCGGGAAGACATAAGGGCCTGGGTTTGAAGTTTCCACGTAATCGTTTTATGAGGTTGAACAAATTATGTGAGCTCCTTTACCCTCAGTACGTTCATCGGTAAAGTAGAACCAGTAACAATGTTGTATTTGTAGGATTTCTGTAAGGAAGGACTCAGTGAGATAATTAATGTATAAAAGGTCACACAGTTCCTGGCACAGAGTTAATTCTAGCGAATGCTTCCTATTTTCAATTAATTAACTTATGTTATTCATTTCAGAAGCAGATGATCTGGCAAAGAAGTTTAAATAAGTCCCATGTAAAGCAGGAAGTTGCAAGAGCCACGAAATTTGTGCTGGGAGTTGGAGGGATGGAGTCTTGTTCCTGTCCATCTGTGTAAGGGAGGAGGAGCTCTGGAAACACTAGTGAATGACCACTGGCATTAGAGATAGCTTTGAATGATGGGCAGGTCTTGGAGGAGCAGGAAAATTATCGGCAACGCTCTGGGCCCGGTGTCATGTGTGGCCCAGAAGGAGGACTGCATTGGTGATGACAGACCCGGGTCATGGAGACGTGAAGCCCAGGCTGTAGATCTGCTACTCAAATGATAGGGCTGCTGGGACAACTTCACATAACCCTGACACCTTTCCTCCCTCATCACCATCTATGAATTGCTGCCTATTGTTGACTAGTGCCCTCAGAATGACTCCTTTATTAGTGAACTCAGGGCACATCAGTTTATTCTGCTCCTGTCCATAATAGCCTCGTAGCACAGCCTGGGAAATGAGCACCAGTGTTTCTACAGCATCCACTGAGCCCGCTGGGTGTGGGAGATGTAACCTCTCTGCCATCTCCAGCAAACCTGCTGGAAAGATTGAACCTGTCTTCCCCACAGAGTCACCACAGGCAATAAAACCACAATTCCCAGAAGAGTGGGACAAGTGGCTTACACGGAGAAAGGAAAGAAGGGCTGGATGGAATCCTCTCCAAGGTGCTGGGAATTTTGCACGTGCACATGTGATTTCTCAAGGTCTGTGCAGGCAGGGATGACATCTGGAAATAGGAAACAGCTGCTTGATGGGCTTTGTACAGGGAACACGAAGAAAGCAAAAATTAAATAGTTATGGAAAGGGTTCATTTTCCCTTCCAGAGCAGGACCTTAGAATTGGTCTGCACTTGCTTCATTTGAATGCACAAATTTTTATGTTTTAATATAGATACCCAGAGGAGTTAAAGACAATTCATAAATGTACTTTTTAAAGATTTGTGTGTAAGGTACAAATAAAAAGACTACGGTTATATCGAGTACCTTCAAAGCACAAAAGCATTGTCAGATTGCGATGTGTAGGGGAGCACTGACACCACCTCACGGAAGCAGTCACAGAGGTACGTTGTCGCTGCTTGTGTCCAGTGACCAGCCACACTGCAGTAAACCCATGGGGTGGTCCAGGGCCAGAGCAAGGAAAGCCCTGGAGGGGCCGCTGTGCCCAGAGTGCAGCTGGGCACAGATGGCTCTGGGTGACCAGGGAGTCTGAGCTCAGCCTTCCCGGAGGAGGCACCAGACCCCTGTCCTCCTGCACCCCGGGGCCAAGTCAGTCTCCCCTTGAGCCGCAGGTCCCCCCAGCTGCGTTGCCCAGGGAGTGAAGAGCAGCTCCTAACCTCAGAAGAGCCTCTGTTAAAGGAAAACAGAGATTTTCCTTTCAGAAGCTAAACAACTCGTGCCAGGAACAACGCTTCATTAGCGCGGTGATTTAGCCAAATGCAAAGACTGCCTCTGGCTGTGTGCTCACAAACCGCAAACCAAAAGAAGAGAAACTTCCGGAAGTCTGGGCCCTCCCCTGCCCTCTCAAGCTGGGTTTCCCTACAGAGTGGAGAACCCACCGTTACTCGATGGTTCAGGCAGAGGAGTCCATCCACCCCGTGTCCGGCCGTGCAAGCACCATCTGAACCACTCGCACGCGTGCTGCTCCAGGCCCGAAAGGTGCGCACGCGGGAGCTCCCTGGGAAGCCTGTGTCCGCATCCCTCGTATTGCTTCTCTCGCTTCGCTCCTACCCTCTGCCCCTCGGCACGGCGGCAGCACGTTTACACGCACGCACTGAGCGCCTCTGGTTCCCGGGTGTGTGCTTATTATATTTCATCCTCAGCTAACTAGGTATGTATCATTATTTCGATCAGCCAAGTAGGAGAGCCCTCTCAGAGTACTGCCAACACCTGCACTTGGTAAGTTTGGGAGCTGTTTGAAGGTAGTTATTTCTGACTCCATGCATGATGGGAGTGGAAAAAAATTAGGAGAGAACAGTTTAAGGTTTTTCCTAGGGAGCATCCAGTCTGCAGCCACCAAGTCATATTTCTCTGGTATTCTGGGGAGACAAAGGAGCCAGAGTGGATCCAAGAGGGGAGGGATTAGCAGATTCTGAGACAGAATTGGAAGATTTAGAGAATACACGCAATCACGACAGTCTGACTCAGACCTCACCGCCTTCTCGAAGCATGGAAATGCAGTTGTATAGAGGAAACACTGAAAGTTGGAGCAGAAGGGTTAGGTAAATCACTGCAGGGAATCGGACATATCCAGAAGGTTCCGAATAAATGAGAACCAAACAGGCACAGGGTCCAGAGAAGAAAGAAAGATAGCAGTGTACCAAGAGACAAGAAGAAGGAAAAATGAGAAAGCAAAAACAGACAAAAGAGAGGGGAAAAAAGTCACTGGAAAATTTGAGGATGCCAAAATGGGATTTTCAGAAACAATAAAGAAAATAGAAATAATGGAATTATCTAAAACTGATATTAAAAAAGCTTCCCAATCTGAATATTGTGGCTTTTCAAATTGAGATTCCTTTATGTTCAGCTGATTTAAAAGAAAAAAGCACTCAAAGTAAAGTACATCGTTGTGAAGTTTGAAAATGCAGAAATAAAAAGAAATAATGACAATCACAGGCTTCCACAGAAAATGAAAATACAAGACCACAAAAAAGTAGGAACCAAACTTCTCAATGACATCAAAAGAAGCAAAAAAGCAGCAAGGGAATTGTCAAGCACCCCAGTCTATACCCAGTCAGACCATCTGTCAAGAGTGAGAATGCAATTTCTAAAATGTTGACATGCAATTTTACCTCTTTTGCCCCTTTGCTTTAAGAACTCACTGGAGCTTTTTCTTCAGAAAATGAGGTTGTAAAACAAGAAGAAACACCTAAGAAATGAGCAAATGTATCCAACACAGAGCCAGAGGAGGAGGTGGGAAGCCAAGCAGGACCTCTCGGGCCTGGCCAGGGAGGAGCAGAGCATCCTTGGGAAGGTGTCCTCAGCAAGAGGGTGGGCCTTTCACTCCCTGTAAAACACCCCTAGGAAGCTTATCACTCTCATCATCCCAAATAATATCACTGATGTTCTCAACAGCCACATCAGATCAAGTTAAAATTCTAAGAGCTCACTGGGCCAACAAAACAAGAGTCCAGAAGCTGGGAGACCTCGGACCTGAACCTGGGCAGGAATTCTCAGTTTTACCACAGTTACAGCACCATTTCCAAAGGAAAGGAGGAAGTGTGTCCATCCACCTCTTTCCTGACTGGCTGGTTGCCACAACTCTTTTTTAAGACCAATCGAACGGTCCATGTGATTTGTCTATAGGCTTCAATTCATGGAGTCATGATGACCAGGACAAAAAGCTTACACTTGCTTCTGTTTATGTTTAGCTTAGAGCTTCCAAGAAATCATGATGACTTAAGTTTTGTTAGGTGGCTATGGGCAGTTGGCCTAGGGTTGTCTAAATTGAGGCCCCGGTTTTATTTTTTTAACAATGAGAGCATAAAAAGTATAGCAAATTGAAGCAAATGTTTTTTTCTCATGGAGTTTATTGGTACTTTTTGGTATACAGTACAGTTACATTCATTGGGATCTTGTACCTTTACATGACAGGTCTTGGTTCTCATTTTTTCCCCTTATGCCTGCCCTCCCTTCACCCTCTCCTCCCTTTCCTATTTACAAAGACTTTGTTTCCACTTTTTCCTTTTCTCAAATTTTTTCTTTTCCCTTATTTCCTTTCCCCGACCCTTCCCACCTTCCCTACACTTTTAGCCCTTTTCTTCCTATTTCACATTGTCAATTATACCATTTGGACCTTATTTACACTTTTAGTTTTTCACAACAGAAACAAACATTTAATGCAGGAAAAACAAATGAAGAGCAGGAGCTCTTTAACTTGTTTGACCACAAACATTAACAAAATAGTGCTTATATTTAATAATATAATGTAATCTTATGCATAGGAAGAGAAAAGTTCTGTGGATGTGGATGAGAATTAAATTTTCATCATAGAAACCAATCACTAAGCAACACTTCAATGGATATTTTTTCAGTAGAGAACAGTGCTAGGAATAAAGTTCCAATTGTCCAAAATCAAAACATTGGCACCTGTTATCCAGGAGGGGACAAGGTAGGTACAGTACAAATTATTGCTAGTTTTTGTTCTAAGACTTTAGTACTAGCAATGTTTGGACTATGGCAATGTACCAACCCAATAAATAGCAAGAATTGCCATATTAAGTCATGCAATGTTATGATGGCTCCTATTTTACATTATCAAAATACGTTTTTATTCCCAAAACCTTCCATCATGAAGAAAAGCTGTTTGTGTTGAAGGCAAATTTAATATATGTGATATGAACCCTGTGAGTTCACACAGCACCCTAAAACTGAGAGAATTTTGTCTTGTGGATCTGCATGTTTATGAAGCACATCTTGGGAGTTCTGAGAAATAATTGCTTGCAAGCTAACAAACAACCCAAGACACAAATTATTCCTGCTTTTAAATAGCATCAAATAACAACTGTATATTAAAGTCTTCGATGTAATGATGCAATTGTCTTTCCATGAACTTTCACAAGTGTTCAATAAATATTTATTGAGCATCTACTCATTTCCAGGCCCCCTGGTAAATACAGCCCAAGATAAAGTTTAAAATGAGCCTACCTTAGTAAGACAACAGAAGCTCGCATGGGCTTCCACATTCTCCACTGGGTCAAGGAACAGATTCTACACCCCCTGTACTGGAATTACCCTCAACTCCCCACCAAGCTGGCAAAAATGTCTAACAGAGAAGCCCACCAGGGAGTTCAGAGTGTGACTGCAGTAGGAGCAATGTTACTCCCAAATTCCTAATGGGACCTGACATGAAGTCTGTGGGTGAAATAGGACCCATGTCACGCTGTTAAATGGAAAACAAATGGGTCTCTGAAGCTGAAATAGAGAAGAGCAGTCCTCTTAACAACCACAGAATCACCAGTGCTTTGTTCTCTCTCAAACTGTTTGTAAGTAAGGACTAAGACCATTCCCTTTTCTTCCAGAGCTAGGGGAAAACAGCCACTTGAATGACTTCAAAGTTATTGTTGACACCGCTATAGTTAAGCTGTGCGGATCTGTGAAGAAATGAGATGAGGTTCCCTAAGCCACATGTAAAAATCGGTGGAATTGTGCTTTGGCTGTCGTCCTGCTTAAGGCTGTCTTTTCTGTATTTAAAAAAAAAAAAGGAGGAGGCAGAAAGCTAAAAGGACCCTTATAAAATAAAAATAAACTAAACAGGACTGTATCTAACATACTATTATCAGCGGTGTCCTTTTTGCACTTCAATATGAGGAGAACATAAAGGACAAAAACCACAATAAACTCACTTCGTTTCAATCAAGATAGTTCTGATTTGAACTGCTTTTATGCAACATGGGGACATAATGGTATGACAGTCTCAGTTTGCTTTACTATATTACTAAGAAAAGGAAAAATGGGTCGATGATGCTACATTCAACCAATCAAGCCTTAATCTTACATTCAATATCGACTTGACTTCAAACTTACACTGAGGAACGAGCAATTAAATCTTCCCCATATGCTAAGGGGGTTGAAGGAGAAACACAGAGCCACGCCCCAAGGGAATGGGCAATGACCAAGGACCATGAGGGCTGCTGACCTGATCCTCACGCACTTCCAGCCACAGGAAATAGGGTTGGTGTGGCTAGAAAAAGCCTTTTTTGTATCAGCTTAACAATCTGTTCACATTAAGAGACACTATTTCCAAGCTGGTAAGGACTCTGGGAATTTGCCTCAATTTATTTCCCTATTTTGCTACATTGTCACCTGAGCGCTTTGAGGTTTGGTTAAAATAAAGGCATAATAAAAATCAGTCATATAGAGCAATGCTGCAAATTATATGACAATACCTATACCAAGCAACTGGTGTACATCAGCAGATAGCACATATATTATCCTTATGATCACTTCATTGTAGCCAAAAAGTTATTCAAAATATGTTACTTTAAATCTACAAATCTATGTTAGTGTTTTATGCTTGTGAGCTGTGCATCTCTCTTACCAGCAGACTTGAAAAAGATTATTTGTTTACAAATATTACTCTATTTTGTTGTCCTTTTAAGGCATAGTTCATTGTCTTGATTGTGTTTCATTTTATGGGTCAAATCTACTATTATCCAATTTTCTAATTTATTAGATGTTGCTTTTCTATTTATTGATTACTTCTAAGTTTTTTATTATGTTGCTTTTCTTAAATTTTTTTTAGCTGAATGATGAATGCATAAAACATTTACAGGAATTACCATGGTATTAACAAATACCTTCCTCACATTTTTCAGAATAAAATGTTAAAAGAGATTTTGCCCTTTCCCTCCTCTTCCCTCTAATGCAGAGTTTATCACAACACAGGAAAACCCTCAACTTTAAACAGTCCTGGTCAGATGTCCCTACCCTCACTCTCACACACAATAAATTATTAGTGGACATGCTGCTGAAAGTAAGCACAATATTTTTTTCTTTTTTATTGAGTTTATTGGTACAATCCAGCACAATGCACAATTTTTTTTAAGGGAGTCATTGTCAACTCAGGACCACAGCTGGGTCCGTCAGTGGCTTTTTAAGTACGTGGCACCCACCTCTGACCAGGGAGACTGTGTTATCAGGAGCCTCCTCATTCCTGTTTATTTCTAAATCTGTAATACTACTATTGAGAAGTTCCCCTATGTGACAGGGAATGGTTAGAATTACTGAAGGTTCCCTGTGTCTGCAAATGTGTTGATGTCACTCACCTTTGCTAGTGGGTGGTCTACTTGGCTTGTTTCGGAGAGAGGTGTTCCAAGTCCCCAGTGCTGCTGTGATTTTAGTGTTCTGTGAGTCCTGCGTCGAAATGCAGTCTGATGCTATGGTATGCTGAAAATAGCAATTTTAGGACACATATTATCAGTGAATTTTTTCACATAAAAGTAAGTGTATAGAGTTAAATAGCAATAAATGTCTAATAAACTCTCCTTCTGCCTTAGTGGGTGACTTTAAACATTCTCTTACATTTACAAAATAGAGATTTGTCGTTTCACTGGGTCTTGCTTGACAACAAAAGAGGTAAATGAGGAACACTCTTGTTTAAACTTGGAACATTAGCAGAATATAATTGTAAGGCTTTACATCTCTGCTTCTGTCACATCACATAACAGACATGTAACTAGTTCAGACTTTCAGGAGGCACAGCCGTCACACGGCGCAGTCGGTGCCTTCCCATCACTTCTCTCACCCCCATCCCCACCGCTAAGCCCCTGATTTCCTGAGTTTAATGCCCAAATTTCTGGTTCTCATTCCTCTGTATGTTCCACAGACAGGTGTAAATATACAGAGTCCACCCAAAAATGCATGTACACCTCAGAAAAAGAAAACCTTGTATAAGTATTTTATTACTAAACTTATGCAGACAAGTCTTAAATCTATTTCAAATTGAGTTGGGTCAGGAATGAGGTTTTCAGTACAGCGTACCCAGCTGTTTAGGTAGAATTTGGGGGGATTCAGCTAAATCCCGCTCGCCAATTTGTATGACTCTGTGTCAACCTCATACTGTTAATTACAGAAATTTTACAAATGTTGTCATATGGAAAAGTAAGGCTCCTCGACTTTCTGTGCTAAATTTTCTCAGTTATTCTTACATTTTGCTCTTCCATTTTAAAACCTCCTGTTCAAGTTCCATTTTAAAAAAACTTGTCACAATTTTGAACAGCATTGTATTCAATTTAAAGAAGAACAGGAGGAGAAATTTCAAACATATTGCACAATCTCTTCATCATAATATACATCATCAGTAGATTAGTCTTCTGAGAATTTTTAATATTTTTGTAATTTTCCACATATGGCTATGATAATAATATGATGTGTTTTAACTTACATATTTTCTAAATGTGGCTAAAAAACTGAAATGCCATTTACTTTTGTAAATTTTTCTTATATCTAGCAACCTTGTTGGATGAGACAATTTAATATTTCTGTCTACAGTGAAAAATGAATACTGCAGATTTCTACCAGGAGGGGAAAGGAGGCTGGAAGTGTGAGTCATTTCTACTTTACTGATCTGACTGGCTTCTTGCATCTCTGCAAACACTCTCTCCTTGATCCTGGGTTATTCCGAAGTTCTAGGAACACTCACTGTGCTGCTTACCTTAGCTGGACTGTATAACCGAGGAGAACCGATGCAAGTAAGCGACATGCTGGCTTTTCACCCCATGTACAGGAACACTGCCTACACCGTTCTCACCGGAAAAGGTCTGAAAGACAGAAGCAGACTTCCTGAGGGAGGGCATCTTCACACTTTCTGTACCATCGCTGGTTTCCTCCCCGCTGCCTTCTACTTTGTGGTGTGGAGATGGGGAGGTAGTAGATCACTCAGTGACATTTTGTCCATTTACTGTTTTACACAACAAAATTAAGGAGAGGTAGAAATTTAGCTAATCATTATATAAAATGCATCTTCATCACAACAGAAAAGCAAAGATTCTTAAACAGGAAACAAAATGTGTTGACCAGAAAGGATAGATGGGATCATAGTGAAGTCAAGAATTGCTATCAAAAGACATGTTTAAAAAAATAAGCAGGAGATGGAGGAGATATTTACAATGTGTGTGTTTGTCAAAAATGTACATAAAGAGATCTTAAAAATCAATAAATGTGGGCAAACAACTCAATAGAAAAATGAGCAAAATATTTGAATTGGCTCCTCAGAAAACAAAATATACTCAATGAAGTAGGTCGTGTCATTAGTATCAGAAAATGCAAATTAAAACTATAATGCGCTGTCACTACATACCCACCAGAGAACTAAAATCATGGACGCAGCCAGGTGTTGTTAACTGTGCAGAGCAACTGGAAATCTACACGGTGATTGGTGACAGCATAATCTGGTAAATTCCTCGGTGGTGTAAACGAAAGCACATAGTGTGATACAGTAATTGCAACCTGAGAACAAAAATGTTTACATGTGTTCCCTAAAACAGGTACAAAACTCCTAGTAGGACTACCTATACCTTATTACTTAAAGCTGGAAACATTGTCCATCAACAACAGAACGAACGCACAAACTAGGCGACACCGTGACGAGGAAGATAGTCTGATGCCAACCAACGGCAGCCCCTGCTCCTCGCCCTGCAGTTATCTGCTTGGTGCACAAAGTTCACGAAGTCATCCTGGCACAATGTTCACGTGTGGTCTCGAGTTGTGCTCACACCAATGCAGCAAAGCAAGCAGCTCAGTGGCAGCTACAGGGTCCAAGAGGCCAAAGACACTCGAAGTCTCATGCTCTGTAAAGCAGCCAATCCCTGTTACACCAAAGTGTGAATTACAACTCAGACAATGTACGGATGGTTATTCTCCCCACACACTGATGAGCAAAAAGTCACGCATGGGCAGAGCTGTTTGACTGTGTAAGTTTTCAGTACAGGTGAGTTAGTCCATGGTATTGAGAGTCAGAGTAGGTGTACACCCTTAAGTGCAGGGGTGTGACCTGGGGGACCCTCGACGCCAGCAATCCCTTCCTTTCTTGACTCCCAACATTGGGTACACTACCATAGGCACTGTGTAACATGGTCAGACTGCACATAGAGTCTGTGTACTTTTCCACAGATATGTCATATGCTAGTTACAGTTATTTATTTTGATGACATTGAAACCAAATTTGCATAAATACTGCTGGGCTTTTGTTATGAAGTCACAAAATAGCATCCTAATCAAAGTTAGCAGGTAATCCTGGAAAAGAATAGCAGATTAGAACACAGAGACAGTTGCTGACCACCTTTCTATTTCTTTCCACAGCTAAAGAAAATAAGCCCAACAGGAGGTATTTGGTTTGTCTACACTAATTAACTATTTTTGTAAGAGGCTAAATTTGAGCCAACGTTCTGGCTCAACGGCCCGCCCACCCCTACCTCCCATCCAGCACAGGGGCAACCTATGAGTGTGAAGCTCTGTGACTTACCACTGCTCATCCTCATAAATCTGCCACTTACCATAAAGCAGCAGATATTACAAAGATTTGCTCCTTCAGGGTTTGTCATTTTTGAAAACATGAGAACATAGAATCAAACATACACAAGCTATAAGAGAACATGCTAATAACAAGTTAGAAAAAAAGCAGGACTTGAGGCAATTTTGGGGCTCACCAGCCAACGAGATGCTTTCTGGTCCTGATATCATGAATTAAAAAATCACTTACATTTTTCAATATTTAGCCACAACATTTATCAAGTTGCATAAAATATTGAAAATAATATAACAGGCACCACTTGGGTTGACTACGTGTTGGCTTTTTGATCTGTATGTTTCAGGTATTATTGGTGCTTTGGTAAAGAATTCGTAGAAGGGCCAGTCACCCACATGCCGTTCCTGCTCTCCCCTAGCTGCCGGGAAACAACCACTAAACTCAGGTCAATATGTATGCATGTTTTATGCATTTTCTTCAAATCCTGTGTGTACCTATGTCATTATATAATACTGTCTTATATATTTTAAATTATGTAAAGGTATGTTCTGAATGTATTTTTACAGTAGGATCATTTAAAATGCAAAACTCTAAATGACTTCCAGATGATTTTTCAAGTGTTCCTGGGACAAAAATTACTTGATTTTCATCCTACAAGTGTTTTGAGAGGGAAATTATAATTGCCCCTTCCTAGTCTGCCCGTCATATTTTATCTCTTCCTTTTAATTAATCACGTTGGTACATTAAAGGTACACAATATAATGACATTCTTTGTTGGAAATGTGCAGCCTTACATAATCAATCTTGGTTCTTATTCATATTTTATTTCTTAAGCTGCATATAGGTAAGTTCAATTGAGTACCTATGTTTATAATTAATTACATTCCAAAATAGAAATGGCAGCAGAGAATAGAATCCTGTTGCTATTGAAAGCACCAGAATGGGTTGGAGGTTTCTTGGTATTTCCTCGTGGTCTATGTGACCATTTCTTGCTTCACAAAATCTCAATAAAAAGAGAGAATTGTTTTCTATTTCCTGACTTCAGCAAGAAGGTCATTACTCTTTTATTGGGTAGCTTTGCAGTAAAGTGGATTTCATTCTTAGAGCTCTACCCTACCTGCCGCATTTTCGCTCTCTGGGCTCCACTGTGGTCCAGGGCCTCTCCGAGTTCTCTGACCGCCCTGCCCTCTTCATCCCCCTGTCACCAGAGGCCTGTGTGGCACTGTCCCTGAGCCTGTGCCCCCGGTGCTGACCAGAGCCTCCCAACCCAGCCAGCAGACCCCTCACCGAGGGGCTGCCCAGTCTGCTCGGTGACCTCTGCCTGTGCCAGCTGGGTTCCTCCAGAGAAAGAGGCCGCCCTCTCTCAGCACCCTCCACGCCCAGCTGCCTCCCACCCCCTGGTCACCTGCCTGAGGTCAGGACTCTGTTGCTATCCAAGCCCACGCCTGCCCGGTGCTGTCTCCACACAGAGCCTCTCCCGCCCCAGAACTCACCATGGCCCCGCTCCTCCCTGCACAGCTGAGAGGCTTGTGCTTGTCCACGCATGGGGCTGCGCCTTCTCTCCACCTCTGATCCGAAGCTCCGTAAGGCCAAGAGCCTTGCCAGGTTCATTCTGTGTGGACGTGCAAATCTCCCCTCGGGGTGGGTGTCCAGAGAACCGAGGCTGGATGTCCAACAGCCTGACTGACCAGAGAGCAGAGAGCAAGTAGCAGCTGCCAGCCCAGGTCAAAACGGCCACCCATACCGGGACACAGCAGAGGATCATGCAGACAGGAGCCAGTTGGCAACCCCTCCGTGCGCGGCTTAGTTTCCCAAGTCTCTGAAAAAGCCAACAGGCAGGCTCTGGGGCCTCAGGCGCTCGGGAGTTGTCATCAGGGCTGGATGCCGGCTGCCTGGGTGTCCAGGGACCCAGGAAGTGCACAGCAGGAGGGAGCTTTAACCCTGCACACAGCGGTCAGTTATGCTCTGGTTAAACAGAGAGGAGCAGAGAGAGAGGTGAGCACACAGCCATGTGAGGTGCACAGCCCTGCCATAGCCTGGGCACCATCCCATCCTCACTGACTACGTTCTGTCCCTCCATCTCTTTATCCTCAGGAAACCATGAGTTGGATCCTCTTCCTGTTTCCATGGTTAACTTATTTAGACCATTGGTAATCAAGAGTCTTTTCTTGGATAAATTATTTTATTCTTATATATTTTGCATTGCACAGAAACAAATTGGGAAACACTTTTGTATTTAATTTTTTTCTGGCTTTTTGATACTGGGACCTGTGTTCAGGTTTGCCTTGGACTTAGTTTGTAACCCAGGCTGGTCTTGAAATCACAGAGATCCTCCTGCTTCAGCCTCCCAAGTGCCGGGATATATTTAACTTATTTAAACCTATAAAGACTTGTGAGTGCATCCATAACCACACCTAAAGACATAGCATAATACTTTGATTTCCCTTTGGTATGTATTCCTCTTATTACTAAAGATTTTAAGAAACAGTCCTAAACATTTTTTTGCTTTCCTGTTGTTTCTAAAGTACTCTATTTTTAAAGAAAATAACAAAGTTAGGCGCAATTTTGACACCTTTTGAAATTTAAAAAATAGTGGCAGTATAGTTGTTAGCTATGAAATAAAGTTCACCCTGGAGGTGAAACACTTCCTGCCTGGTACCCTGGTACCCTCTGGTACCAGAGGGTGTAAAGCAAGTGCGTGGACCATGCAAAGCCCACCACAGGCAGACGAGGCACAGGGCCACTTGGGAAGCACTTGGCCCACTTTGGACCTCGAGTTGCTCCGATTGTCTAGGTATAAAGAGTGGGGGCCCACACTTCCAGGCACCAGATCTGATTGCAAAGTGATGTGAGCAGAAACAGAAAATGGTGACATTTAGGTCCAATAGACAAACAGAACCAAAAATTAACCCACACACCCGCGGGAGTTGGAACATGACAGACAATTCAGAAGAATTATTTTTCATAGTTGCAGGAAATTCACTATCTGGGTTAAACACAGTAGATCAGATGCAGCGGGAACCGTCTCGGTGAGCTCCACAGGTCTCACCCGCCGGTCTCCATGGGCGCTGGCTGAGCGCCCTCCCTCGGCCCTGTGCGTCTGCCCCTGCACCTGCCTGGGAGCTGAGTGACGGGGGAGCAGAAAGAACGCACCCGGCTCCAGGCCCAGCCCTGGGCACCCCACCTGGGCTCCATGACTCCCCCACCCTCAGGGGACTCGGCAGCCAACAGAGAGGCCGGGCTACGGCAGAGGAGCTGCAGCTCTGGGCCACGAAGCACAGCTTACATCGGGCACACTGGTCCGCGGCGGGAGGTCACTGCCTGGGAACCACAGCTGCTGGACTGTGCGTCGGCCAGCGCTGGCCCCTCTAACACACACTTTCACTCTCCACGTAAAGCACAACTCCAACTCCGCAAAGATCTTAGGGGTGAGAAGCCTCGAACGTCTCTAGAACGAATTACTTTTTTAAGCTATGATATTGAGAATAGAATGCTCGAGTAAGATGGTGAAGTGGAACAACCATAAAGAAAAAACTCAGCGATGTTAAAATTAAAAAGACGTTGACATTGTAAAGTATATTATAAGCATCATGATCGGATTCAAACAATCTGAAACAGAGAGAAGAGATTTACAAGAATTTTTGTTTTCTCGAAGCCTTTGTAGCTTCAACTAAACTGAAGACATGGTTAGGCAATGTGTGACTCTTTTCATTTGATATTCTCTGGGTTAAAAGGAACATGAGGTAAGGGGCTGAACACCGTGCCAGGCAGACAAAAGGAGCCCACTCCACACACAGGGTGAGAAACGGAGGCCCCAGCCTGGGCCGGGTACCCTCTTCCAGTTATCTTAAGAGGAGCGATTGCCGGCTGAGAGCGGAGTGAGGCTGGGACTTACGTCTGGGAATGCGCATCCGACCCTGCATGGCCGGGGCAGCGCAGGCCAGGGGCTGAGGCCTGGAGCCGGCTGGAGGGGGAGGTGTGGGCTCCACCCAGCCAGCAGCCCGGCCCAGCCAAGGTCACACTACAGCACATGGCCTCCGACTCCGCGGTCACCGTCTGCACCGGGGCGAGATGAACAGTCTCTGCGGGAAATCCGCCAGCAGGGATCACCACCAAGTGGGCGACGGGCACAGGAGGGGTCGCCCGTGCTCCGCAGGGGCTGGCAGAGCTGTGGCCGAGACCACCCGCTCATCTCAGGGCACCGATTTCCTGTGAACGAGTGCTTTAAAACCGACTGTGGCCGGCGACGTGCATAGCAACCCTGATCCCCCACCGGCTGCAAGGCCAACTGGCTCCTTGGTCCGGAACTGGACACCCAGGGAGAGGTCTCACTGTCCCACTCCTTTCTCGGGCTCATTCGAAGGCAGAAAGGCATCTAGATGCCGAAGATGTCCCTGCAGATAATCAACAGCAATCCTTGACCACGATTGCTGCTGCCCATAGAAGTAGGAGAAATGTCTGCTCTGCCTGCTGCTACCGTTCTCCGCCCTCCGGGGCTATTTTTCTGTGTTGATTATGCTGCTTCTGACCCTGGCCAGGATCCAGGCCTGGACGAGATGCCTGGCAAAGAGCTTCACAGCAGGTTTGGGGCCGCATGAGGTGCCTCTGCCTCGTCAGGCTGTGCAAATCGAGTCACTAGCGAGGGCCGATTCTTAAATAGACGGAGAAGAAACAAGAGCTTCTATTCAAGGCACAAGAAAGGAAACACAAATTCAGAAGAAGAAACCTGTTGGAAGTGACTGCAAACAGACCGGGTGAGGCCCCCAGTGAAGACAGGACAGGCGGAGAAGGAGGTCCCTCCAGAAGCAGCAGGACTCAGTCTCCCCTCACCCCGAAGTCTCCTGCTCACAGTACCTCTCGAGCACCCTGCCCGTGGGCTTGTTTCTGTTCGTGCCAGAGGTGGGGACAGGACTGCAGTCAAAAGATTTGACACAAGCTGGCGGGACTTCTCCTACAGGAAGCCTGGCACTGGCTGTCTGCTCAGGGACCACAGAGCAAAGCTGCCTCTGTCACTTCCTCAGCGGGGATGTCCCCACGCCCTGACCCCGGGGGTCCCAGCGACCGAGGCTCCAGGGAAGAGCACTGTCTTCCCCATGGCTGCAAGCAAGTGGAGCTCGCTGAAAGTGGAAGAGCAGGACACAGTCACTTCTCAGTGAAAGCGAAGAGCTCATCTGGGTCCAGGGATAAAGCTCAGTGGCACCATGCATGCCTGTCTTACAAGTACAAGGTCCTGAGTTCAATCCCTAGTACAAAAAAAAAAAAAAAAAAAACAGAGAGAGAAGAGCTGATCTGGAAATCAAGAGGTGGAAGAGGGAATAACACGGAGGCTGCCCTGTCTGTTTTGAGCTTTCTTTGCATAATTATAATAAATGACCATTTGTTTGGCAGGAAGCATTCGTTCCATTATCTTGCTTTGGTGAAGCCAAGAAAAGCATGTGTCTTCCCCAAGGCATAAATTCCATCCTTAAATGTTTTGTCTCTTTATCTTTATATTACTGAAGGCTGATCTAGCATTCTAGTAAGATGTAACCCTTTTCCATCTAAAATGTTCCGATGTATTCTCAGCACAGGTCTGACTGCACGTTCGACACCTCCGTCCCGTGTGAAGCTGGTACTGCACCGTGACCTGTTCAAGAAAGCTGCTGGGCTGTGCAGTAATTCGGCAATTTTAACAGACATATCATCCGGTCAACCCCCGATATCACAGGGGTGCTGCAACTGCTCCTGCACCTGACAGCTCTGACCTGTTCTGATTCTCGTGAAGGAAAGCTGGCCTCCAACAGGAGTGGCCTGGGTCCAGCCACATCTGCCCTTAGTTGTGTTGGTGACAGACATGGCGTCCCATGGCCAGGAGACTGGCTCTGCTACCCGGCAGGGCCTAGGGAGGACGCGCATCCCCTCCATTCAGAGGAGCCCATCCTGAACCTACCTCCTTATTTATTTTCCTATTTCCCACAGCTCTTTGAAGCCTATTTAAAATCTGCCTTCACAGCCAGTGGTTGGTTTTTAAGATTCTACAACAAGGATAGAAATGTATTATCTTTGATGTAAAAAGGCCCCAAAATGACACCAAGCTTCCACTACTAGGAGACTCCGGGCTGCATTTTTTATCTTGTTGCTAGAGCCCAGATGCATTTAGACTTTGGGAGACACCTGCTGGCCCAGGCCTCCCCTGGACAGGAAGGTGCAATGGCCTGCGAGCTGTGCCGGTGCAGACCACGGAGCTTCAGGAGGCTCGGCCCAGCTGGGACCTCTAGATGTTCTGAGACTGAAAATTTATGTATTTCTTTTGAAGCACAGATTGATTATGCAAGGTTTGTAAGAGGCAGAAGGAAAAAGAGTATATATTTGGTGTCTTTCTTTCTGGTAGAAAACTACAGTCTTTAGCAGCTCAGTATCATTATTTTTTTATCCTCTTTCCCACCCCTCCCTGTATCTCTTGGTCCCCTTCCCTTTTGCAAAAGCTCTGTCTCCCTGTTTCCTATCATCTATCTTGCATTTTGTTTTTTATTTATATTTTGGGCTTCTCATATAGGTGAAACTATATTGTATTGAAGCTTGTGAGTCTCATTTATCTCACTTAAAGTTATGGTCTCGAGGTGCATCCAATTTCCTACAAATGCCTCAAATTTACCCTTCTTCATGACAGAGGAGATCCACGGTGTGTAAATACCACAATCTCTTCATCCATTCCTCTGTTGATTGACATAGAATAGACCTTGAGAGGCACAGGAGCAGCAGGCAAAGAGGGGATGGAAACGACAGCTCCAAACACAGAAGGACAGAACACACGGGACACACAGAGAAAGCAGAGTATTTGTAAGAAGGGCCCTGGAGGACATGAGTGAAAATGGAGTTAAAAAGCCAGAGGGGCTGAGTGCTGAGCCTGAGACAGGGAGAGATTATTATATGTTGTGATTATGGATTCGAAGCAAAAATAAACATAATAAATTGACTCTGCAGAATCATACAGAATACGTTCAGAGTGGGGAGACCTGAACTCTGATTGCCAAAGCAAGCCCGAAAGAAAACCAAATCCCAGAGACATTTTTAAAGAAGAACTTTCTAACGAGCCTCTGGTGACATAGGTATGGGGTAGGAAATACTATTCCCACTCATGCCTGGGGACTGCCCCAAAGAGCAGGTCTGGATTCATAACACTGCTAATGGGAAACTTGCTAACTATACCCTTGTTTTCCCTTAGCCAGCCAGGTACTAGAGCAAGATGGTTCTTACAGCTTACTGTGGCTTTGATCTGAAATGTTGCCCAGGTCTCACGCTTTGGGAGGGTTACTGGGTCATAGGCTTTCCCTACTCCTTGGTGAGCCCATCATCGGTGATTTCACCACCGAATATGTGGTTAGGAGGCGTGCCTGGGTGGAGTGGCCCTGGGGGTGATCTGAAAGGGTGCAGTCTTGGTCCAGGCTCCTCCTTTCACTCTCCCTGCTTCCTGGCCACCATGGGTTGAGTGACTGTCCCCTCCCACGCCCTTCCACCATGTACATCTTCCTTGGAGCCAGCCAACTGTGGACTGGAGCCAATGGAACTGCACAGCTGGGGTTGTCGGCTTGTGTCTCAGCAATGGGACAGTGACAACACGCATATTCTTCATCTTGCCTATGGGCTTCATATTTGCCACACTTGTAATATTGCATCAGAAATTTTCCAAATTAGAAGTTACCTGAAAAACAAGATCCTTTTTCCCCAACTTATCTACCAACAATAAACCCAGTATATTTATATCCTCTCTTCTGCTTTACTTTCAAGAGTTTGCACCTGAACATTCACAACTGTTCAATCAACACGAGCTGGTGGGTGGGAAATTAGATGTCATTTCATGATACATTTGAGAAGACTATTTTCTCCCTCAAAAATTGAATAAGCAGCACACCAGGACATCCAGCTCTGATTTTAAGTTAAAATTATAAACCTGTTGAAATATATATAATATATGTGGCATTTCAAATATAACTTAGATTATTTCTTTCTCTTCATTTTGCAGCATTCCTCCAATTCACATCATCACAAGGACCTTCAAATGACAACTCCGTGGAATCTTTCAATTCCAAAGTTAGTGGAAACGATCATATAAAATATCTTACAGGAAAGGCAGATCTAAAATGGCCCATGGTTAGATTTGCTTCTGACCTAGCCATCAGTGGGAAACCTGAACATGAGGAATTTTGCTGCAGAGATGTTTATGATAATATCTGGATTCCTGCAATTAACCATTGAGTAACGTTCCCTTTGTAACTCAAAGATTCAAAGCAGTTTGCTTGCATAGGACTTTGTTTCCATCCTGAACTTGTCACAGGAAACACAGGTGATAGGGCAATAGTAACAGTGGCACATTGTGCTTTATCGGAGCTCAGGACTGGTGGGCACTGAACAAAGCACTCCGTGTGCTTGTCTCATTTAATACCCCAACAACCTGGTGAGGTGGGGGCCCTTTTGATCCCTAGTTTACAAAAACACTCTAACCACAGAATGCAAGCAATTTGCTCTGATTGCTACCAGAAGCATACAAAATACTCACACAGCCCCGACTAGAGGGAGCTCAGCAGGAAGGAGCTGACAGCTGCCAAGCCCAAGAGGAAGTCCTGGGGTAGGGACAGCAGACAGGGTCCCCGCAGACTCTGAATGCTAGAGAGTCACATAGGAGTCCAAATCTCACATTGAAAATGCTTAGAGTCCTATTCAGAGAAGAAACACAATTCCCCTGACATGCTGGGTAATGGGAAGGTGTTACGCCCAGGAACACTTACAAGGGCCTCCTATGACTTGCTGGCTAAAATCTCTCTCTGTGTGTCTCTCTCTCTGTCTCTCTCTCTCTCCCTCTGCCTCTCTCTCTCTCTCATTCTCTGTCTGTCTCTCTGTCTCTGTCTCTCTCCTTCTCTCTCCTCTCTCCCCCCTTCTCCTGCCCTCTGTTCCATAAACTGCCCATGTCCTGGGGTCTAAATGCCCACGGTTTTGTTCAAGCAGCTTCCTTTACCTCCTAATTCCCCATGCACTGCAGTGTCCCCTACCCACATAAACCCTTGTTCTTCTGTCCCAAGGAAAGGAAGAAGAGATAATGCCCTGGATAAAGGAAGATCATCTTCAAAGGTGTTACAACCCAAGGAAAGTAGCTCCAGGAGTTGACGGTGCTGTTAACAGGAAGACCCCAATCCATTTTTTCCAGTACTGTTTTCCATGCTTCACATGCACCTAGGATTGAGAAATTATAATAATTTTTTAACATTTTGGATGAAGTATTCAAATAATATACCCCACTACGTGTTCAAGTTAAGTATTTGAATTGTGCTGTGACGGGAACAGTTCTCCCTGTAGTGCTGCCTGCTGTGTTCACACCGGACTTAGCTCAGGTTCCCTAACACGAGCACAGCAACCCAGAAAGGCAAACATTCGCTGTTCCGCCCATTACCTCCAGGACCTCTTGAATTCATTAGCATTTTTCACAACGTGGTCACAGTGAAACGGTTTTCATTTATAAATGGCCTTTGTAACTTTACTACGTCAAGCCTTCACAGCTGCTGACCATAGTCAGAGCCAAAGCTCCATGATTTTCGGACATTGTTTTTACCTCCACCTATTTTCTCTCCCACCACCATGCCATCGAAGTGTCTTCCTAAAACGTCAAAATACCTGACTTATCTTCCTGCGTGGAAATTTGGGTTGGATCCTCTTTGTGTACAGCACACACTTCTGAGCCCGGCTTTAAACATCATGTGTGATCCGGGCCTCGTGCATTTGCCATTTCCCTCTCGGCTTCGTGGGGAAGCCACCTGGAAATATGGATGCCAAGCTGGCTGTTTCAGCCTTGCTTGCCTGGGCTCCTTGTCCTCATCACACAGAGCCCTCAGTCAGCCTGTGAATCCCCCATGAGAGCTGGGATTCATCCCCCAGCATAAAGCCTGCCCTGAAGGTTGGACTTGATCTTTCCGAATGGATTCCATCCCCCTCTTTATGATGGATTTTCTCTTCTGAGCTGTGCGGAGTCCTTTGCGTTCCTGGAGAAGCCATGAAGAGCTTGCAAGTACTCCACACACTGTGCCCGACTCTCAGCTGGCAGTCAGACGTGGGCTTGGCTCATTCTTCTCACGGTGGAGTGGCAGCCCTCCCAGTCAGAGATTCCCGAGCACTTGTTGGCCAGTTGCACCTCTTCGGTCAGTGAGAAGAGTCTCGGGGACAAAATCCATCTATTGACTGTTGTCGGGCCACATATTCAGCCCATCTGTGCCAGTTCCATGGACAGCTTGAGTAACATCTGTTAGCCAAGCACGTTAATGAGACTCTATAGCCACATATCCATCAGAATCAGGAAGGCGATGAAGCTAATTTCATACACTGCATTCTCTATCCAAAGGCCTGCTAACAATGAAACCCTGAGATATATCGTGCTCTCAGTTAATTCCTTTCAGTTGACTCTGGAACTTTGAAATAATCCATTCCAACTGTCTCATAAAAACTAAGCTGTCTAAGCTACATTTGGAGATGGCTAATGATATATTCATTTCATGATGGCCCCAAACACTCATTTAGTTTCATCTTTAAAGAGCCTTCCAAATCCCCATACTTTGTTTGGCTACCTCCTGTTTCCTATCTTCTAGATTATCATTTCTCTGCTCCTGAGAAGAGTAATTTATTCTAAAGCTTTGCAATTATGTTACCATGCAACTCCCAGAAGGAAGATTTGGTCCGGATCATTCCTTTAAAGAATTTAATTTTTAACTTTCATGTACAATTTGAACTACCGTCCTACATTGTTTCTATTGAAATATTTACTCTGGCATTTTTATACTAGCCTTAACAGAGGAACATAGTTGGAGAAATTTTAATCTTATACTATGATTGATTAACAAACAAATATTTCTCTATCAGCAGCAGAATTGTTGTTGATAGATGGGATAATATTGCAGCAAGCAGCAGACTGCATATATCAGCCTGTGAAACGGGAACGTACGCACTGGCCAAATGTCTAACAGCTGAGGCTGGGCCCACGGGGTGAGGAGCTCAAACACAGACAGATAACTTCGGGGAAGGATTTTTTGTAGGAAGATTTTTTTCTGTGTTAAAAAACTCTTCACTAAGTGACTCAAGCAAAACTGTGAGTAGCAATTTCAGAAACTCTGGTCGGGTTTTAGTGTTTTGTTATGCGTGGTTTTGCTACCTGTGTTGCCTATATAAGGAAACCAATGAAGACACACTATAGTAAGCAAAATTCAACTAGAAAATAGTAAAATGTAAATTAACCAAACTTCCATATAGACAGCCTCAGTTGAAAAGATGAACCACAGGAAAAGAACCACTCACATTAACTTAATATTAAACCACTAGTTCATTGAATGATACGAAACCATAAATATTTAGAAAGATATAGTAGTGCTCACCAATATTGAAGAATTAGAAAATGAAAAATAATATAATCTCCTTCAGCCTGAAAGTTTGAACCCATTCCCACAAATCAAAGCAATCATACTCATCAAGGCTGTAGCAAATCAAAACTGAATTATCATAAATTGTATTTTCATTAAATACAATTGGATTTAGTTATAAAATTGGGATGTGATGGAAGAATAAAGTTTTCCCAGAGAGAAAATGATGAATTATGTTTAGGCATGAAACATATGCATCAGCTATTTCTCCCAGTGGACATTTTACCACAGTGGCACACTTTGTTAATAAAAATATATGCTATTATCTTTTAAAGATTCTTCTAAACACTTTAAGTAGAAGTACTAAAATTATCTGTGAGATCATATGAAGATAGTATTAAAAAGCAATCTTATACACATTTTCATAGGTTTTTAAAATGTGTCAGAAACTCCAGCCCTCAGATTGAATAGGCTGAATTTATGTAATACACAAGCACCTTGGTCTATAAAATTGGAAATACTTTGCTGGAAAGGAAGCTCGCACATGCAAATTTCAGTTGTATTTTTATTTAACACAGAAGCTCCATAAGTACAATTTCCATATTGCCAATTGCCAATCTATGTGAACTGTACTTTTCCATCTAGAGTTCTCCAAATCTCCCTACATTTTTGAAAGCTGTTATCATTTCTTTTTTATTGTTGGCTATAGAGTCATAAAAATATAATGATTCTGTGTTATCAGAATGGAAGTTGGTTTTATAGCCTCTCCAGAACTGTTATAGCAGACAGCACTGAGGAACCATGGTGGAATTTGAAGTTTTAAAGGACAGGCTGTGACAACTTGATCCTTCACTTTTTTCAAGTAAAGATTTCTTACAGTGTTTACTCCTTGTGTGCCTTGTTTTACTTTAATCATTTCCTCTTTTTTCAGTTTCCTTCTTTCCTTCTTCTTTTCCTTCCTACCTCTCCCCCCGCATACACACCTGCTTTTTCCTTTCTGTGTTTTCAGAGGGTCTGCACAACCCATCTAGTCAAATGGTCACCGCTGAGCAGCACCCCCAGCTGGTAACTTTAATAAGAAATCAGAAATGATCCTTTGGGAGCTAGAGCTCAGATTGCTATTTTAAATTGTGAAAAAGATTGGTGCCTTCATGGGTATAGTGGAAGTGTTTGTGTCCAAACAGAGCAACTAAAACAACTCCAAAATCGTGCTTCATGCTCTGTCCGCATGCATATTAGTGGGTGATTCTGTATGGGGATTTTATTCTGGTACAGTGGCTATTTTTCCAGGCCCTTGAAACCTGCCTTCATCCCAGGAGCAGAATGCTATGCTGAGGAGCATGGGGTGTTGCATCACCATGGTCTTAGAGAAGAAGCCAAGAATACAACATTTTAAGGAAAAAAACACCTATAGGAGAGAGCATCTAGTGAGTGATATAGCAAATGTTGTTTTTCACCAAAGGGAAAATCTGACCCTAAAAGAGCGTGTCTTGAAGTTGGCTGCATCTTTGCTTACGGCAGCGAGCTAACATGCTAGTTGTTAGTAGGAAAGCAGAAAGTGGGGCTTAAATTCTCCCATCTTAATGCCTGATGACGTTTTTAAATTTCAGGGCTGAAAAATTGACATTACAGCCCATTCTCCATGGTCATCACCCACTGGGAAATGTTATAGTCCTAGCAGCAGCACCTACATGCAGTAGATTGAGGGGCTGACCCCCAGCAAGATCGCATTAGGGCGTGGCATGATGAGGGTGGAGCCCAGGGCGAGACGGCTCCTTACACAGGAGACCAGAGAGACCCCTGCTCCCTTTACCATCTGAAGCCTCCAGAGCAAGGCAGTGCCATCTACAAAGCAAGACCCAGGGCCTCCAGGCACTGAATTTGCTGCCACCTTGATCTTAGACCGTCCAGCCTTTAGAACTCTAAGAAATAAAATTCTGCTCTTTATAGACTACCTAGCCTCAGATATTTTGTTTCACAAGTCCAGATGAACCAAGACACACCATGTTTTCCAAACAGCATGCATCAGCAACATCCATTTAAGGCTTATTCATAACACATCACGCGGCTGCACAGGATCCAAGTTAGAAGGTCAGGTTCACCCTCTGAAAGCTCCAGGAAGCCATGCACATTGGATTGTGTCTGCCTCCTGCAGAAACTCCTGGAGCAGAAGACGCTGTGTCTCCCAGGTCTGCAGCAGAAAAGGGCAGCTCTGGCTGTGCTGGGGAGACATGGCCGCCTAAATGGAATTTAGTGCCAATGAACCCCAGTGATCTTTTTCATGTTTTCAGAGGAATGACAACTCAAATTACTGGAAAGAGTCAACCTGGATGGTAGAAAAAGGACCCCTAAGTGGTCAGGTCACTGCCAGGACCACGGAGAACCCTGCTCCCACAACTCAGTCCTTCATGGCCTGCGGCTGAGGCAGTGCCCCATGGTGACCTGAGGCCTCCTTGTGATGCCCTGTTCTTCCCCCACATCTTCATAGGCTCCTTCAGGTGCATTTTCTTCTGTCGAAACACAGAACTGAGTGGGCTGACCCACACATTCTTACTTGGGAAAGATGTAGTTTCACAACCAATTCAAAATCAGCATTGTGGTTGACACCCTCCATCCCTGCGAGGCCGGGGGAGTCACGCACTGAACTGAGGATGAGACCTTCCTTCAGGAATGGGGACTGCACCACACCACGAGGGAGCCACCCTCACATCTCCCACACATCTGCCCATCCCTACCGATGCTCCCGCTCGTTCTCTGGAGGGACAGGTTCTGAGTGCCTGAGTGCTGGACGTGGTGCTGGAAAGTCACAGCCGAGATGCTTGGCCTGATCCTTCCTCCCATGAAGGTGAGCATCCAGTGAGAACAGTCACTCTTTTGAAAAGTACAAACTTAAACCCAAAGGACCTGGTGAGACTTATCCAGGAATCTGAGAGCGGAGGCTTCTCAGGTGTTGAAAAGGGTATAAACAGCCTGGTGTGGAGAGGTGTCAGATGCACACACTCAAGCTGTACTGTTGAGATCAAAATTTTTAAGCTAGAGTTGCTTAAAACGAACCACTCATACCCAAGCAGCCCACAGGCCCGATGCACCCGCTGTCCTGAGACCCCTGTGTTGGCCTCTCGCTGATCTGCCTCTCGAGCTGTACCATCCCAGTCTGCTTTGTGTGACTGACAAACCCCACAGAATGGGCCCTGAATAACGAATAGAAGTATGCGGGCTCGGGGTTCTGCAGCCTGGGAAATCCAAGACTGGGAGGCTAGCATTTGGCCTTCCTACTGCATCATCCATGGTAGACAGCAGAAGAGAGGGTGAGGCAGGAAGATGGAGCCGGACTCATTCTGTTATAAGGAACCCACTCTGAAGGCAACAAACCCACTCCCGTGGGGGCAGCATTGATCCACTCCTGTGTGGCATGCACCAGGCACCATCTCCGACCCTGCGCTCTGGGGAGTACGTCTCCACTCCAGCCGCATCAGGCTACAGGGGCAGTCACCTAATTCCACGGAAGGAACCCAGGGAGAAGGAATCAGAAGCCTTACTCTCTCTAGTTCTCATTTCTTTAGAAACGTTACTCAAAGATTTTCTGCAGTTTCTCAAGTTGTGTAAATGAATTTGCAGCCATCACACCAGTGCTAAAACTAGAGACACAAATAGTGGCGACTTTTCCCAAATGTCACCACCATGAGCACCCTTGCTTGGGGAGGTGAGCAGAAGCCAAGCCCGAACTCCCACCAAGGTCACTCCCTCCTGAGACACACATTGCTTTTCTGTCATGCTTGGGATTTTTCGTGAGCAGGAAAAGAAGCTTGAAATGGACCATCTGTCACTGGAGACTACGCTAGAGAAACACATTTTCAGCAGAACGGAAAGTTTTCAGAAGTGATTTCAAAGCCCTTGGCACGGAGTGAACTTGGGAGTGAAGCACAGAGGAAAAAACGTGTCAGCAAGATCCGCGGGGGGAGCCGCACGCCTCCTCCCCACGGCAGTGGAGAAGCAGGGCAGGGATTTTCAAAGCAGCATTCCAAAGTAAAATGTTTAGGAAAGTGAAGCACAAACATCGAAGACGAAGAGCATCGTGCAGCAAAGAAAACAGGAGAAAATGTATGCAGTGAGGCGCCAAATGACCAGCGTTCATGGAAGATTATCAAATTCTCGCCCTCGTCAGACAAAACGACGTAAGGTAAACACCACACACGAGACTTACGCAAACATCGGTCTCCATCTTTGAAGGAAAAGGCTGCATGTATCAAGTGAACAAAACTGTGCCAGAGGGAGTACCTAAAACTGCTGTGAGGAATGGGGGAGAGACGGTGTAGTTAACAATCACTACACTCCAATTTCAGGAGGCGGGATAGGTGATAGCCCTGAATGTTATGAAGACAGAAAAGGAGCCACAGGAGAAAATAAGAAGATGTTCGGAGACAGGCACCAGACCCTTCTGCTGACAGTCGGATTTTCCTTTGCAGAAATGATTAAGAAAATCCAGTTGTGTGAATGCTCATGGCCGGCTCCGTGAGGGCAGCGATCCCTTTGAAGTCTCTCCAGTTGGAAGCCCGGCCTGGCTCCCGATCACCTGCAAGCTCGCAGATAACCACAGGGACGGCCTGGGGAGTGAGGGTGAGCAGGCGGGGCCACCCCTGGAGGTCACCGGTCTCCTGAAGTGGCTCTGACCACAGAAGCTGCACATCCCAGCCCAGGCCACACAAGGCCCCTTCCCTGTACTCACCGCCGGTCCGAACCTCAAGGCACAGCTGCCAGGAGCCCCGTGTGCTGCCCCTGTGGGGCTTCCAAGTCCAGTGCGAGGCTCTGCAGGCAGCTGTCAGCTGATGAGGGAGAGAAGGGACAAACCCTATCTTATTGGCGAAGCACAGCATTCTCCTCCTTCTGTCACTTCTTTTCACAAACCCTTGAACCAGTTTTTTTTCCTATTACTAACACATGAAATGCAGACAGTGCACTGAAGCCTAGCCACGGCTACGGGCAGTGCTGGTCTGGGAATGGGGCAGGGGCACTTAGAGGTCACCGTGCCACGCGGGCGCAGCCTGGGTGGGAGTGGGAGCCCAGCCCCGCAGCCTCCTCTCAGTCCACCTCCGTGACGTCACACCCAGCAAGGTCCCGGGTGGGTCGAGGGTGGAGCAGGACCAGGGCAGAAGGGCAGACGTCTCCTCTCGATTTTGGCTTTGTGGAGAGTAGCTATCCTCAAATCAACAGGAATTGCCTCAGCCAATCCTCCAGGATGTCTTCAATTCAGCTTCCAATAATGGGAAGAGACTTCTTTCCCAAGGTTAAAACACAAAAAGAAAATAAAATGACATGGTTTTGCTGCTTTAAAAAAATGCTCTAAAGGTCAGTAATATATTTTTCGAACACGACCCGAAAATTCAGCATGCAACGTTAAATCACCATTAAACCGCAGCACAGGAAGACTTCTCGGCACTGTGCCCAGGCAGCGCAGGGCTGCGGATAGACAGTGGAGCAGGAAAGACACCCCTGCCCCCAACCACGCAGGAGGCAGCACCCTGGAACAGCCTTCCAGTTCTCCTAATGGGTTAGTGCTGTGGTCAAAACCCCGGGGGAAAAAAGATGATATTCAAGAGTTCTTTCCCCTTCCCCAAGAAGTCTTTATTAAAATGCAAGAAAAAAATGTATTTTCTTAACGAGTTCCTGAGAAATCCAGCATCTCCCTTTCCTCTCCAAGGGCAGCATCTCGAAAGCGGGTGTCCAGCGCCCCGGCCCGCCTTCCACGCCCTCCCTGACGTGCGCACTGCTCTTAGAAAGAAGCCACCCACGATGTTCCAGGGCCAAAGTCACCATTGGAGGGATGCGTCCCGCACCCATCAAGGCTCTAAGGGAATTCACTGAGGCAGGCAGGTCCTGGCCAGAAGCCAACTTCACAGCAGCACAAGCCTCTCCCCGGCCTGCCCTGGTGTCCTCCTTGGCCTTCATCTTCACATCAGGCAACAGAGCAGCAGGAAAGGGAGGATGGAGTCCAGGTCCTACAAAGACAGGCGCCTGAAGACTGCCCACGGTGCTCTGTGCAGCGAGCCTGCTTTCCGCTCTGGACTTGGCGGGAGGAGGAAGGGAGTTTCCAGACCCGGAAGAGGCTGTCCCGGAGGACATTCTGTGGGAGCCGCCCCAGGAGAAAGCCCGGGAGAGGAAGTGTTGAAGACTCGGAGCTCTGCAGCCCAGGTGGAGGTGTCCCTAGGATAACCGATGCTCCAGTCTCAGACAGACTTTGCTGGTATCCACACAGACCAAACTCTTGTTGTAAAACTGATTGCTCCCAGAACTGTTATCCAACTCCCTGTCTCAGAGAAGCAGTTCATTTATGAAAGACCCAGAAGAATACCTGGGAGATCTCAGCTGTTGAAGAACAAGTTGATACTCAAAAGAATTTAAGCCTTACGCCCCACCTCAGCCATGGAGACAGATGTTACTAATGTGAAGAACTTAGGTGTGAGGATGACATTTGGGTGTCTTGGTGCTCAGTGTGAACTGTGCTTCAGAAGTGGGAGCAACTCCTGGACCACAGCACCTCAAAGCTCCCTCTGCAGGAAAGTGACACAGAGGGATTTGGAAGAACTGAGGGATTTTTATTTGTGCATAATTATGGGGTGAGGTATGAAGCCTCAATACCTGCATATCCTGGGTAATATTTAATTGAGAGTAAATATATCCATTCCAGAAATGCCTGTCCTGTCTTCATAGCAAAGCCAGACTCCTTTTTTCTGGCTCCTCTGAAGCCTTCAGTCCGTCATTGTTATTGGAGGCAAACAGAACTCCCTCCTGCCCTGTACCTGCAACAGAGCCACCGATCAGCCCCGGTGGCCACAGCCCATCCCACTCAGCCCCTGGTGACTGCTATGCTGCTTAAAAGAACTGAGCTTTACAGTGAAATTTCCATCACAGAAGTCCAGGCTCCACCAAGGCTCAAATCCATGTCTTTGAAGATGCTCATTGGGCATTTCAATCATGCTCCTTTGCTCCTTGCATTGTCTTCTCAGCACATCAATTTTTTTTCTCTAATTATATTGATTTTAGCAAATTGTGGTGTCCATCTGAGCTGATTTTCAAACATGAGCAGCAAAAGCTTTCAGTGAGAGTGAAAAACATGTGCACTGTGCACCAGTCAGGTGCATTATTACCTCAAACTTTCTACAGGAGGGAAAAGAGGCCTTACAAGGAAAGCAAAAACTGCCTGATGAAACGATGGGATTCTGGAAAATAAACAGCCACTTCACTTCCTGGCAATCATCCTTACACCTCTGAAGTGTTCATTATTCTTCTTGCCTCAAAACTAGGTAAAAAATCAAAGGTGGAATCTATATTTACAATTTCAAGTTTATGTCTTGGAGGGTGATCAGGTGACAAATCAAAAACTAAGTGATGTTTAAAATCAAACTATGGAGTACTTTCACCAGCCAGAGGGCACAGCCCGCACACACCCCCGAGGACACCTTTCCGTGTGTTTTGCTGCCACCCCAAGCTCGCCCCTGCATCTGGCTGCAGTGTCCTCTTCCCGCTACAGCAGCGTGCAGCCCTCCCATGCCACGCTTCTGTGCGTTCATTCACTCACTCATTTTAGAACGTGTGGCAAACACAGGGGATGAATCCTGTGCTGCCCTCCAGGCCAGGAGCCGTGACAGTGCATAGAAAAGCACAGCCATCATCCCCTGAACTGGGTGCACACATTTCTTCTTTGACCCATTTGGTTTCTATGGGTGATGTCCCCATTCTGTTGGAGCTACCATGGACATCAGCTTCCTCCTCTGCTCCTATGTCCTAGCGGTGGCCAAAGACCCATCCACTGCCCCTCAAGGACACCCCAGCCCCGCTGCCTTTTGTGTCATCATTGCAGAGAATCCCTTGCTGGTGTCCAGCTTCTTGTCCCCTCACTGAGCCTTGGTATGAGATTGTTGATCACAGAAGGGAAAAGCTCTCCCACTGCCTACCCTTTGCACGCAATTCCTGGAAACTCTTTGACCCCCTCCTGCATGTTGGGTGAAAGTGGGCTGTGTTATACCTGGGGCAGGGTGGGTGGGGAGACACAGACACACTAACTTGCCTCCAGAGGGGCCCTGTTGTCCTGCCCAGAACAGCCCAAGACAGGACCTGTGCTGCAGCCGAGGACCAGGCACTTGCTGGACAGCAGGTACCAGCCCCACACATCCATGGACACTGAGCCCCTCTACGTCCACACTCAATCTATTGCCTGGCCTTGCAGGAGAAGTTGCAGGTGCAACCCATGCAGCACCCAGCCGTGCTCGCTGCTGGCCACTCCGTAACTAATGGAGGACTCTGTTATGTGCAGGACCTCTGACGGCCCCGCCTGCTCCCAAGGTGAAGCCTGACTCCCTTCAGGGGCCGGAAAGCCAGCTCCCAGAGAAGTGCATGCCAGCCTCGAAGACAGTGCCGAGCAGATTTAGAAGGCCCTACAAGCACTGCTGGGCTGTGAGTGTGTGAATTAGCCAAACCTTTCTCCTCGGTATCTTTCCCACATTTCTTCTACCTCCTGCTCAGCTGAAAAACTAAAATATAACGATAGTGAATACGAACATGCTAAATTGCTCTCCCTCTTGATGTCAAGTTCAGAAAAACTCTCACATAAAACATATAAAGATAATCAAACACAATTTGATACTCAAAGATCTTTGCATGAATTAAATGTGTTATAGAAAGCACGATACCAGAAAGGTTCATTGCCCAACTTTCTATTTTTTTCTTTTCATTAAGGTTATTGGTACATTTTAGGCAAACAACACAGTTGCAACCATCACTGGGATCTTGCGCCTTTACATACTTTATCTTGATTCTTATTTTTTTCCCATTCCCCTGCCCTCCCCTCACCCTCTCCACCCACCCTATTCTGTTTCCATTTTTTCCTTTTCTCATATTTTTTTCTTATCCCTTCTTTCCTTTCTCCTACCCCTCCAGCTTCATCTTCCCCTTTAGAACTTTTCCTTTTGTTTCACATTATCTATTATACATTTTGATTCTTAATTACACTTTCAGTTTCTCACACCAGAGAAACTATTCTGTACTTACACATGTGTGTCCTATTTATTTCACTTAACGGTATGGCCTCAATGTGCATCCATTTATCTATAAATGACACTAGTTTCTCATTCTTTATAGCTGATAGTACTCCTTTTTATTAAGAAAATCAACTTTACCCAGTATCCAGTTAATGGGCAATTGAGAGCTGTTTCCAAGTTTTAGCTGTTACAAATTGTTCCACTATAAACATAAGTGAGCATATATCAATGTGGTATGATTCATTTAATTCTCTTGGGAAGATACCCAGCAGAGGGATGGCTGGATCTGATGAGACCTCTAATCCTAGTTTCTTTAGTATCTCCATATCGATTTCAATAGTGGTTGCACCAGTCTGCACTCCCACCAACAGTGGAGAAGGGTTCTTTCTCCCCATAACCCCACCAGCATTTGTTATTAGTTAATTTCTTGATAGAACATTCTTTGTGGGGTGAGGTGGAATCTCAGTGTTGTTTGCATTTGCATCTCTCAAATGACCAGAGATGTTGAACATTTTTTCATATGTTTATTTGCTGCTTTTCCTTCTTTATCTGAGAAATGTCTGTTCATTACAGATGTCCATTTTTGAACTGGGTCCTTATATTTGGGTGATCTAATTTTTTAAGTCCTTTATATATTCTAGAGCATAGTTCTTTGTCTGAGGAACAGCTGGTAAAAATTTTCCCCATATTATAGGTTATCTGTAGCTCTGTTGGTATTTCTCTTACAGTGCAGAAGCTTTTTAATAGGATGAGATCCCAGTTGTTGATTGTATTGCCTGACTTTCTTACAAAGCATCTTCATAGTTCTCTCAAATGATTATATTAGAACTCAATTAGTAAGCTTTCCCCTTGCTGGAAAGAATACCTGACACCCACAACTTGGAGGAGAAGTTTAATTTGGCTCACGTTTCAGAGGATTCATTTCATGGTTAGCTGGCTCCAAGGCAAAAACATCATGGCGGAGCAAAGCTATTCAGATGATGGCAGCCAGGAAACACAGCAGGAGGAGCAGAGTCAGAGAGGAGGAGCCGGAGACAAGTACTCAAGGTTACGCCTGCATGATCCACTAAGACACACCCAGACGTGGGCTCCACCAATCCCTTGGGTGGCTCCTATCCCACTCAAGTTGTCGCAATCAAGATGAACCATTACAAGGACACTAACGCCCTTGGCTGCCATCTCATCTACTTGGTTGTCACTTGAAGAGCTACTGGGAATTATTGCCAGTTAGGTACAGTGATCCTTGGTCATAGCACAAGCCCAATCACGGTAATACCCAATACTACCAACACCAGCAGAGCTAGGAACACTCCATCCAGTTGGGAAGCTGTGGCCATGCTTGGATTGCCTACAAAGAACAGTGGCCTCCCTGAATCAGTGAAGTGTATCTTTTTGAATACTTTGAGAACATGGACCAGTGTTGAGTCTGTTTAGCAGCAGCACTCTAGCAATGATTGCAAGGAACCTCAGCCCTCCATGAGCACAGAAGCTGGAGTGTCTGTTCTCCTGCTCATGTCAATCGTGCTCTGTACCTATGGTGGGATTCAGCATGAGCTCCTGACCCTCAGCAAACTCCTTTGGTCCCACTCTCCCTGCTGGGTCAACTAACCAGCTCAAAGTAACACAGCACACCTCAGAAAAGGTCCTCCTCACTCACAGAGGCCAAACTGTACCATGAAGTAAGGTCAACCAGAGAAAGGGAGAGGGTCTTTGTCATCCTCTTATATAATGATGTCTGACTCTGGGAATTTAGCTCAGTGGTACTGGGCCTGCCTCACAAGTGCAAGTGGTGAGTTCAATCTCCAGTACCAAGAAAACAATGGTGTCAGAATCTCTCCACGTTGGAAGGGAAGAGGTAGTGATGTCCAAAGCTCTCACACCAGTGAGCACCAAGGTTCAGGCAGTGAAGACCTCACATGATTCCAAAGTGGGGATTTCCTCAGTAGTACTAGACATTCCTAGTTGGTTATGTTTCTTATGATTCAAATTCACTGAAACAATTCATCAGCCAAGAGCAAATGAAGTCAAATAGGACAAAAAAATGAAATACAAGATGCTGGGAGGAGGAGAAACAAGCTCGGCCCAGTCCCTGACGCTGAAGCACTTAATTAACTGTGTTTCAAAGACTAAGAAAATCATCTAAAGCATGAAAGGTGAAGGAATCAGAGTTTTGCTCCTAACAGTCAGCATCATGCACTGAACAGGCTGCCTCCTCGTGCATGAGCCTCTGCCAGTGGCAGATGTTTGCGATCCAGCAGCCCATCTACTCTATGTATCATGCTTCTCTTGTGTGTCTGGAAAAGTAACAATTGGCCGTTTCCCTTTAACATATTTCACAGTGGTTTTGGGGGGGACATGAATAAACCTTACTCCACACGTGTACTCAGCTGTTCCTTGTCTATTTATTCAAAAAATGTTAAATGCCTTTCAAAACCATGTGTAAAAGCCAGACAGGTCATTCCAACTGCAGTAGATGTCAAAACCACATGTGCATTTGGGTCAGGAATCTGAGCAAAATGTTGCTATAGCTGGGTCAGGAATGTCCCCCAAAGCCCTGTCCCTCAAACCCAGCTGGCTGCAGGTAGAATAAGGAAGGGTGGTGGAAATATTGTTACATCCTCGAGGACTGTGTGGCCCTGAGATGGTTTCCACCATGTTCTACTGCCTCACCCGAAGCCATGAGGCCAACCCCTCATGGGGAACCCAATCTGCCCACTGAAGCAAACTGTTTTCTCTTTCTAAGGCAACTGCCTCCGGTATTTGGTGTAGTGACAGAGAGCTGACTAACGCAGGTATGACTCGGGCAGAGCGAACAGCAATGAAATTCAGAGAGACTGCACAGTAGCAAGAAAGTACATTCCTCACCTAAAGGGATTCAAATACAATTTTTTTAAAGGTGATACAGAAAAGAAATCACACCTCTGTGTATTGTGTCAGCTACCAGATGCCAATTTGTAATTTCCCAGACACATTTAAAAGATAAATTTTGACCGAAAAAGGATAATGTTTGTGTGTGAACAAATCTTTTAGCACATGTAGGATGGCAATAGATTCCAGTTTTAGATGATAAATAATAGCGTTACATAAATATTCAATATGACATTTACTGTTTGGTAAAAACTTGGTATTTCAACAAACAAAAATCTTCACTAATAAAATTTTACACATTTTCTTTATTATGTGACTAATTGCACTTTTATTTTCAAAAGACAGCTGATAAGTAGGTTTCATTTAAATACAGTTAAATTAAGAAAACATAAGGACTGTTGGAAATGCAAACTAGTAAGTAAAAAGAATCTTATTCAAATTAGGTAAAACTGGCATAAGGGACCAGCACAATTCATGCCAGGAATGTGTACCCCGTCATGTCAACCTGTCCCATATGGTTCCGGTGGTCTTTGTTCCCTGGGGTCCCTCTTTCCCAGCCTGGCTGGTGAGACAGGCCACACTCTGCTGCATCTAGACTCCAGTCCTACAGTGTCTGCTCTGAGAGTAAATCAAAACATCAGAGAAAGGCTCACGGCCCATCCACAGGTCCTTCCTGAGCCAGCAAAGGTTTGGCTTCCGTCCTGGCTGAGGTGGAGAGAAGGTGACATCTACCGGAAGATCCACACTCCAGGATCTGGAAGATGGCAGGTCTTCATCCCAGGGGTCTGCCAGAAGGTGATGGCCTCTTTCGCATGGGGCTTTCACCAGCCTCTTTGGAGCTCCGTCGGGGGACCCTTCTCTGCAAGTCTCACTTGGGGACAAAAGTCTCAGGCAGTCTCTAGGCCAGAAGCATCCCCGCACCTTCACCCCTGCCATGGAGGGATCTGTGCAGAGTAAGTGGTGGGATTTCTGAGCCTCTCCACAGAAATGCTCCAGAGAAGACCACTGCACCCACAGGAACTCTCCGCGGCCCTCACCAGCAAGGGAGGGAGCAGTGAGCACCTTCATTCTCTGCACCAGGTGCGGCCACCCTGTGAGCCTCCCTCATCTCTCTTCTGAGCACAGCTTCAACAGCACATCTTCAGGTCCCGCACCCTCTTTTTCACACTTGGGACCAGCTATTTTCTGGGCTCCGACTTCCAAGGGTCCACCGTCCCAGTGTTGCTGTATTATTTATATATTGCTGCATGACAATTTACCTCAAAAGCTGCTCTCTAAGCAATGACCATTCACTGTCTCATGGTTTCCAGAGTCACAAATTAAAAGAGAGATTCTTGCAAAACTTCAGGTGAGTTTGGCAGGACTGTCTTCTTTTTAAGGGGCTCAGGAGAGCGCACATGACAAACTGAACCTGGAAGGGTCCTTTTGTGTGTTTTGTTAGTAAACCTGGAAATTTTGTTAGTAGGTCTGGAGACCTAAATAACTTTGATGCCAGTGTTCTTATAGGAAAATGCATTCTGTATTTTAAAACTTAACTTACAACTTAAAAATTAAATTAACTCTGGATATGTGATTCTGCAGAACTTCAGCAGGAATTCAAATACACATAGAAGCCAGAAGGTTACCATGAGTCAACCCAGCCTTGTGTCATAAAAAGCACTGGGAAACAATCACATGAAAATTCCTAGCTGTATCTGGAGTTTCTCAGTAGGAAAAGGTGGAATGCAAGGGAGGGAGGGGAGGTTTGGCTGTGTGGTCCTCCAGACGCCACCCCACGGGGACAAAGAGATGTTTCCTTGCTTTCCACACAGGGTCTGGCTGCCGAGATGTTCCAAGTGAGGTGCTATTCTCGCTCATTCGGCCCCTGGGGTATTTCAGCACTTCATAAGGGATCTGAGTAAGAGTGAATTGAAATACAAGTGCTTATTACTCGGTATAGTTTATTTTACTAAGTGAATTTCAGGAGTTATAAATGATACACTGAAATTTCTTTTTCTGCATATCTGAATGTCAGCCTGCCATGAATCCTCCTGGGAGGGCACCGTGCCACGGTAGCAAGTCTAGAAAGGTCTAGAAGCATCCACCACGCAGCATCCCATGCCCCTCCCCAGGTGCCGACAGGCCTGCAGACATGCAGTCAGCTCTTGGCATCCGTGCAGAATGGTTTGGGGACCCCTACATGTGTATGTGCTCATGTGTAAAATGGGGTGCAGCACTGTGTGCACCTGTGCACAGCTTAATGCCTACCTCAGGTCATCGCCAGAGGACTGGGAGTGCCTAGTGTAGCGTGAGCGCTGCGTGGATAGCTCTGGAGCACACGGCCCAGGGCAACGGGGTGCAGCCAGCGGAAGCCTACAGTGTTCAGCACAGACACTGTGTTTTCAAATATTTCTGATCAGCACTGTGAATCCTAGGGTGCAGAGCACGTGGACACAGAGGGATCACCGGAATGCAGTCTTGCAGGAAATGGAGCAACTGATGGGAACCGTTGGCTGTCTCAAGGTGCCCACGGGTTCCTCGGAGAACAGCAAGCAGGATGAGCTTTGCTCACCCAGCACCTGCAGCTGCCTTCGTGCAGCGCCAGTGACACAAGCTGTACACGGTGTCTATCCGGGTCGGTCTCAGAAGCCGGCCAGTTTCAGAGGAAGTCCCAGAAACAGCCGCTGACCCCAGGCCCTTGAACTTCCTGCAACATCCAGTCCTGCTACCTCAAAGAATGAGAGAGCAAAATCAGAGAAACAAGAGCATGGCTAGAACTACCGTGCCAGGAAGGGAAAGTGTCGAATGTTGAAAAGAAGTAAAGATGGCCTCTATCCTACCAAGGGGGTATCGGATGAATGCTGCTGCTCTTTCTGCCTGGAACACACACTTACCTTTCCCTTGATGCCTTCATGTTCTGTTTATTTTTATTTTAGTGTCTGTCATTCTGGCCTGCAGCCAAAGTCATTTTACTTAGCCAAGGATTAGTTCATCCTTGTATCATGTTCCAGGGACCAGTGATAAATCCACATAAATTTTGCAAGAAACTGCCTGCTCCCGGGCCCCACATTTTCTCAGGAATAGTTAAACTCGACCAAAGCAGCAGCAATCCTCCCCTCAGCCAACCAAGCTGTGAGCAGTCTTCTTCCAGCTCTTGGCCCCGGACCCCCTTTCCTTAGAGCACAGCCTTTACAAAACTTGCCATTTTAATCTCTTTCTCTGCCCCTTTGAGATATAAATCTTTTTGCAGCCTCTAGGCAGTTTTATAACTCCATGCTGCATCTCTCCAGGACCTGAGAGCCGCGCTGTGAAATCTCCTCATCCAGAATGTTGGGGAAGGCAGGAGTCTGACGGCAGCAAGTGTCAATCAGCAAAGTGATGGCCCAGTCACGCTGCCCAACCTGTCCACTGCTGTGCCCCGTACCTGCTCCCAGCTTATCCCACTCCTTACAAATTCCTACTCTTGTCCCAGTAGAGCTGACTTCTAGCTTCCTTCCATTGCGATAGCCTGTCTCCAAGTTGCAATGCTCCTGAATGGAGTCTTCCTTGCTTGTTTACTTCCTTCTGGTCTTTTTGTTTTCACAACTGCGGGAATCAGATGTGAGGAGATTTGTGGACACAGCTAGAGGTGGATGTGTGCTGAAGCTACAGGCACAGGAAGCCAGAGCTCTTGCTCTGCACATTGCGAGGCCCCGTGGTCATGCTTGCTCAGCCCAGTGCTCCTTACAGTGTCTAGGATTCCACTGCGCTCCCTGCCAACACACTCGGGAACAGGCGTGCTCAGGCTAAGTCCCTACCTAGCTTATTTTCAAGCCACAGTGTATGCCAAGTGCCTTGAGTCTTCTTGTTTGTAAACCTGCACCACATATCACCAGCAGGGACACTAGTTGGCACAGTCCCATCATTAGCTTAGATCGAGAAAAGAGAAATTGGAGACTGGATAAAGAAGATGTGATTCTTCTATAAAATGGAGCGCTACTCAGCCATAAGGAATGAGAAACTAGAGTCCTTCATGGGAAAAATGGGTGCCCTGAGGCCACACTCTTAAGTGAAATAAATAGGACATGTGTGTAAATACTGAATAGCTTCTCTGGTGTGAAAAACTGAAAGTGTAAATAAGATCCAAATCGTATAACTGACGATGTGAATTAGGAAGAAGAGGGCTAAAGTGTAGGGGAAGAGGGAAGGGTAGGGGAAAGGAAATAAGGGAAAAGAAAAAATATGAGAAAAGGAAAAAGTGGAAACAAAGTCTTTGTAAATAGTGGAGCCGGGAAGGGATGAAGGGAGGGCAGGGGTGTGGGGAAAAATGAGAACCAAGACCTGTCATGTAAAGGTACAAGATCCCAATGATGAATGTAACTGTACTGTACACCTAGAATGTACCAATAAACTCAATGAGGAAAAAGAAACAAGAAACAAGTATAGAAATCATAACTAGGGCATAGTGTAAACAGAAAATAACAGAGAACAATCCAGGGGAAAACAACCAAGTAAAAAAGAAGAGCGAATAGATAAACAGAGGGATAAGGTGAAGAAAAGGGGGTCTCCCTCCCCTTCAACCCCCAAACACACTGCCTTCCACGGGCACCACGGGAAATGCTTGGTCCACTGTAGGGGTAAACGAGAGCCCTCTCCCTCAAGGACTGTGAACACATCTCACGAACACACTGCTTACTGCATACAGCCAAAAGATAAAAATAAGAAAGGAGAAACAGTGGCCACTCCTGCAATGGCCTGGGAACACCGGACAAGAAAGCAGGACTCCCGTTTGCCCTCCAAAATTTCCTCCATGACCCACACACCCATACATAGCAGAGCTGGGCACTGACCCTGGTGATCACAGTCCTCCTTCCGATGGTTTCAATTACATAGGGCGTCCTTTCTCCAAGTCGAGCTCTTGCCGATTATAAAATGAAGCACCTCTGATGATAAATAAAACTTAATATCTAGACGTGGAGTGAGGTGCAGTCTGATCTCCTAATGACTTCAAGAGCCCCAGAGAGTCCACTTAATTCCCTCCACTGTGCCGCAGGAGGACACATCTGTGCAGAGTGCGGTGGCTTCCCCACATCTGAGCTCGTCCCTAGGGGGGCCTCTGAACACATCCACGACTCCCCGGGCTTAGGTTGTATTGTCATCATTTTAAAACACCTATTACATGGACATTCCAGAGTCAAGGCAAAATGAAAAACTCAATTCAATTGAAGAGCAAATGAATAAAACTCCCCCAAACGATGGGTTGGAGCGATAGGGCGGTGCAGGAATAAAAGGAGATTGAAAATGGCCCCAAGAGGTGAGGAAGATTAAAAGCAAGGAAGTTCAGCTTGAAGAGATCTGCAAACCCAGACAGGGCTTTGGGAAAAGAGTTTCCACAGAGCCCCTGACTTCAATTCTATAGCTCCAACTGGGACCCAGGGCCCATTCTGAGCTTGAGGGTCACCAGGGAAAGGTGAGATCTGGGGTTGCTATGGCAACCTTCCTTTGCAACACTCGCCTCTCGTTTTCCTCCACTCATTTTCACTGAGGTGCTTATCTCGCCTCTTTATCAAGTACTAACTCCTCTTCAATTAGTTTTTAAATTTGAGCTAAAGTCCCAGCTGTATTGTTAGGGGTTCTATACACATTAGTAAAATAAAATCACTTCCTGTCATAAACCACTGGCTCATGGTGAAGAGCTTTATCAAAGAGCTAGCATGGAAAGCTCATTTTAATTGTTAGTTGACGTCCGTGAGTGTGAGTGTGCGCGTGTGTGTGTGTGTGTGTGTGTGTGTGTGAGACAATGTCAAAGAGGAGAATTCTAGCTAAATGGCCCGTTCACTTAAATAGACAGTTCTACTAAGTTCAATTTCAGAATTTCTGTAAATGCTTCTTCTCCTCTTGGATTTCCGAGGAAAGGTGGAGGAGCAAGGGCATCAGCTCAGGAGCAGGGCCCCCATTCGACGCAGGGGGAGCGTGGAGTCCTCTCCCTTGAGGTGGCGTGACTCTCCAGAGAGATGCTGATACAAAGACACTACTCCAACACAACCTACTATGATATAATTTGGAAGCTTTCCACACTCGTGGAGCTCACTGCAGCGGAGGGGCTGCTCCGTGAGGGCCACGTGTCTGCTGGGAGTGTCGCTGGGGACTGAGCCACCGCTCCCTGCAGTGGGTGCTTCTTGTTTGTGAAGACGCTCCCCACGTGTGGAGTTCTCCACACTTTCTAATTGGCTTCCAATGCAAGTGAAGAGGCTGCTACTGACAGTAAATTAAAAGTGCCTTCGTTTCATTCTTTTCAAAGCCTTGTTTACCCCAAGCCTAAATTTAGTTCTTGTTCAACATTTTTAAAACACTTTTTCAATTATGTTAGGCCGTAAAGGTATGGAAAAGAAGAAAGGTTCCATGCTTGAGCTCTTCTGATGCTTTAAGTTCCATGACACTGCAGTGTGCATGGCCTGTGTGCGTGCTGTGTGTCTGAAGAATTTTGTAACACTCTGGTTAGCTTTAAGGCTCTTTCACACAGCCGTAAAGGGATGCTCTGGGACTTGTTAAGAGCTTGGCTACATCTGCTGACTTTGGTTCTTTTGTGTGTACCATATTTTCTCCAGGGATTTACGTGATTTTAAGCTTAAATGACCACTACCATTTACAAGCTTTGGAGTTCAAAAAATGTTTCGGTCTCTCTAAGGCTTGGTGTCCACGTCCTTACAAATAGAGCTAGCATCTCCTGTGCTCAGTTTCTGCTGACAGATCCAACATGATGAGCCCTGCCCAGCACCAGGTTTGCAGGTGACGCTGGTCCGATCCCTCAGCTCTGCTCTCTCTGGGCTCCGCCTGCCCCCATGGAAGGGAAGCAGGATCCCAACCTCTACCACACCCCAGAAACCGAGTCAGAACACACCTGGTCTCCTCTCAGCTGAGCCCTGACCTATCTCTCAGCAGGCCAGCAGATCCTGGTCTAAAGACATTGACAAGAAAAGGAAATGCCACTGAACAATTATGCAGTGACATATGACACAGCCGCAGGTACGGAGGCCGATATGGCCGTGATTTAGGTCGGTCATGCACACCCCAGGCCTACACTGGAGCTTTCAAAGCTCAGACCCATGGGTGTGGAAATGCTGTGTCTTACTCTTCCTAGACAGAAGAGAATTTAAGACCAAAAGTTTGGCATCATGAGAACATTAACTGAACAGAAATTACCCAAATCAGCCACTCTGGAAACAGTCATAACAAACAAATTGAGAATCTCCGCTTCAAGTTAAGAGGGAGCAGGTGCAGGGGGTGCTTGGGACTGTGGGCTATGGACTCTGTTCTTGGTCCCCAACCCAGGCCCACAGTTACCAGCAGTGAGTCCAAGCCGCTGGCAGAGCTGCTCAGCCTCTCTCCTTCAGGTTATGGAACCTGGGAGGAAAAGCAACGCAGCAGGCGGATGCAGTGGGCAGGAGTCACCCTCAGAGAGCAAGAGCTGCAGCCTCCACCTCTATCCCAGGGCCACTGCACAGTGGCACAGTGCGCTGCAGGGGACCTCAGTGTGGACGCAGACAGGATGGCCGGGCCCTGCGCTCCGGACCGGGCCAGAGGCCAGAGACAAGGGCCGTGACAACAGCTGCATCCCCAGGGCCCCGCAGACACTGTGTGATCGCAACTCACAACCACCTGAGAGTGGGACCTCCTCTTCCCGCTCTACCTGAATGGGCGCAGGTTCTCACCACAGCCACTGCGGAGCGGGCTCAGGCACAGGATTTAGTCACGAGACAGTGCAGATCTGGGCTTCCTTCAGGGAGGCAGAGCCCAGAACTCTGAGCCCAGGGAGCACTGAGTCCAGGCTCCACTGTGGAAGGGCCAGTGGCTGCCTCGTGACCTCAGAGCCCCTCTGTGACAAGGCCACGCTCAGGACAGCTGCACTCCCTGCACACCAGCAGGCGCCCTCTCCTCCCTTCCCTCCATGTTTCTCCCTCTGGAAACTGGTGCAATAACACATCCCCCTGCCTTGTGGCCAGAGTTCTGTGACAGTCGAATCAGTCCTTGGTTAGATATTTTTCATTTGGTGCTGGTGGAGGTGGTAAGTTTTGGGTTTGCTTTGTCCTTCCCCTTTAATTTCTTAAGAGTCTCAGACCCCAGCACAGTGAGGTGAGGGACCTTTGGCAGGTATTGCCCTGCAGCTGTCCACAATCTTAATAATCAGACATCCATGGACCCTGAGCTGACCACAGAGCTCAGAGCAGAACAGAAGAGTAAACGTCTTTCTCAGCCTGTGGCTTCACTACAGAAATAAGACAGAAGGCACAAAGATGGCATCCTAGCCACGTAACAGATCAAACTCGCTTGAACCCGGGATCACAGCAAAAGGAAATCACTCCCTCTGGATGGCCCCTTCCTGTGCTCTCCGCTCCTCTCTAGGCTATTCTGTTCCAAAGCACAAAATTAAACCTTTCAGAAGCTGAGCGCGGTGTGCTGAGAGCAGAGGCCTCCGTTACAGGAGATGTGTGGGGCCGGGACGTCTGTCTGTCCTCGGGCTGTGCAGCCTGTGAGCTGGGCCAGCAGCTGGCTTCTCGGGCACTGGAAGCAGCACCCTCTCTCTGGGAAGCGTCACCCAGGATGGCCCATGAGGCTCCAGGGCTCAGCTCCCACCAGCGAATGTGTAGGGTGCAGAGTGGGGAGGGACAGACCTGGGCCTCAGGGTGCTCTTCAAGCCTCAGGGTTCCATGGACCCCACAGAAGTACCTCGGGGCAGTGCCTTCCCCAGGCATCTGCTCTGTGTGTGCCTCCCTTCTGCGGCTCAGCTTGCTTCCCGTGGTGTTGGGTTTATGACTGGGGCTACTGGAACGGGTGGCATCAGTCCTGTGGGCTGGAAATCCAAAGACAACGCATGGGCAGGACTGGTCTTCCCTGGCCCACAGCGATCGTGGCAGAACCCGGGCTGTCCTGCGCCCTCACGCTGCCTTCTCTGAGCACACATGTGCCGCTGCCCACTCCCTGGCAGGTCGGCCCAGCATCGCGGCCTCACCAGACTCCCCGCCTCTCTCAAAGTCTTTGTGCAAACACAGCCACGCTCCGAGGCACTGGGACCCTGGGGATGCTGCAGCCCGTTCAACTTCACACTCCCGGGGTGAGGCTCCGCACCCTGCTCTCCTCCGAGGGGTGCAAGGTGCATCTCACACTGGTGGAGAGATGGCCCTGGGCATTTGGGGACCCCAGATGGAGAGGGCACATTCTGAAGCCTGGCTGTTGCTGGGACTTCTTCCACAGAAAGATGAGAAGAACAGTATCAATTCAGAGGTTTCCAGTGAGCGACCCAAAAGCTTAATGAGGGAAATAAAATGATCATTAAAAGTAGAGACAGGTTCAAGAGCACATTTCACTAAGTTCATAAATAAGGCAGCGAAGTCTGGGTCATTACTGTGTGAACTTGGGTGTGAATCGCTATCTGCCTTCCTAAGAGGTTAATATCTGCACGCAGGTGGCTGTGACTAATATATTACCTACCACAAGTGAATGCACAAGGAGAAGGGAGGGCCACCTCTCCCAACTATCTTTTAAACCCTGTCTCACTTGATGGCCACTGATGCCCTTTGTGTTAATTTCAGGGCATTCTGAAGAGTGGCCAGAGACAAGAAAAGCCAAGCACACTCCAGTAAAAAGCGAAGACGTCCTCGTTCTGAGAAACGAGCCATGGGCCACTCCCATCCGGACCCTAAACATCTCTCTCCAAGGCCTCAGCTCTGGCCTCCTCTCTAGCCTGGCAGAGGCCACACTCCGCCCTCCCTGGGCAGCCATTCGGACTTCTGGACTTCTGCTGTAGTTCTTAGCCAGCTGCCTCGTCTTGTTGCTTCATTAGTAGATTTGTCCCTGCGAGAGACAAAAGCCGAGGACGTCAGAGAGGGCAAGGCCTGGGTGCTACTGTGTCCGTAAAGAGAAAAGCCTGAGGCCCGAGAGGCTGGGGGAGATGGGCAGGGCCAAGTGGCCAGAAGGCAGTGGGGCCAGGCAAGAAGCCCAAAGCCTAGGTAGGCCCAGCAAAAGCAAGCGTGCTGTGTCGGCTCCCTCACGCCCGCCCCTCCACTTCCACACAGGGACAGTCAGGTGGGCGCCTGCCTCCGGAACCAAGCTACCCACAAAAGCCAGTTGGGGAGACCTCTGTCCCTCTTGGCCACCCCAGCCTCCTTGCTGGATGCCAGGGGCCTTCTGGTGAGCTTCCTGCCCCTGTCCCGCCTCTGCATCTGGTCACAGACTGACCGCTAGGCCATCAGGGTCTGGTCAGGGAAGACTGCTTCACTCTCACAAAACATCTGCCCCCAGCTAACAAAACGTGATCGCAGGAGAGATACTGCTGGTCAGGGAAAGTTCTTGAGCAGGAGAGCTATTCTCCAGGAAGGGCCCAGAACGGGTCACTGCCCACCATGTCTTTCCAACAGCGTCCCTTCAAGAGGAACCAAGCAGGTAGCAGGTTTCACGGCTTTGTGTCACCCGCCTCCCTCTGGCAGTGCAAGGCCGAGCGAGCTGGGAAGCACAGTTGCTTCCAGAGGGGTTTCCAGCTGGAGAGGCCTCGCTAAAGTCAGGCTGTGAATCCTTTTGTCCCTCCATGAGTGAGTCTGATGATAAGCGTGCGAGGACATCGCACACACATCTGTAACAGCTAGGGTGTCTGTCACATGTCTCTTACAGGGGAGCAAGGGGTAAAAACAACAGGAAACATACTAAAACTCGGTCCCCTAACGTACACAGCACTCTACATGTCAGTGGCTGGGCTTTGGTGACTGCTGTGGGAGGTTTTACTTTACCCCCGATCTCTCCCATCTTTCTGTCCCTCATTCTCATTCGTTCCATCCACACGTGAGCTTCATCAGTCCCACCAGACTGTCGGCAGTCGTTCCCTAATTCCATGCAAGTAAACTGAGTCTACTCACACACACAAGGCCACGTGAAACAGCTGACAGCCCACTCCACCACGGCCTGTGAGGTCCAGCCTGCGGCTGGAGCCTTTTAGTGTTCATCTGTAGGAAAGGGGTGGCAACACCTTTCTCGGGGTTTCTCTGGGGACGGCACGAGCGATGAACAGTGCTGGGCACACAAAGGGCTCACAGAGACAGCAGCAAAACACTCTGGCCTTCCTTCCTGACCTGCTGGGCTGTTGCCTGGCTGACCTGTCATCTGTGCTATCGCTGAATAAGAATCCAAGAATTCATCTAGGGCCGCGGTCCTCTGAGCATCTACTGAGAGATTTCTGTTATGGAGAAGTAAGTCTTTGATGCAAAGGAGGATCCTAAATGGGTAAAAACAACTGCTAAGTGTGTATTGGACCAAGCAGCAGGGCTCACTTGTGGCCCAGCCCTGAGGCACCAAGCACAAGTTAGAAGCCACAACCCCAGACAGCAGATGTCAGCAGTTCAATTGCCGAGACCCAAGGCTTTTGGAAGACAAGGGCTGTACTGTGCGACTCTGGACAGGATCACACACATTTAACCCCAAACTGATGCTCAGATGGTGGGTGGGAGTGGGACCAGTGACAGAACAGATTAAGTAGAGGAATGGAGCAAGTGTGACAACAATCCCCCTGACCACCTGGCCTGGGCTGCAGCCTCCAGGAGACTGGAAAGGAAGCTGCAGTGCCCAGAGCCAGGGCAAGTGAGACCAGGAGAGAGGGGCCCGGAAAGCAGCACCCGCCAAGGCACAGGGTGAGAAAGACAGCTTAGTGTTCAGGACAGGAAGGTCCCTTCCCACGGGCGTCAGCCTGAAAAGATTTCAGGAAGCTTTGTCAAAAGTCAAGGGTGCGAGTCCAGCCCCAGAGGCTTTGGTATGGGGCCGTTAGCATGCAGCATCTGGAGGCTGTGAGGGAGGACATAGGGGTGCCAGGTGCTCCGGAAATCTGGCAGGGAGCGCTGTGTGAGGGCTGAAGTCAAGCTCTAAGCTTGGGCCAAGGCATTGGAGGGCCAGGAGCGGGTCAGAGCACAGACTTGAAGGGCAGAGGGCAGCCACAGGTGTTCCTATAGCGCTGGGACACGCCCTCAAAACAGACGAGTTGGGAGACATCTTGGCTGTCACCATGAGAGCCACATCCACACCCAGAGTTTAACCTCTCTGAGCCTGCCCTAAATGGCTGTCAGTTTCACATCTGACCCCTTCTGTGTACAGTGGATACCTGTAGGTTGAAGCTCAAGAAGGCAGAAAATGGAAAGGTCTCCCTCTCGGAACCAGGGAAGACATCAGGAAATGGGAAGACCTCCCTTTCTCATGGGTCAGCAGAACTAATATTGTTAAAATGACCGTATTACTGAAAGTGGTATACAGATTCCATTCAGTCCCAGTTAAAACACTGACATTTTCCGCAGAACTAGAAAAAAGCCATGAAAAAATTAATATGAAAGTAAAAAGATCCAGAATAGGCAAAGCAGTTCTGACAAAAAAGAGCAACACTGGAGACATTACGATATCTGATTTCAAACTGTATTACAAAGCCATCATTGCAAAAACAAGATGGTACTGGCACAAAAGCAGATGTGGAGATGAATGGAAGAGAAGACACAGAAACAAGCTCAAGCAGCACATCTATCTGGTATTTGACGAAGGGGTTGGAATATACACCAGAGGACAGACAAGGTCTTTAACCAATAGTGCCAGGGAAACTGGATGCCCACATGCAGAAGATGGAAACTAGGCCTTTATCTTGCTCCCTGTACCAAAATTAAACAAAAATGGATCAAAGACCTAGATATAAAAACCAAAGTTTGAAACTGCTGGAAGAGAACATGGGAAACACTTGAAGCCATGGCAATAACCTCTGAGTGTGACCCTGAATAGGGTTGTGTTACCAGGAAATCATAACACAAAGAATAAGCAAATGGGACTGCAGCAAAGTAAAAACTGGCCAGGAAAGGGAGCAACAAAGGGAAGAGGCAGACCACAGGATGGGAGAAAACCTCTGTCAGCAGCTGTTCTCAGGAAAGGTTAATATCTTGAATACATAAGGAATTCAAAACACATAAAATACATGCACACACACACATACATGCACGCACACACAAATTGCCCAACCAACAAATGGGCAAATGAAAAGAGATTTCTCAAAAGAAAATTCATTCATGGACAATCAGAATATTCAAAAAGTGTCCAATATCTTTGGACTTTAAAGAAATGTAAATCAAAACTATCCTGAGATTCTATTTCACACGTTAGAATGGCTACCAGCAAGAATACAAAAACAGTCAATACTGGGCCGGCATTTAGCTCAGTGGCACTGCACCTGCCTTGCAAGTACAAGGTCTTGAGTTCAATCCCTGGTACCAGAAGGAAAAAATAAAAAATAAATCCAAGAAGGTGGAAGGAAAGGAGAAGTCATACCCTGTGGGTGGGAAGGTAAGCTGTACGACCTCTATGGAATTAGTATAGTGATTCCTTAAGAAACTGAAGATAGACCCAGCCACACCACTCTTTGGCATATTCCTTAAAGAATTAAAAGTAGCACACTGCCGTACCCAAGTTTACAGCTAGGTAATTCACAACAGCTAAACCTAGATGGCCACCAGCAGATGAACGGATGAAGGAATTGTAAATACACATGATAGAGTATGATTCAGCCACAGAGAAAACAAAATCCCTGATGTGCACACACCTGGGTGGCACTCTGGAAGGTCGAGGCACGGGATCTAACGTTGAGCCCAGCCTCAGCACATAGTGATGCAGCAAGACTCTGTCCCAAAACTGAAACATAAAAACAATTGGGCACGTAGCTCAGGGGCAAGGCCCTGGGTTCAATCTCGAGTACCTCAAGAGAGAAGAGGAGGAGGAAGAGAAAGAGGAGGAACAGGAAGATGGAGCAGGACATGGAGGAGGAGGAGGTGGAGGTGAAAGGAGGAGGAAGAAATGGAGGAGGAGAAGATGGAGTTGGAACAAAAAAGAGGGGGAGGAGATGGAAGACGAGGGAGGAGGAAGAAGAGGGGGAGAGGCAGGAGATGGAAGAGTAAATTTCCGAAAAGGCAGGAGAAGGAGAAAATGGAGGAGGAGGAGATGAGGAGGAGGAGATGGAGGAGGAAGGAGGGGGAGGAACAAGGAAAAGGAAATGGAGGAGGGAAAAAGAGGTGGAGAGGAAAGGAGGAGGAAATGGAGGAGCGAGTGGAGGAGAAAAGAGCGAGTAGGGACAGGAAGAGGAGAAAGAAATCATGTCATCTGCAGGAAAGTTGATAGGACTGGAGACCAGGGTGTTACGCGAAGTAAGTCATTCTCGGAAAGTTCAATATCAGGTTTTCTCATATATAAACATCTAAAAGTAAAAGCACATTTACAGGGAGAGAGAAAGAGGAGGCAAGGAAGAAGTTAAGCCAGCAGGGGACAGAGGGAGGAGAGCAGGGAGCCCACACGCGCTCCTGGCACCTGCGCCCCTCACGCCCGCCTCTCCAGCACACACTGGGCCCCGGGTGCTCAGAGCAGAATCGCCCTCAGCGTGGACGGAGCGATGTCCACGGTGCTCACGAGGCCACGCCACGGGCCACTCTGCTGGTCTCTGCTGCCTGGCTGTGCTCACTGCCTCGGCTGAGGTCTGCTGACCTCCGACACCCTGGGGCTGCAAACAGCATTTGGCGGGGACCGGTCACTGCCGTCACACAGGTGGATCTGAGCATGTCCCCGTGGCCCACCTGCTTTCCCACGCTCACGAGTGCCTCAGGAGCTAGGCCTGTCCCCACCTGCGTTGGAAGGAAAATCCCACTGATGAAACCTTCGTGCACAGCCGGACCCCAAGCCCTCTCAAACCCTCCCTCACCTCAGCCCAATAAAGCTGGAGACTTAATCTTCACTCTTACTTGGCTGTTTTTACTGTGACCATTTCAGACAAGAGAAACTAATCAGTACTGTTCTACAGTGATCTCACAATGGACTTTCTGTTACTGATAACATTTGCTGTCAGCTCAGCCTTCTTAAAGGGTCGTCCAGGAAGGGGCAGGTGCTGGCCTCAGCCCAGTGTCTCCTAGCGAGGTCCAGGTGGCGACACCTGGTGGCCAGAGTGTGTCCCTGCACCGGAGAGCAGCAGAAGAGCGCCTGCGTGTACGTGTGCGTGTACGTGTGCGTGTGCGTGTGTGTGTGTGTGTGCGCGTGCACTCGTGCCTGTCTGTCTGTGTGTCTGCTATTCCAAAGGGGAGTGGCAAAGGAGCCTGAGAGCCTGGGTCTCGGTGTACACTGCAGTCTACCTGCCGCCCTGCCCTGCCCTCCTGAGAGCTCAGGAAGCTCCATACTCTGCTCGCAGAGAGCTTTGCAGGGTGTTTTCCATGCGGCTGTGCAGCAGAGGTTCATGCCTTCCCTGACCCTCCTTTCTCCAGGGCTCAGATGATGCTAGGATTCTCCGTGTCCTGGTTGGGTTGTGAAAGCGAGAATACAGAACTTCTCCCTCGGTGTCAGTGCCGATGCATTCCCTAGTTTTTATTCAGTTCCCTCCACGAACGACATCATGGTTTGACCACCCAAAAACAGCTAAGCCGCATGCCGTGCCTGGCACTGCACAGCCCGGAGTAAGGAGGCTCCAGGGCCTCTGAAGCCCGGCCCGTCCTGCACCAGAGGCACACACCAGCTGGGCTGATGGGTTAGGGAGTCGGGCGGAGTCGGCTGGGACCGTGAGGCCATTGCCGGGGACACTGAGCGCTGGCTGTGCCTCCCTGGGGCAGAAGTGAGCTGGGGTGAAGCCCTGAGACCCCGGAGCTTCCATGGAGAGACAGCACCAAGACCCCAGAGCAGTCAGGGTGTTGGATCAGCAGAGGTTCAAGACCACGAGAGTGAGGGCAAGCGCCTCTGGGCCCCAGGAGCCAGAGTGTGGGTGGCCCAGGGGCAGCTGTCCCACGGGAGCGCTGTCTGTGAAGGAAGAGTGGGAGATAAATTCAATGGGGGCAGGACTCGTACTGTGGAGACCTGGAATGCTGATGGGAGAGACTGAAACTAGGTGGGCTTGGAAGAGAATTGCTCAAGGCTTTTACCCAGCTGTGGGGTGAAGGACGACAGCTTTTTCCGTGATTCCCTATTTAACAGGAGACTGGAGCCCTCCTGGCAACCATAAGGAGGGAGGCTGAAGGCTCCGTGCATAAAGTTAGGAAGACAACTGTGGTGACTCGCATAAGGAACGGCCACTTGTGCCGCAGGATCTGATGTTACCCTGTGTCCCTGGTGAAGGCTGAAACAACATCCAGAGTTGTTACATTTAAACAACCGCTGTGTATTCTGAGCATGTCTTGTATGTCCCAGATGAGAAAATTGCACTAAATTGTACTTACCTTTGAGGAGAAGCTGCTCGTCAATTGGCTGACGCTAACGTCACGAAAAGAATCTTTCTAGCACATACCTTTGCGTATATTTGCGTATTTAAAAGTCTACTGTTGCTCTTTTGAATACGTAGCAACCTTTCCACTCACTGCTACACCAAAATGCATCTTTTTGAAGTCAAGTAAGCAACAACCTAGAATCCTCATTTGGAATTCAATTGTGCGGTGCCACCGTGGGAAAGAACAGGCGAGGTGACATTCGGACGAACAGCTCCTTCCACTTAGGTGGGTTCTCACCAACCTACTCAGTGGCAAACAAACACAGAATTTACTGTTCTGCCCTGGGGTGTTGCATTTCTTTTTGTTTTGATTGTAAACTGCTTTCCAACTGCACCAAATTTAAAATATGAACAAAGATCATAAAAAGAAAAAAATGAAAAAAGGAATTAGTTCAACCAAGTTTCCTCTCTGATTTTTCATTTATGTAGCTTCATAAAATGTCCCCTAACTTCACCAATCCGTACTCCAAACCAAATCTGCATGACCTTTGCCACTGATTTGTGCTTCAAGACCCCCACCACATAAGGGTGACATAGTTTCACAGTAAATAAAGTCACTGCCATAACGTTATTTCCTTAAAATCTCTCTAATTCCAAGATCCTATTTAAATCCATCTCTGTTCAGGTAGATTTTTTCTGGCATTGCCTATTACAAAGTCAAAAATCCCCTTCAATCTGCATAGAACACTACCTTCAAAGAGTAAAACTGTCACAATTTCCTTGGCCCTATAAATATCACAAGGTGTTCAAGTTTAAAATTCACCTCCGTGATATGGAGCTTCTGCTAACATATTTCACACTCTACAAAGGAAACCCGCATCTGCAGACATCACTACAATGACCTTGTGACTTATTTTCTCCAAGATGGGCCTTGCATTCACTTACTCATTTGCTCTTCATTTAAAGAACATTGGCTCCATAAGCATCTCTTCCAAGGTGGGTCCTAGGGAAACAACGAGCCGACTAGGTGGGAAGAAGGAAAGCACGCAGGAGAGACTGCCCTGGAGAAGACCCAGAAGTCCCAGGAGGACGCACGGGTCCACTCTGTTTACTCCACCCCGAAATGTCTCCAAAGTGGTTTGGGAAGAGACACCACCTGGGTGTTGCAGAAGATGCAGAGTTCTCCCAGGTACGAGAGACGCCAGTGCGCGTGCATGGTGGGTTTCCGCGAGTGAGTGAGAGGCCACACGATGGTGCAGAACTCAGGAGATCCCGCCTGGCCCCTCTGTGCAGCTCTGTGCTGGAATAAACACGTCGGTGCGTTTCCAGGCTCAGGCCTGAGGCCCACGTGCCCCCAGCGGACGCCCTTCTCCTTGCATCCCCTGCGGCCGGGCCTCTAGTGCGCGACAGCAGCAGGGAGCAGACGCTGGAGAGCAGCTGTGTGCCCTGCCCTTGCCCTTTGTGCGGGTGACGCGTGGGAGTCCGATCACACTGATCCCCGCCTCGGTTTTCGGCCCTGTGGCGATCTCCGCCCGGAGTAGGAGGGCTCTTCTGCCGAGGGAGGAAGGCGCTGCCTGGACGTCAGCCCCGCATGGCCTTCGCTGCTCCAGCCCTTGGACTGCGATGTGAGGAAGGCCGGCTCTGGGCCGCCTCCCCGCTGGGTGCAGTCTGCGGGAGCCCATGCATTGTTCCCCTCCTCCCTGGTCTCCCTTCGTCTAGTAATTTCGTCTCTACTTCACCATCTCCTGTCACAGCTCTCAAAAGTGCTCTCCTCACCTCTGGCATCGGGCGCCCTGCGGCTTCATGCTGGGGACTCTCCTCTCAGTCTTCACCCATCTCTGGCTCCCCTGTCATTCTCCCTCCAGCCTTCAAGGAGAAACAATGAAGCGTCTTCCTCACTCAGCCTGTAGCAGGAAACAGTGAGGACGCTGCACAGATAACTCTTACCACGAAGATAGGAGCAAAAAGTGGCTTTTAATGATGCCGGCAGCTCAGCAAGTGACTCCTGTCAGTGTCGAGAGCCCCGAATAGAAGTTTGGGCTTCCTAATGAACCTCTTTTTACATCTACGAGGCTTAACTCCATTGGGGTTTCCCTGGGAAAACAGCAAGCAGGACTCACACAAGCAGAGCAGTGGAGACGGTGAGCAGACTTTCTGAGTCCGTTATGCTCCTCTGCTGACAGATGACAGAGGTTGTCGTGGCTGCTCAGGTGCATTCTACAGAAAGCGCAGTTACCCTGCTGAGCCACAGTTGCCCTACTCCACGTGGAGGGGTGGGATCCTCTCCCAGGCCCGGTCACCATCAAATCTCACAGCTCCCACATCTCAGGGTCCACAGTGCATCTCACAGCACAGGGGAAGGGGCAGTAAAAACGATCAGCATTCGAAGAGTGTACCAACTCCTCAGATGAATGTGATCACGGTGGGTCCAAAACACGACAACCAATGACGCTGGAGAAAATAAGATGTCACCTATGCAAATTTACAGAAAATGCAAACCCACCTGTGACCGGATGGCAGTTCAGAGCTTGACTGGGGATGGGCCTAGTGCCGGGGGGGGGCACAGATTAGCAGGGGAGGCCTGAGGAATGGCGGGGGTGGTGGGAGTGTCTGCTGCGATGATTGTGGGATGGTTTCGTGGTTGTTGGTATTCATGCAAATATACCAAATTCTTCACAGTCAAAGTGGGATATCGCATGTCAGTAAACAAAGTCCCCCCCGAAAAAAACAAAAAGAAATGAGACACCTTAAATATGGAATATTATTTCTTCTCTACAGTAACCTATAGCAATTTTTAAAGAAGCCAGAACAGGAGGAAATGTTACAAGTGCTGCTCATATTCTCATTATAACAGACAAACTTAGAAATTTAACTGTTGATTATACGATTTTGAGACTGATAGTCTCTGCACCACAGCACTAGGGGGCTTTTATGAAGGTCTCCCCTCCTCATGATAACATGCGCCCCATCCCTCAAGGACTGTGAACTGGGGACCGGGGGCTGGAGGCGGCCCTGTGGTCCTCCCTAGGCCTGCGGGCTCTGGTAGTGACTGCTCACAGGGAAGGCGTCACGTTTGTTAAAGTGAAATTATCTGACACATGTTCCAACTTCAAGTTCCTGAAGGGCCTGAGGTTTTCCAGGTAGGAGGTTGATGGCCCTTGCTTTGCTTTGTCTGGAGCAAGAAAGTTGCACAGCCATGAGCTGCAGTGCTGCCCCACAGGGAACCCAGGAACTCAGCTCAGGAGGCCAGTGACTGTCCCGTCAGGGGCGCGACTTCTTCCCTCCTCAGCTGCAGGCGCCTTCTGCATCAACTACGAACATTTATTGTAAACAACCTGACTCTCCAGGTCTGGGTCTGACTCAAACCTCACCCATGACCACCAACACATGGTCACTCCAGGAAAGAGAGATGGCTGGTTCCACTCTGCTGCTGAACAGAGGTGATGGCATCAGGTCCATGTGGGACGGGGTGCAGGAAGGCAGGGTGGCCAGATCCCTGCAGACGCCCCAAGCTGTGAGGCACACCAGGCCCTGAGGATTCTGAAGCACAGTGGCAGAGACCAGCAAAGGCTCAGGACACTGAACCCCAACGCTCAGCAGGTTGGCCCTCTGGTGGAGCCTGGCAGCTCTGACCAAGGTCTCGTCCCTCTGTCTCCCTAAATGTTAAGGGAAAAATTGGATCAGCTGTTCTCTTTCTCCCGATGTTGAGAGGAAAACGGTATCACTTGTTTCTAGGCCCCTTCGGTTCTTACAGTTTGTAACTCCCATTTCTGGAGAGATCCTGTTAAATTATTTTATGCCGGGGGTAGACCGGTCTGATCACCAAGAGACCAGGACTGCTTGAATGTTCCACATGCTCCTGTAATCTCCTTTGGACACTGGGTTCAAGCAACACGTTGGGACCCCCAATCCAGGGGCTAGGATCTGAGCCTCCAGTGGGCATCTGAAACCCTGGCCCGAACCCTGAACCTGTTATGATTTCCTGTACGTACATACAAGTTTGTGCATGCCTGTAAACATGACCGAGTTTAGCTTATCCATCCAGCACACAAGTTAATAATACTAGCTTATAATAAAATACTGTAATAGAAGTTATTTAAAACACACGAGCATTCTTTTCTGGAATGTCCTCCATTTTCAGCCCATAGTTTTCTGTGGGTAACTAAAACTACTGTGGGGAGGAGGTCACAGCTGCACTTGGCTGTGGAACACCAAATATACCAGCTTTGCTGCCAATGGTGGGAACCCTCGACTATCTCTGCTACAGCTGTCTGCATGCTATCATGTGGTCCCTGTGTGACTGTGAGAGTCCCCTGCAGTTCAGCAAGGACAAAGGCAGACTCCTGCTCGACAGAGATTGAAGCTGGTGTTATAGCTCACCCTGCCTACTCAGCTTAATCTGTTCAGAGTCCGCCCAGGCAAAAGCCACTCAGGAAATCCTACCGGACATCAAACAAAGAGACGAGTCTCCCTGTATAGGTTTAACTTATGTTCAATAAGTGAACTCCCAGAATCTATAAGCAAAACAAACTTCAAACTCAGAGATGTGTTATAAGAACATGGTGCCGGAAACTTTAGGATTTCTCGATTGAGAAAAATGCATTGCATATTAAATTTTCTAGCCCTACAAGATGAAAGAAACTAATGCTGGTGTTAGGTAAATTTCAGGCCCACTAAGAAACTTTTTGAAGGATCTCCATAATCTATCTTTGACTTTATTAGTAGAAGAAATCACATTAAATATGCACATGAAATTACACTGACTGAAAATTCATTCCCTTCAGCACATTTACAAAAAAGATACTTCAAGAGCTGTGCTCCCGGGAAGGGCCATAAGCCTGAGTAGGCACTGGTCAGGATTTGGGGGGAGCAAATCATGAAATCAGTCTCCCATAGACACCCAAAAAATGACCTTTCACTCAAGCAGAGGAATTTAAGGCTAGCTATTTCCTTCAGGTCTTGCTCAGTAACAATCCAAAGCTTACATGTGTTCACACATGAACAGTTCACAATTACAGTGAATATTATCCACCATCCTGCTATAAAGGAAAGAAGGAAAAACCTAAAAGTCTCCTTACCCTAAGCACTTTTTAAAGTCTGGTGCTATCACTGTTTGACCCAGAATGTTGCAATAGGGAAGAACACTTGCTTTCCTGTTTGGAAGCATCACCTTTGAAGAATGGCATGAGGAAAAAGTTTAGTTCCTTGGGACTGATTGTCCTATGGTGACACTGCCAGGTTGAGTCCATAGAGTCTGCCTGAAAGCACATAGGCAATCTATAACACTGCAACACACCTAACACCTAAAGAAAACACTTATAACTATCCAAGAGAAGACAGCATCATGTAGATCAGCAGAGGGTCTCAGAGCCTATTTGCAGCAGAATTGCCTGGAGAGCTTGAAAAAAATTAGGCCCACTTTGCTGAAATTTCGACTCTATAGAAACTGGATTGGGGCCTGTGGATTTGCATCCCTCAGGAGTGCCCAGGCAGCAGCACACTGCACTATTGGGGATCCAGCCCTGAACCTTGAGCTGGGATTCAGGAGGCTGGGATCTGGTCCCAAGGATGCACCATGTTTTTTACTTAATATCACCTCTCTTGACCTTCTTTTGTCCTCTGTATCCTCAAATTCAAGAGCCCATGCCCGCCCCCCAGAGCTGACGCATGTAAAGTCCTGCAGGCTTTAAGTGGAGCTTATCAACTATAAAGCAAACACCCGTTCTGCAAGCCATCTGCTCTTCAAGCCCAAATGCTAACATGAGAAAAGGGTGCCAAGTAGCTTTGCATTAGAAGTTTTACTTTCAGGTTGCCTAAGAATCATCTAAAAATATGCCTTTCCTCCACCTGCTCAATCTTGTAGTTAAATTATCTTACAGACTTCACATGAGGAAATTTAAAATGTGCTTCAGAAATGCTTTGCATGTGGGGGAGGAGGGTCAAAAAATCCCACTTAGGTAGGAGAAATAAATTCAGAGCTCTATTACCCAATATAGGAACCACAATTAATGATAATACATTCCATTCTTGAAAATGTTTTTAAAATTTGATTTTAAATGTTCCTACCACAAAAATAACTTTGCGAGTTAATTCATATACTAATAAGCTACTTAGCCATTCCACATTTATATATATAATTATGTTATATGCAACAAATACATGCAATGTCATCTGTCCACTTAAAAATAAAACAATTTTAAAAATAAACAAACACTGCAAAAGTTTTCCACTCTTTAATAGTTGTTAGGATGTAAATGGATTAAAGGTGGAGATCTGATTTTATCAAGTTGTTCCTTCTTGGCACTTGGAAAATAACCAAGCACCCTAAGGGTTAATCAATACATTACCACCTTAGAGCCATTTACCAATCAAAACATATCTGTGCATCTGGATTCTTTATCGGTGGACAAAAGCTTTTACTCTTTCCACTGATTAGGTCTCTTTTACCGGAGAGGAGGGAGTGGGTTAAGGAGGGAGGGAGAGAAGAGAAGAAGGGACGGGAAGGGAAGGGAAGCGAGAAAAGAAAACAGCGAGTATCACACTCTTGGAGGGCTGGGAAGGATGGTGTAGTTAAATCTGCACCCTAAATCGAATCAAAGAATCCATGCACCCTACTGAGTAGATGCGAAATCCCTGCCGATGGCCAATCGAGTTTGCAGGCCATTTTGTCAGCGTTCCCCATACATCACACCTAACAGTAAATCGAAGGCAAATCCACCCACAGTGGTGCTGAGGAGTCACGGCCACAGGGCTGCCCTTGCTGCAGCTCAATGCCACACTCGGCATCAGGTTGAGCACAGATGGCACCATCTGTGGCCACACAGCCCAGGGGACCGTCTAGACCTCCACTGAGACCAGGAGCTCAGAGGTGGCACTTCAGGACAGAAGGCTGTTCACTCTGTCCAGAGATGGGCTGATTTTGCAGCTGCCCAGCAGCTGAGTGCTCAAGTTGGCCCTTTCTCAGCCTTGTCACTGTCTGCTTTCTACGCACTTCCTCTTCCAGCTCGCCCTTCTTTCCGAGGCTCTGCCCTGGGCTCTGGATTAACCAAACTCTCTCCATGATTCTTCACATCACAGCTCTCACACGTCACTTCCTGCGCTGACCTGGGTCATTATGAGCATTGGCCCAGATTAGCATGTTTTACGTTTTTTGGATAAAAGATTTTTCTAAGTAGCCTAAAAGATGTTATTTTTGCTTACCTGTGACCTCTAACCCCAGTTCTTTGAGAAGTCTCCACACTGATCTCCACCGTGGTTGCACCAGTCTGCACTCCCACCAGCAGTGGAGCAGGGTTCCTCTTCCCCACAGCCCCGCCAGCATTTGTTGTTGGTTAATTTTTTGATAGCAGCCATTCATTCTCCAGTGAGATACAAATCTGCGCTGTTTTTAGTTTGCATCTCTCGAATGACCAGTGATGTTGAATGCTTTACCATGTTTTTATTTGCCATTTCTACCTCTTCATCTGAGAAGGGTCTGTTCATATCAGGGGCCCACTTTTAGACTGGGCCTTTAAATTTGGGGGGGGCTGGCTTTTTTAATTCTTTGTATGTTCTAGACATTAGCCCTTTGTCTATGGGACTGCTGCATAGAATTTTTTTCCCACTATGTGAGTTGTCTTTTCACTCTGTTGGTGATTTCTTTTGCAGTGCAAAAAGCTTTTTAATAGGATGCGACCACAGTGGATGACCCTTTGAGTTATTTCCTGTGCAGTCTGGATTTCATTGTGGAAGTCTTTGCCTATCCCTGAGTTCTCAAGGGTCGTCCTTATTGTCTGGTCCAGCAGGTTTCGTGTTTTTCTTTTAATATTTAGATCTTTGATCCATTTTGATTTTAGTTTGGTGCATGGTGAGAGGCATGGTTCTAGTTTAGTCTTCTGCATGTAGAAAGCCAGTTTTACCAGCACCACTTATTAAAGAAGCTCTTTCTTCCAGTGAGCGTGTGTGGCCCCTTTGTTAAAGATCAGGTGGCTGAGTGTGTTTGGGGTTGCTTCCATTTCTTCAAGTCTGTTCTGTTGATGCTCTGTTCTGTTGTTCTGTTGATTAACAGTATTTTTCTGTTAATACCATGCTGTTTTTATCACAGTAGCTCTGTAGTATAGTTTCAAGTCAGGGATTGTGAGGCCCCCTGCCTTGCCTTTGTTGCCCCGAATTGCCTTTGCCATTCTAGGTCTCTTCTAGTTCCAAATGAATTTTAGGATTTTTTTTCTCTAATTGTGTGAGATACGTTGTTGGAATTTTGGCAGGGACTGCATTAAATCAGTGTAACAATTTTGAAAGTATGGCCATTTTCACTATGTTACTTCTTCCTACCCAAGAACAAGGGATGGATAGCTTTCCACTTCCTGATGTCCTCTACAGTCTCCTTTTTCAGAGTAGTGCATTTTCAGTGTAGAGAGGTCTTATACTTCCTTCATTGGAGAGATTCCTAAGTATTTCATTTTTTTCAATGGTTTTTATTCATTCACCACATTTTTATCCTCTCTTATAAAATGGAAAAATGATAAAGAAGGCAATCTAGCCGGATAGTTCAGCACTACAAAGGCAGAAAAAGATAATCAAATAAAACACTTTCAAAGGCAAAATTAAAAAGCCTTTGGAAGGCCAGCCTCTACATTTTGTACTTTTGGTCAAAGTTAGGAAACCGAGCTTTAGAATCTAACAGGCCTGGCTATGTTCTCTTTAACTCCACCTCTGGCTCTGTGAATTCTCCAGTGGATTATGGCTCAGAATCCAGAGTTCTTGTGTGTAAGATGAAGGTAATTATGCCTAGCAAGTTATATTATTGTCTACTGTCAGTAAAACACACAGTATGCAGTCAACAAATGAAGCTGGTTACCATCAGCTACTGTCCCTTCTCTGTTCATCCTGATTCTGATTGTCAAACGCAGAATCGGTTCTGATTCTGACCTCATACAGAACATCCGTAGCTCATGTTTTTTCTAAATTTTTAGGACATTTGAAATAATCTTAAATTTCCTCCTTCCCTCCCTCTGATCCCACTCCTTAAAAACAAATAAATCAAGACAGAGAGAATAAAATAATTGTTTCACACTTCAATAATCAAAACAGGATCGCCGAGCACACAGAATGAACATGCTTGGCGAATTAATTAGAGAACGGCCCAATTGGACAAGAATGACGTATTTCTTCCTTCTAGTTACACTGTGTGACTTTGTGCCATATACTGCCACTGACTTAACTAAAATAACTCGGTATTTCTAAGCTTTGATCAGCATTAGTTTAATGTAAGGCAACACTGACACAAACTTACTGAGATGGAAAGGTGTCCACTGCACTTTGTTAAATAAAACAACATCTTGCAAAAGAGTGTACATAGCATTGCCAATTTTTTAATTTTCAAAAACACATTAATGTATAGAGATGTTGAGGAATCCCCTCGAATAGTGCTCACCGAAAGGCTTAAACTGTCACTGGGAGCGAGACACTGAGCACTTTCTTTTTCGTTTTAAGAGTATTTTTTGACTTGTGCTATTCTGAAACATTCTTAAGTGGAGGAATTTAAGCATTGCAGAAGTGTGTCAGATGGTAATGTGTCAGCCACGGAGCTTGCCACAATGTACACGTATCTCGAAATGTGATATACGTGTACCTTAAATATAAATGATTGTATTTGTCCATACTCATAATGGTATGTGTCAAAAAATAGATTCTTTCAGATTCTTGATAGCTTTCACAATGTCCAAAGACAGGAAATATCAAAATAAAGGTATTGAAAAGTATTTCTAACTATAACTTTTGCCACTCAATCTCACACCCTCAGTTTAAGCTCCTGACTTCTTGCTTCCAGATGTTTCTGTTTTCCTGATGTTCATTTTGATCCCTCTCAGAGACGTGAAGAATCCAGATTTTCCACTTCCTGGTGGGATTACAAGAAATGCTTCTTCCCTTCCCTAACCGACTCATCATTTCCCTCCAGGGTGACTCTGCCTCACCCCATGGTCATGCTGAGGACAAAGAGGAGAGCCCTGGCTCCCTGCCTCATGACCTCAAGTCGAGGGGTCTCAGGCTACTGGGAAGGAACCAAGAAAATCACATGACCCCCCAAAGGGATGAGGGAGCTTCTCTTTCATTTCTTGTAAGAAGAGTGTTTATGAGGACCGGGGATTTAGCTCAGTGGTTCCGCTGCCTGCCTCACAAATGTAAGGACCTGAGTTCAATCCCCAACCCCCCCCCAAAAAAAAACAATGTTTATGCCTCTGACAATTCAACACAATACTTGATACTGAGTAATTTGCAAGAACAGAAACGAGTTTCTCACAGTTCTGGAGCCTGAGAGCCCCACATGGAGGCTGCAGCCATTTACCACCCAGTGAGGGACAGTTTATCCTTCCAAGATGGCACCTTCTTGCTGCAGCCTCAGAAGGGGAAGGACCTCGAATGTTCATTGCTAGAAGGGATGGAAGGGGAAAGGGCAAATGCTGCATGGAGCCCCTTCTCTAAGAGCCTTAATCCCACTGACAATGGAGGCTCCAGAACTGCAGGAGCTGATGTTGGAAGGGTCCTTGGAACTACCCAGGGTGTAAAACACTTGCAAATCCCTTTTGGCCTACTGACGCAGTTCATCCACGTCTGGGCCTTTTTATCCTCTGGCTCAAGAACATAATTATGCCACTGAGGTAAGACACTAGGATGTGGCCAACTGGTTGGAAAACAGGATGTAACTTGTTAATCCTGAAGATCTGGATATAACCTAATCTGGAACAGAAGCTGAACAACAGGAAGTGACCTGGCAGTTACAGTCAGGATGTGTGGCCAGAGCAGCTTCTGACAAACCAGACCTGGAAGTATCTAAAAGGCAGTGGCCATTGGCCTCACCACCACTTCCATCTCGGGTCCTGCTGTCCTACTGCTTAGTTCTACAGTGGCACATCCTGTTTGTGGGATGTATCTCTTCTTGCTTTTTTCTTCCCTCATTTCTTTTCTTCTCTCTTCTTCACTTTTTCTCTTTTCTTTCTGTATTTTAAGTAAAGTTGTGTTTGACCCTTCACTGGTTGTCCCAGCCAATTATTTGGGCAGAGAGAAAGAGCCTGGAATCTCAGGACACCATGCTATCTGGCAACACTGCCAGAGAAATTTAAACTTAAAAGCACTGTTCCTTTGTAGGATCCTATGAACAAGGCCCACATGACGACTGGATAAACAGTCCAGGCACATGGCCTGTGGTCACAAGCATGCTTATACATGGGAAATGAGAGGCATGGGAAACTGTGGCTGTGGATTTCTTGGAAGCAAAGCCAGACTCTTGAAACAAGAAGCTGTAGACTCAGAAAGATCTTTTTTTTTTTTTTTTTTTTTTTTTTTTTTCATTAAAAAAAATTTTTTTTTTTTTTTTTTTTTTTTTTTGATGTTTCACATTGTGATGTTCAAACTTTTACACCTATGGTGATGTGAAAAACCATGTTAAGCCTCCACTACGTGTCAAGGCTTGAACACTGATTTTTAAGATTGAACAAGTGAACTCAAGCCAGCAGGGCCGGCAGTGATGCCTGGACTACAGGTAGACCTGGCACACTCCTGGCACCAGTTATGGTCAGGGCCACAGGAGCTTGCCCTGCAGACTGCGTAAGAGGGGTTCAGGAGCAATGGTGCTGGAGCGGAGGGGCCACGGCACCCTCCAAGGCTCCACATGGCATGACCCAGGCTGCTCTCAGGAAAACCTAGGGGTGCGCCGTGCCTCCAGGCAGGTGGCAAGGATGAGGGGCAAGGTGGGAACAGCACAGAGAGAACAGTCAGAGGAGGGGCCAGCGACGCCTGGCTGAGCTTTCTGCTGTGTCCTTCTTGCCCACTGGTTAAATGGCAGTGCTGTCCTTCCTCCCTCACCTCCTGCCCTGGAGGGAGGTCGGGCAGAGGGGAGCCAGGTCCCTCTCCTCCCTTGCTCCAGTATATCCATGGCCTCACCTTGCCGGTCACGGCTGCTGAGCTCCCCTTGTGCCTCTGAGCACGAAGCACTGGTGATTGAGTCTTTGACTAACGACAGGAGAACAAACAAGTTCAGGCACCTAGGTAAGTCACGCTTAGCGTGTATCCACCCACCCACCCCGCTTCTCTCCTGGGCACACAGTTAAACCATGTTCCCTAACTTCCCCTCAGTTAGGCACGGCTACATGCTGAGTAACAGCGCCCCACCAAAAAGGTGGATGGAAAGACTGCATTTTTCTGCCTTGCTTCCACATTCTAGTTCCTTTCCCACCCACACGACAGCAACATGCACAGTGGAATGGCAGTCACCTGTCTGAAGTGGCAGAGCCACAGACAGGAAGGTGACCCTCTGGTAGGGCGGTGTGTGAGCGAAAAGGCAGTTCTGCTGTGTTAGGGTCTGGGGAACCATTTATAAGTGATACACTGCTCTCTCGGACTGCTCTGTAGATAAAATGCACTACTATCTTGTGCAAGTGCTTAGTAGGAAGCTTAGGAAATGACGTGTAAACACCTAAAAGATGCTTGAAACCATTATGAAGAGATAAAGAGATGTTGTCCTAGGCCCCAGAAAATACACAGAGTCGATTGCCTGTTAGAGCAGGTGCTGAGTGTGACTCCAGTGGATGGGTGGATGTCCAGCTTCTTTAGATAATTTAGTTTCCCATTAGAAAGCCACAAATGGAAAGCATCGTCATGCATTCAAGAGTTGGAATCTGGGCACAAACTTTAAACAAAAGGCCAGGGTTCATCAGTAACAAAGCTTTCCTACCTGAAGTGTGGGTCTCAGACAAAAAGCAAGAGCATCACCTAGAAATTCATTAAAAACTGCAGAATTCCAGGCCCTGCCCAGACCCCCTGTGTCAGCATCTGCCCTGGACAAGATTCCCAGGCAGACGGTGTGCACAAGAGATTCAGGGGGACTCCCAGCAACCGTTCATTCGTGGGGAAGAACAGCAGTGGCTTGTTAACTCTGGCAGGAAAAGACTTCACAGCAGTTTTACTCATTTTGTTTTCTTTCCAAATTTGCCTCTGCATGGTCAGCAGAAGTTTACCAAGTGAAAAAAAAAAAAAAAGAAAAAGAGGTGGAAGTCGTTTTCCCAGAGGGGCTACGGTGAGTGATAACAGAGCCCGCAGGACCATGGCCTTGTTCCATGGGGCTGCAAAGGAAACCTGTGCACTGATTGTGAGCTCAAAGCTAGAAAACTGGTGGGTGCAGTGGTGCCTGTCCATAGCCCTAGCTCTCTAGAAGGCTGAGGAAGGAGGATTACAAGTCCAAACCCAGCTGGAGCAACTTAGTTACTTAGTAAATCCTGCCACAGCATTTAAAATTTTAGGAAGTGCAGGGTGTGGAGATCAGTCTCTAGCACTTTAAGAACAAAAGGAGAAAGCATCTTCCCATTTAGGTGCACGTGGAAGTCAGATCAAGAGCCCTCAAGTCACTCACTTGCACGTTAGACCCTAGGCTTGGAGCGCAAGCTGTGTCCTGGTCATAAATAATGGGAGTAGGGCAGCCCAGCTGGAAGTGCATGGATGCCTGGAGAGGATGCCCCCAGGGATGTCCAACCCGCCATCCCTGAGTCCACTCTCCTGGTGCCCTCAGCCCAGGCAGGTCTGGTCCTGGGGAAGCAGGCTGGTGCAGTCTCATCAGGTTGAGGGGGCCACTGCACTCATAACCAACAGATGCTCCTTCCTCTTGAGATCATCAAAATGGTGTGACACGGTCACGGTATTTTTAAATCATGCTCTGAAAGCATTTCGTGACATAACAATCTTTGCAGGCAGACTCAAAGAATAAAAAGAGTTTCCTTCTCAGTTGGGAGAGGCATGACATCTTCCGATCCTTCCGCCAGCCCTCAGGAGTGGTTGTTGCCCTCAGTCCCATTTTGTAGGCAAAAAAAAAAAAAAAAAAAAAAAAAAACAAAAAAAAAAAAAAAAAAAAAAAAATCACGGGCTCCAGACTGACTTCAAGCAACCCTTCAAAACTGAGTTTGACTCTTGGACCTAGCACTTACATTGGATGCCACACTCTACCAGCAAAAAAGGAAGGAAAATCATTGTACCCCTGAGTCTTCCCAGGACCTGGCCCTACACATCCTTCTGGGTCCATTTCCATTGCTATAACTGAATACCAAAGGCTGGAGAAAAATGCAAGTGCCTTTGCTCGTGGCTTTGCAGCCAAGAAGTCCAAGATCCCGGCATCCAGAGAGGGCTCCATCCTGGCAGCACAGAGTGATGTCATGGCAGGGCAGAGCTGGTGCAGAGAGAGCTCGCTTTTAAACAAAGCCACTCCTGAGATAAGCCACTGATCACTAACACATTCATCATGGCCCAGTCACCTCCCAGAGGTCTGCCGACAAATTCCCCTGAAATATGCTTTGGGGATCAGGTCTCCAACACAGCAGCCTCAGGTTGTGACCGTCGAGAGTCCACAGCACAGTTCATGGCTCTGGGCCCTGCAGCACTGGCCACACCCACCACAGAAGCACCACACTGGTGCTACTCCAGCTGCAGCCTGGAAGATGTCGATCCCAGGAGCTCCACCCACTGCTCGCTGTCCTGGGGGCTCTGTGCTGAGAGTTCATAGGTAAATTTTGCTGCTTAGAGGAGGAAATGTTCTGCTGTGCTGCCACCCAAGAACGCGGCCACCCCTTCCCTCCTCCTGTCTCAGTATAGGCTTAGCTCCTAATGAAAGGATTTGAGATTTAAATTTTCATTTTGCCTTTGCTGCCAATACACTATTTCCACACAAGCACTGGGAATACAAGCTGAAGAGCAAGAGCTATCTGGATAATTCTCTCTCCAGCCAGCCAGCTCTCCCTGGAAGAAGGCCCGCTCCTGTGCTCATCAGAAGTAATTACCCTGGGGAAGGAACATGGTTTGGGAACGTGAGACCATTTCTATTATTACCTTCTTATATTAAATGATAAATATTTAACACAATAAAGTTGGAGAATGCAAAATGACAAATGATAAAAAAGAGAGGGAGAGAGGGAGAAAAATGAAGCACATGAAAGTGACTTACTCCCGAGTTGTTTCCCCTCAGAATAAACAATGAAATAATTTTATTCTGCCTTTAGAATTCTCCTTTCACCATATTTGAGAATTGATTCTCCCAGACAATTTAACCTAAGACCTAACCTAACATTGAATTGTAGATGTTTGGCTTCCAAAGCATGACATACCCAGGTAGGAAGGCCAGAGAATAAAGCACACGTGACCTCAGTGTATTTTCCAGCTGTGGCAAGCAAATCCCATTGTAACTCTGCCTCACACCCTCAGTTTCTCTGCCAGAAAAGGAATTTACATTGTGAGGATCAAGCATTCTACATCCAGAAGTCAAAAACAGAGTAATACACTTCCTAGTAGGTGATGTCAAGGAGAAAAAACAATATATATAATAGAATAGAATAAGAGCTGCTGGGTTGATTTTTTAAATAATTTTTTTAAACCTCCAGAACATTTTGGGAATTGTTGTAGGAAAGTACTAACTCCTTATCTGGGCTCCATCCAGATTTAAATTTGCACAGGAGCTGCTACTAAGCTTCTCTCCGGGTAGGTGAGTGGGCAGCTGCTCACAGACTGTGGCTTGAGGCCTCGCTGCTGCTTCCCAAAGTAAGTCTTCTGGGTTGGTCGCGCGCCACGCACCGTGAGGGCGGGCAGCTCTGGGCTGGCAGGGAGCTGCTGCAAAGGAGCAGGTGTGAGCACCGCCTTTCCGCACTGGGTCCCGCGCATCTCCTCTCACTTTGATCTTCCCGATAAGGGGCACTGGGGAACCTTGGCCCCAAGAAAACTCACTTCTGCAGAAAGGTAACCCATGCTCCCTGAGCTCTGTTGCTAAGGGGAGGGAGAGTGTCAGTCACAGTCCAGTCCTCGCAGTGCCCCCTCCATGCCCTCCCCACCAAGCACCAGGGCCAGGTGGGCTTGAGACTGATGCGCACCTGCGTGGTGACTGGCTTTCATTTTTGTCCCGTGGCTGAGCAGAGGATCCACCTTTTCAGCCCAACCTCCTTAGAGGAGCCAGAGAACAACAGCAAATAGAACTGGAATGAAACCCACAGGCAGCCTGCACCTCCCTCCCAGCTGTCTGAAGTGTCAGAGAGACTGAGCCAGGACTGTGCCTTCTGGTAGCTGCATTTTGGGGGGCTTCTGACTCCTGGATAAGGAGTCCAGGGCTGGACTTTAGGGATGGCTGCCTGAGAATTTTCGATGTTCAACAAATCTGAGGTAAAGTCTCCTCTAACACTTGGCCCTTGCATATTTATGTAATCTCCTGTAATAAAGTGGTAATTATTCAAATTATTAAACGGACAGTGAGATGATCTATGCAAATGTAAATTTTGGCGGACTCCTAGCAGTCTCCATAGAACATTTGTACCTAATGCAAAACTGATGCTTCACTGCCTGTAAAAACCCAAGACCTTTTTGAAGAGGCTAAATGCCTCTAACCGTGTAAGGTGAGGGTTAAGGAGGAACGAAGCCAGCCACCTCGAGAGGCTTTTGAAAAATCACGTTGTTGGTGGAGAAAGCGAAGGCTGAGGGCTGTAAAGCTTTCCTCCATGCAGCTGATTGTGCTGTGGAGGCTCCCGACAGGCTGGGGGCAGGGAGGCCGTGGCTCCCCGTCGAGTTCCCTGGAAGCCCTTGCAAGCGTGAGGGCTCTGCACGCCCACGGTGGGGGATCCCTGCTCACTGCACAGTCCTGCACATCCATAATTAACTGTAAAACTTTAAGACCCTTCCAATTACAAGACAGATTCAGTACAAGCAGTATCTTGAAAACTTCAAGTCTCTGACGATGGGCTTGGGAGAGGGGAATTCTGTCTATTATATCTTTGCTGCTTCTAGGTGCTGGGCTCTCTCTCCTCTAAGGCTTTGGTTCCCATGGAAACAGCCAGTGAGTCTGTTCTGAGCCAGATCCCTTCCACATCCCACTCTTTTAAATGTACTTGGGACCAACAGAAGTGTGCAAAGTCTTTACCACTGGATTAATAGTTATTAAAATCACCAAGCCTCCGAGGGCTAAATGGGAGCCACTGAGGAAAAGATGAGAAACACTCATTGTTCATCTTTCCAGCGTGATGAGCAATGGGCCTGGAGCCCACTCTGGGGTGAAGAGAGAAGGAGCCACACTGTGTCCACCAAGCACATGTGCTCTGCAGACCATGTGACCAGTGGGTGAACATGAGAGACCTCAGCCCACCAGAAACCCAGCCACAGTGCTGAGCACAGGAGGCCCCAGCCAAGAGCCAGGGAGCTGTGAGGACACCAGTGTGTGTAAGCGAACAGCCCTATGCTGGGGGTGGCCTCCTACGAGGGCTATGAATGGCCCTCAACACATCCAGTCCTCTGATACAGCATTCGCCTTTGAACACAACTAAATACAAGGAACACACTATGCACAAAGAGGCTCACAGTAACATAATTTTTAATCATGCAGGGCTTGGAAAAAGTAAAACAGTCAGTGATAATGGAGTGGTTACATTCCACTGACAGGGCTGTAGTTAGGCATTAAAATAATATTCATGAAGATTATGAAAATAAATGGAAAATTTCTGCTTATGTCAAGGCTAAGAAGAAAAGCTTGTGTGTAGTTTGACAGTTGCCATAAAAAATCTGCATGTAAATAAAGACTGAACATTAGTAGCACAAGACATTAGCAGTAGTCCCATTTGCACAGTAAAATTGTGACCTAGTCTCCCTTTTTTCTACTTATCTGCAGCTCAAATTTTCTTTAATAAAGAAATTGCTATATTGTAAGGACCAAGTTTTCAGGTCAAGGTGTGCTCCCTCTGTGCCCCTTGCCCAGAATAGAGCTGCAAAAATTCCATTCTGTATAACTCCATTCTGTATGACAGTCTCCCTGTGTTTCTGTTACTCTTTTTAGGGCAGCTCTCTGTCTTAGGCTACCTCCACCATGTGTTTCTGTTCCTCTTTTTATGATCTAAAAATGAATCTCTCCTGCTTATCCCTGCTTAGGATAATCAATAGGAACTGATCTTGGCATTAGTCAGTTTAAGATAATCACATGTTCTGTCAGAACATAGGTACTAGTAATTTTAGTAAGTGCCCTCCCAGTACCCCCCAAATATCCAAGAGTAAGCGAAAGATAAAAATAGCACCTATAAAAGGGAGAGCCTCCCCAACCCTATAAAATCCTGCCTCCAAGATGGGTCTGGACTCTCGATCTGAAGCCGCTGTGACGCTGACACCCGAGGGTCCAGGCTCGAGCTTGCAATAAACTCCTCTTGTAATTGCATCGGACCTGACTCCTTGGTGGTCTCTGGGGACTTCGCGACTTGGGCACAACAATATCATTCCAAATATTATAGAATTATATACTATATTATTGCATCATTGAATAAATATAACACAGCTTTCACTGTTCCACAAAACAAGATTGGAAAGTTCTGACAATACATCTCCTCATTTCCCTACTTACTTTTCAACACAAAATGACAAAACATTAGATTTATAAAACGGAGAAACAAGACGGAGAATATATGTAAAAGACCTCAACAGCTCTTCTCTTCTTGTAAAATTTTTATCTTTATTAGCATGTGTTTGCAACACATCATGTTTGCATTCCTGGGTTGATATATGGACGTAGCAAACCTAAATTCCTATTTTCATCTCCTCTCCCTCTCCTACCTCTCTTTTTGCTCTCAATCTCTTGATCCCCTTCCCTTGTGCAAAATATCTTCCTATGTTCCTGTTTTCTGTGGTCTGTCTTTCATTTTGCTCTTTATTTTTACTCTGGGATTCTCACATAAGAGAACATGGTCTCCAAGTGCATCCAGTGTCCTACACATGACTCAAGTTTATCCTTCTTCGAGGCAGAGTAGTACTCCACAGTGTGCAAACACCACATTTTCCTTATCCATTCATCTGTTGATGGACATTTAGGCCACTTTCAAGACTTATCTACTCTAAGTTGTAAGAGCTGTAAGGCTGTCACAATGGTCCAAGGTCCCTCACTAGGATCCCCCCAGCCCTGAAACAAGCCAGGTCACCAAGCCCAGGGACAAACTGCCGTGAGAGTCTTAGATTTCTCTTACATGTGAGTGTCTCCAAGTATAGCCGCCTCTCAAGGCCCCTTGGAAAAGGTCTGAATAGGGAGGGTGCTGCTTTTGTGGAACAAACACAGCTAGGAGGCTGGCTTTCCCAACTCCTGCAGAGGAGCAGGGGTGAAACACTCCTTCGTGACTACCTCGCCACGCGTAAGAGGCGCTTATGACTCGGTACTGGGGTTTCGCTCCGTCCTGCTGTGGAGATGTCTGGGAGGGGCGCACAGCTCCTCTGCACCGCTCAGAATGAGACCTCCTGGGTCTGAGGATCCCGGAACAGCACAGATGAGCTTCCACAGCCTCCCGCCTCGGCGGGAACAGCGACCCAGGCTGCTCTGCTGCTCAGGTCCCCCGCCAAGGCCATGGGGAGGCCGAGGCTGCTGGAAGCACCTGCCGCAGGGACACCAGAGCTGCTCGCCGCCCCCTGCGAGTGCATTCTTCCTTCCCTTTGCTAGGCCGGCAGGGCTACTCCGGGCCCTCAACGTGGTCCCAGTCCTCCTGACAGCTGTGGCCCACAGACGCAAGTGGTGAAGCGGAGAGAGCAGAGTGAGCTGGAAAATGGTGGCCGAAGAGAGGATCGAGAAATTGCATTTCCCTTCAAAAAATGCAATATTGATGTGTTGACCTTCACAAAAACTCTTTCAGCATCTCATGCTTTCAAACAATGCTTAGAGAAGAGGCTTTGTCTCCCTTTTGACCTGTATTTATCTTCTAAATTTCTTCCCTGAATTGTTTTTTAAAGATTTTGCTAATATCAAATAATTGGTGATAAATAATAGATACTGAAGTTAATAAAATGAGTTCGATTTCTATGTCAACTGAGGAAATTTGACAGCGTTAACTTTTTAAACTTACAAGAGACCACTTTCTTAACTATGCACTGAAAGCTTAGAATATTAACAACACAGTTAGGAAAAGCTCTTGAGCTAATGTCCAAATTATCTCTGATATTCAGCAAAACTCGTTGGCAATATTTTGGCAGGAAAGGAGAGCTCCTCAGTCTGGCAAGAGTAAATGACTGTTAGGATGATTTTTCTCCTCGCCTAAGTCAGCAAATTGCCTAAATCGTGTAAATTAAATAACGTTAAATTTGCTACTCAAAGATGTCTTCGAGACTCATGCTCAGAGGTTTGTAATAATGAATCAGAGGCTGTCACTCAAAGAATAAATAAAGAACTCTGCCAGAAACTTATGAGGAAATTACTGTGCTTGCAGGTCAAGGCCCAAAATATGAATAGACGCATTGATTTTAAAATAATTCAGCCTGCGGTAAGCTGAGAAAGACACAGAATGACACAGACAGAAGGTGCCATGCTAGAATTTAATTCACAAGGCGCCTTCAGAGTGCAGGGAATGTTGTCCCTCCTGCTATCGACTGGACTGCAGTGCTGCAGCCAGAACACATGCACACACATGTGTGCACACACACACATTCACGTGCACACAGACACGGAACTGGATTTTTACACTTGCACACCTTCCAAAACCATACTGATGAAAAGAAATGGACTCCTATGGCCTCTCAGACTTAGCATTCCATAAGCAGACTTTAACAGGGTGTGGTGCATGCACAGCTCTCCCAGAGGAGACAGCCCATTTGTGGGCCTTCACGTGGAGCACAGACTGCTCACACCAGAGGAAGGAGAGCTCTCCATGTCCAAGAATTCTGCATCTAAAGACTTAGCCAACTGCAGGCCAAAAGTATAGGAAAATGTGCCTGGACTGAACATCTACGCATCCTTTTGCTTTTAGTTTTCCCTAAATCACAGTATCTCACATAGCATCCACATTGCATCAGGTGTGAGAAGCAGGTGTGACTTAAAGAACAGAGGAGGAGGCGGCACCGAGAGTCTGAACATGCTCCACGAGGGACCTGGTCGTCTGTGGACTTTGGTCCCCTGCGGGGTTCCTGAACCCAGCCCCCTTGGTGTCAGGTAAGACCTGCATATTCTTCTCCATTGTTGATCTTCCTCTTTATGTTTTCACTAAGGAAAAAAAAGCCAGGAATCATGGACTCATTTGATATGTGATAACAACACCTTCCTTAAAATGAAAATAATTTTAAGTTATTTTGCTAGAATGTGGACACGATAGCAAGAGTGAAGAAGTTTTTTAAATGACATAATGCTGGCATGTGGGTTTGCTTCCAGATTTGGCCTTTCAGAGGAGGTGGGGCAGGGGAGCTGCTGGAGCCTGGACACTCTGAGGACGGCTGGAGCAAGGTCAGATGCTGGCTCACTCGCCACACACTTGCAGTTCAATGGAAGAAGCAAAACCATGGGATGCGTTTGTAACTGAGAATTTGTAACAGGGATAGGAACCTCAGCAACTATGGGGCATGTTAAAGAGCCGGTGTACAGATGCTGGTTTCCTTCTTGGTCACTTTCCCGTCACTGATAAAAAAGTACCTGACACCACTGACTCAAAGGAGGAGAGGTTTACTTTGGCTCACAGTTTTGGTGGGCTTGGCTCATGGTCACCTGACTCCATGGCACAGATGGCATCATGGGAATGCGTGGAGGAGGCAAGACATCAATAGGTGAAGCCACAGATGAGTGAGATGCCCCCATGGCCCGATTACCTTCCAGACACATGAGACTTTTGGAAGACATTTCAGATCCAAACCATAACACTATTTGGGCCCAGGGTCTGAGGTAGTCAGGGCTGGCTGGTGTCAAGGACAACTGGCCATAAGGTGGGGAGCACGAACACACTGAGAATTTAAGGACCAGCTGGAACCCCCATGTACTGGCCTCAGTCCCACAGGCTCACCGGCTCCAAGCCTCCTCTTGATAACGCACTGCCCTGCTTCTTCAAGGAGCTAAACGCCCACCTTTCCAGGAGTCAAAGGACCTGAAATGTCCAGCAGCAGTGTGGCTGTGGGGAAGCTACTGGCACATGCCCGGGTGAACAAACAGCTAAGAAGTGACGCGCATCTGTGACAGACCACACGCCCTTCACCCAGCTTTCCTACATGATGTGCAAGACCAAAGCATCCCCTTCACCTTCAGGCTCCTCTGCAGCCGCTCTCAGGACTAGCGCTGACCTAGAGCTGTGCAGAGACGGAAACAGCAGCTGCCCAGGACACGTTGGCTGGGTGGACACAGCACAGTACACTTCCCACCGATGGCTGGCATTGGGGGCCTCAGCACAGAGCCCCAGCTTGCAGGGAAGCTGTCTGTGCAGAGCCCCTCTCGGGCCCCTCCAATCCAGCTCTTCTGAAGCTACCAGTACCTTTCTTACCTTTCCTCCCATGGTCATCAAGTGCACTTCTGAAAGAGAACCAAAGCTCTGCCACATAGGGACTACCTGCAAAGTCAGAAAGGTCTCCAAGCCTCCTGCTGTTCTCACCTGCTGTGTTCCAGAACCTCAGCTAATACAGTTTAATTATTAAATCATCAGTCAGTGACAATGTGGTCATCAGGATTCTCAGTGACACGGACCTCTCAGCCCAAATCTGTACTCCATCTCCCCTTCACTCATTCAACCCACTTTTACTTCTTTAACGCTTTTAAGCATATTTATATTCCATTTCTAGTAGTCACACTGAACAAGCACCCTATCACTAAGCAATATTGCCAGCCTTATATTATTTTTAGTAATTGTACCACCCTCTCGTTTTTATTTTTTATTAATATAAAAGCATAAAGAACCTTGGAGGGAAATTTCCTGGAAAGAGAGCCCCTTCTATGTTCCTCTAGACCAGCACTGTCCTCTTCCTTTCTTTAAGTGTCTAGTTTGGTCCCCCATGATGGGGGGAATTTGAAATGCCAGGCTTTCTTCCCAGTGACAAGTGAAAGAAATTTACCAAGTCAAAAAGTATGGAGACATTTTAGTTTTAGAAAATAAAAGTTAATGCTTTAATATAAAATGGTGATGATGAAAATTATAACTGTTCCACCTGCAACCCTAAGGGTACGGTTCTGTACAGTGTTGTGCCTGCTGCCACTCATAATGCCTCAGAGATACACACGAAATTGTTTTCCCAAACTCCTTGGAAATTTATTTGACAATTAATTGCAACCAGAACTGGAGATGGGGTCTGTACAGAGATGTTTATTGTCCCATGCACCTGCTTGCACATCAGCCTGAGAAAGTTCAAGTGCAAGCTGAGATTAGTGGACACTGCTGCAGCATGACCTTCAGGCTGTATAAACACAGAGAAGCTGGTTTGCTATGAATTCATCAGGGCAGAATTTTTCATGGCTACTGAATATTGGGTCCCCAGATGCACAGGGTGCTTGCTCACCATCATCAAGATGGAGCCAGTGGTGTACCAGCTGGGCAGTGGCCCCTTGTGGACACTCCCTAGAGGCCCTGGGCTCTGGTTTCTGCCCCTGATGCCTGTCACCTCTGTGTAGAAAAGGCTCAGGCATCCGTGCTTTACAATTGGTCCCACAGTCCAGTTGACCTGATGATCTCTCTGAGTTCTCCATTTTCTCTTTATTGTTGGCTTTTAGGGATCATTATTTCCCTGTTATAGCATGATTTGCCCCAGTTTTATGGAGCAATTTTAGTTGTTTTGAGGAGGAAGGTCACCCAAGTTATCTAATATTCAGTACTGCTAGAAATGAAAGATGTCATTTTTCTTTTCTTTCAATAAACATTTCAAACATCTATTCTCTGCAATGCAATTGTAAGCATTGACATAGACACATAAATATAATATATGATCCACCCTCTAGGAGTTTAGAGAAGAGCAAGAAGTACAAGAAGAAATCAATGTTAAAATAATGGAAATACAATACCACTTAATTGATGCCACACAGAGGGGTCAGAGGGAACATGGAGCCCAGCATGGGAGTGAGGCCAAGGAAAACAGAGCAGCAGCAGATGCCAAATACCACAGTGCCACAGAGCCCACACATGCACTCCCCCTGCAGGGCTACCAGTACAGTACAGGCAGGCAGGGTGCACCCAGCTTGGCTCAGTCTGCTGAGCAGCTCTGCACTGCAGGAGCTGCACAGGTTTGCTCCCCAGGTCTGTGTCCTCATGTGACCAGTGGCACCATGCTAACCTCAGGCTGACCTCCAGTCCTGGCAGGCCGGGCTCTGAGCTCATGCAGTCACTTCCGTCTTCCTTCTGTTGGTCAAAGCAAGTCACAGTGCCACAGCCGAGACCTGCGTCTAACAGGTGCACCCCTCCCAGGGAGGTGGGGGGCGCAGAGGAGAGCAATGGGAAGAAATGAATATTTCCTGAGAAAAGTCTAATCTAACACAAGGGGGGTTGAAAATGTGTACTTAAATTTACTTTTAAAAAGAGGTAGGAATTCAGAGGTCAGAGTCCTTCACGAAAAAAGCACCAGAATGTGTGAGATGGTCCTGAGCAGAGCCAACAGTGTGGATCAGGTTGTCCCAAGCATGTACTGCATCCATGAGAGGGTAGCGGGAGGTGACATTGTGGTGTGGACAGCAGAGGCTAAGATTTGTTCTCTGCGTAGCAAGGAGACAGTGATGGTTATGACCTACAATGATGTAATCAGGACAAGTTTTATTGAGATGGGGGTGACAGCTCATAACGTATGCTGACCCAGAAGCAGAGAGCAACACTTTGGACTATGAGACAGTGACCCAGAAGGACAAATACTGAGAGGTGGGAAGGGGTGGCTGGCAGTGAGGTGGATAAAGTGAACCCAGGAGTTATTTAGGTGGTAGATCGATATGCTACTAAAAGTAAAGTGCTTAGCAGTGTCTGGGATAAAGTATGGGCTCACTAGAGATTAGAAGGTATGATTAGTAATAACAGCAGTATAAGAGAATTGCATAAAGGAGGATATGAGAAAAGGGAGAAGTAGATATCTTTCAAGTGTGTCATTTGAATAACAACATGAACCATGGCTTTTACTGTCATAGGGACCAGAAGAAATATAAGTCTGTAAAGAGGGGAAATGGTGAATACAGTGGCAGACATCAGGAACACCTCACAAGCGACTAGAGGAATTTCAAAAGAACAACAGTTAGACTGGTAGCAGACTTTCCAATAAGAGCAATGGAAATTAGAAGAAGACAGCAGAATAATACCATCAAGCTGTAAAGGACACCAGTACCTGGCACTCCAGAATTTGATACCCAGCAGAATTTTACTTTAAGAATACAGACAAAATAAGAAATGGCAAACAGATAAACTTCTGTTCTCATCTACATTTACATAATAGCCCAAAACCAAAGCAAATAAAATATCTATGATCTATGGAGAATGTAATTCAGCTGATGTATATTCATATAATAGAACATGACCTGGTGCTCAAAGGGTGATGCCCATATGAAAAGCACTAGAATCATTTCAAAACTTGTTAGAAACAGGTTGAATTTTGAAAATCAGAGACTCTGGGAATGATGCTGGTGGTCTGTGATCTAACATACTGACCTCTGCTCACCAGTAAGGAACCTGAGCCAACTGCAAGGCCATGTAACAGCTAACTGAATGCTTGGTGTAACATTGACAGAAGCCAGAGTCATAACAGCTCACTCTGTGTATTTCACCAATGCAAAGTTTAAAAAAGAAAAAAGGTCAAATCTCATTAAATTGCTTAAGGATATAGAATTAAGATTAAAACTGTGAAAAAAGTGTTTATCCTCTCTAATTATCTCTGATTACCTCTGGAGGAGGAAATAAGGTGTTATGATTAAGAAATAGCATTCGGGAAGGCTCTGAGCATTAACAATATCCTGTTTATAACTTGGATGGCAATTATATAGCTGTTCATTTTATAACAACTTATAATATCTACAAATATTGTATACACACTTACTGCTACATCCTGAATTTCAAAATAAAAAGATATTTAGAAAAGAAAAAGTTGTTAGGGATGCTGGTGCCAGGTAGGAGCCAACTCAGGGAAATTTGACTGTAAAGAAAAGAGACCATTGGAATGGACCACAGCCCTGGGAAATATAACAGAAGGAAAAGGAATAAGTCATTAAAATGTAAGCTGTATCTCAAAGATGGGCATTCTTTTTGTTCCTAATGTGTGCTAGTGCTCAGAAAAAGGTTGGCGCATAGTAGTCACTTGATAAGTGTTTGCTGAGAGAATGAGTGAAAATAGGGAAGAAAATACAAGACAACAAATAAAAAATAAAGCTAGCTGGTGTTCAGATGAAAATCACTTCATGACCCAAGCACACATGGGGAAGAAAGAGTCAAAGAAGCAAATTGATCATCTCCTTGATGGAAGATATGATTTAGTAATCACACAGACTCACAAGTGAGGCAATTAATCCACCAGTCCACAGGTTCATAGACTCAGAACAGCACTTCAGATGCCATCATCAATGCTATGAGAGCCTAGAGAACTTCTGAAGCTTCAGGGAGAGACAGGCTGGGTACTCGTGAGTAGTTGCTAGAGAGGGTAAGGGCTATGACTGACAGGTAGAATACATAGGATAAGCTCCTGTGGATTCAGATGAAATCAGAGAAACTGTTGTTTAAAGAGTGCATGGAGAAATATCATTTTCCATCCTTTTACTTTTAGTCTGTATATGTATTTATGGATGAGGTGTGTTTCTGTTAGGCAACATAGTTGGGTCTTGAGTCTTAAACCAATCTGCCAATCTGTGTCTTTTAATTGAGGATTAAGACCATGTATATTCAGGTCTTTATTGAAAGGTACACATCAATTCTTGCCTTTGGGCTATGTTTGTTATGTTTGATTCGTAGTACTCACATGTTAGTCTAGTCTTTATCTGTGCATAGTGATTCCTTAAGTGTCTTCTGAAGTGTTGGCATAGGTTCATTAATTCCTTTAGCTTCTGCTTATTTTGTGGGGTCTTTATTTCTTTTTCAATTCTGAAATATAGCTTTCCTGGATATAGTAATCTAGATTGACAATCTTTCAGAGCTAGAAATACATTATTGCTTTCCTTTCTGGTGCTTAGAATTTCTGGTGAGAGATCTCCTGTTATTTTGGATGGGTTACAAATGACTGAGCATCTTTCTCATGCAGATTTCAATATCAATTCATTGCTCTTGACATTTTCACTCTGACATAAAGAGGGTGCTTTCTTCCATGTGTGTTTGGAGTTAAATGCATCCATACTTAGATGCCTCTATCTTTCTAAGATTTGGGAAATTTTCTGCTATTATTTTACTGAGTACATTTTCCATGCCTTTAGTCTGTATCTCCAAAAAGTTAATCATAAAAGACCCCATTTCTAATTCTACATCAATGTCCTTTCTTTCACATAGGCACACATATCCAGCTCTTCATGCCCATATCACACCATGTGTATGACTTATGACCTCCATCCACATCCCAGCTTCCTGCTTTCCACACCTCAGAATGCTGAGGGCTTCCTGAGCACCACTTAATTCCCTTTCATTCACTACCACTTTGAGAAACATATTTAGAAAGATCCCAGAGAACATGTGCTCTATTAATTGCAAGAACACTTTTCCCTGGCACAGTGACTTGACTATGAAATACCATTTTTGAACTAGACCAGCATATCGGAAGTCCATAGGGCATCTCATCTTTCTCTGAAATTACAAACTATCAAACCATTTTGCTCAAGTAACATAGGTCCTATGAATTTCATTTTTGTTTATTGTTCCAACTTCTCTGGTTATACCCAAGTACCCACTGAGTTATCAACATGTGAATCTGCATGCTTCAAAGATCATTTATCTGCAGTGTTCCACCCCCAAGACATTTGAACTGAATTTAACTCAAAATGAACATAGCAAGTCAGGACTAAATTGGTTTCTTTCCAATCTTCTTCCACATGCACAGTTTTTTAACAAATTTGAGCACATCTCACTCATCCCCAGGAAGAACAACCTGTGGCCCACCAGGATGAGCAAGGAGTTTCAGAAGGTGTGGATTCTTATTCATGGTGGCTTTTCAACTTCGTATTTCCAAGAAAATATGACAGTCTCTTCCTAGGGTTCTCCTTCCACTTTAAAAGGCTCTTCTGGAATTTAGATTTGTGTTTCATTTTCTTTGGGAATATTGTTAATTGAATATGCTGCCCCAGGCAGGCTGAAATGTTCCACAGGAGTGAATAAATGATGCTTTGGGGCTCAGAAGGGGTGTTTAAAATAAGAGAGTGAAGAAATATTAACCACAAGTGTTCTTGCTCAACATCCCATGTGGATAGCGGCTCAGCACTTCAAGCCTCAACTCAGAGTATGTCCCAAGGGTGTGCTGTGTCTCCAAGTTAGAAGTCATATTTGTCTTCAGCATTTATTTCACAGATTGTTAACTCAGGCAGAGTCCAAGCGTAAACTACATTGTAATTCTCTCTCTTACATGGCTAAAACTTAGCCACATAAAAGTACATGCTGAGCGTGGTCTCCCAGGCCTGTAGTCCCAGCAGTCTGGAAGTCTGAGCCAGGTAGATTGCAAGTTCCAGACCAGGTCTGGTGACCCAGAGATACCCTGTGTCAAAATCAAAGCTAAAGAAGGCCTGCAGATGTTGCTCCATATGAAGAGCCTGGGTTCAATCCCCAGGAGCACTCATAAAAATGCACATGGTTCTGAGGCAGACAGAAGGTCAATGAAGGAGGGCCAGAGTGACAAAGCTTAGTGAGTCCTCACATCCTAAGAAATGTGCATCCCACCCACCCTCAGCCTCAATGGCTGTCGTGGTCTCTCACCTCCTCTTCTTTCCATTCCAAACCTTCCCACCTGTCTGACCTAATTTCCAAACTCTGCAAGCCGCTGGAAGGCCTCACTTTTTAAGTCTACCTCTTGTGGTGCCTGGGTCACAGACATAAGGAGGAAAAACGATATAGAAACACTAATAGAAAACACTTCAGATGATTTCTATCAGCAGGTATGAATCACAACCTTTTGTCTGAGTCTCCAAGGACTTTGTGAAGTCCCTTTGAAGGAAACCCATAATTATGCTCTCAGGCGATTTTAAAGCAGCCTGTCAAGAAGACTCACAAGTCTCCTCCTGCATTACAGCTTTGTGTCCCACGTCTTCCACACTCAGCATCCCTGTTTCACATGGAACAGAAGCCTTTGAAGCTCTAAAGAAAACCATGATAGCCAAAGCAGTTTCTGTCTTGGTTTGGCCCAGCAAACAAAAGCTTTGACATTTCTGTTACAAAAAAAAAAAAATTCCAGTGTCACATCCCCCATCCATGGCACTAAAATCACTTCTCAACGGTGGCCAGGCCACCTGAACTAACTTCCCACATGGAACAAACAGGGGAGAGGTGGTGAGGCCCCAGACTCTGGGCCCAGGTATCTCTCATGCATTGAAACCTCTAGTGATGTCACCTAACTGCAAGGTGCTGACCTTGGCTGCCTCCTTCCGTAGCATCGGCCTGCAACACGCCCTGCTGAAATAACTACAATGTCTTAATGTGCTTTATTGAGCTATGGAATTTCCCAGCGGATCAGTTGCTGGTGTATATTTTGCATTTCAGTGGTCTGTCTACAAATCAAGAATCGGGAACCAGACATATTCATTCTGTGGTGATTTGCTCATTGCCTGTGAATGGCACTTAGGCAAGAGCGACAATGGGCTTTTCATGGAAAAGTGTTTGGTTTCAGCATTTTGGCAAGTGCTTCAAAAAACCCTCATGCTTCATTCCCAAAACATAAATCTCAATCCTGAAGCTCTGTATTTCCAACAAATGAAGAGGGAGGTGAAAGGAGCCAGGTTTCACTGACATGCTGTGTTTGGACGGGTAATTCGGCTACATGCTTTCATCTTCCCTTCTTCCCCTCAGTTCAGACTGGTAATCAAAGGGAGGATTGCTCTAAATGCAAATGGGGCATGTGATGGGAGGGACTGCTGGGGGGAATCTGTGCTGAAAGAGCAGGGTTTGCTAAAATGGTCAGAAGAGCCCTAGTGTGACGTCACCACTCTTTAGAAAGATTCAGTACACACAGAACCCGCATATCTTTGTTAGGATAAAAGCTTGTTCAATGAGGCTGGCTTTATACCAAGAATGGCTTTCAAGCAAGCCTGGATGGTCCCAAATGGACTTGCTTAACACAGTGAGGTGTGTGATAAATGAGAGTGTGAACAGGAAGCCAGCCAACATTCCCCTCGGCCAGACACTGGTTTCTCTGGGAGAGCCTGCATTCGGAGTTAGGACACCCATAGAGCCATCAGGTCTGCTGCAGTTGCCCCAACACTGCTTTTGCAGTCCTGTGGTGTATTCTTCAGAGGCAGGCTGCAGTTCTGGGATCGAGTGTCCTCCGTGAGGTGCAGATGGGATGCTATGTTCCTCACCGCGTGTGCCTGTGCCTCTTCTCTTTTCTCTCTCCTCTCATTTTGGTTCCACTCATCCCATGGTCACAGCTGATGTATCAAGGTGGTGCTGGCATGGAGATGTCTCTCCTCTTTCTTGGAATTCACCTGGCACATCCGGATGCTTTCCTAGCTTCTGTCACACTCCCGAGCTGGAGACTCTGAGACGACAGCCGCGCTCCAATTAGACTTGTGTGCTGGGCATCACAAGGCTGGCACAGAGCTTCCACTGCTGTCTAAACTTTGAGTTTGAATTCATTTGTGTCTCTGGGTTCTCCCATGTCACACCCTGCACAAGAAAGCGACTTCCATAGATGGCTTGGTGGGAAATAACAAGGGTGAGACCCAGAGGGTGAGAGAGGGAATTAAGAAGAAGAGACCAAGTGATAGGACTTCAAGGAGGAGTGGAAACAAGAGGTCAGGTGCAGTGGTGGTAGGAGAGGTGGAGGCCCAGGTCCCCTGAGAAAAGGAACATGACTGAGTAGCTTCCGGTAGGAAATAATGAGATTTATTCTGTTCTAATTTTTTTCTGCTTAATTGAATTCCACTTTCAATTCTCAGGAGAATGTAGCTACGAATCAGTTCTAAGATTACAAAGAACAACATAGAGATGGCAGCGCTGTGTTCAAAAGCACCCATTGCCTCTGATGGATCGGAGGAGGCGATCTGTGGAGAAAGCAGCTTCTCAGCCTCGGGAGGAGCCTGCTCTCTCCCTCTGGAAGACCGGAAGTGGGGGCTCTGCCAGGGCGTCCTCCTCCATGGAGCACATAGCTTCCTCCACCTGCTCCCTGTACTCCCACAGACCCTGGGTCCCCCACTCTCTGCTCAGTTAAAGCAGAATGCCACGGCATAGTCCAAGGCCAAGCACAAAGTGCAGCTACCCCTTGGTCCTTCACTCTTGCCCTTCCAGGACTGCAGAGGTTTCCGGTCTGAAAATATTCCATCTCCTGTGTTTCTTGACCTACAACTTCCCAGACAATTGGGTCCTATGGGCTCGTGTGTGTGTGTGTGTGTGTGTGTGTGTGTGTGTGAGAGAGAGAGAGAGAGAGAGAGAGAGAGAGAGAGAGAGAGA
>NW_022900930.1:51145824-51154144 GCF_012274545.1 Fukomys damarensis | reverse complement strand
GAGAGAGAGAGAGAGAGAGAGAGAGAGAGAGACTTCACACATCTGAGTCACGGCAATGCTTGTTCTGGGGCTCCAAGACAAAGGGGAGGATCCAGGCGTTTCGCTGATTCCCTCTGAAGGGTGGCTGCCAGGGGTCACCCCCAGCACCTTCAGTGGCCAAGTCGGAACTGAGGGGAACGGTACAGTTCAGGTATCACAGACCAATGACAGGCTGTGGCAGTTTTTTGCTGTGAACTCAGTGAACCGACAAATGCCAAGCTCTTTCACAGGGGCTGTGATGTACTAGGAACTTTGTTAACCTAAATGCATGCACCATCAGCTTTTCTGCCAAGCAAAGCCATATCCACTGGTTACCAGAATGTTCGGAAGCACATTTCACTTCAAGATCCAGAGTCACACGCTATGGGCAAAGCCCAACCTTGGGTTTGAAACTGCTGCCTGGGAGTGACTAGCAAGACGAATATTCAGAGCTGGCGAACTACATACATACTTTGCAGATCACCCCTGCAGGGCCTTCTACCTCTCTGAGTTGCACAGGGCTGAGACGAGAGTGAGCTAAGCTGTGGAGGACAGGAATATAAACCAGGGACACGAGCAGCTGGCCTGGCCGAGAAGAGCGACCGACCGTTCAGGAGCTCCCGTCCCTTGACCTTGGGCTCTTGGGCTGTAAAGCAATCTTTGCGGCTCAGAGCTGGTACTACTATTAACCTGTGTGTCCCGAGCGAGAGAATAAACGTAGAGATGATGAAATGGCACGCTTGACAAGGAGAGGTTGGGGCGGAGCTACAGCCCACGCCCCATCCCACTAGGTCACCCAGCGCCCTTCGGGGCTCCCATCCTGAGTTCTGGGTCGGGCACTGAGGTGCTGTTTGAGACCCCTCCTCTCTTAGCAGAGAACTCCACTAAGCGCAGTGATTCCTGCCCTCTGCCTGGGGCCCCAGCTTGAGTGTGGCGGAAACTCCAATGCTTAAGAGTTAAGCACACACGCACAGCCACCATTGCCAGAACCAGGTGTAAGGTGCTTTCCCCAAGCAGCAAGCAGTGGCTGCAAACTTCTGTCGGCTGGTTCATCTCAGATGTTGAATTAACTGCAAATTCTTGGTGCTGTCCTTAGAGACCCATGAGGGAGGCCCTTGGTCCCTTTGGAGAGCCAGTGTGGACAGAGTCATGCTCGGCACCGAAAGGCTTTCTCCCAGGTGCCTGCTCAGCGAGGGCCTCTGCAGCCCAGCAAGATTCTGATGCCTCCCACTCACTTCTGTATCTATCCTGCCCTAAGGATTTGAGGTTTTTTTTTTGTTTTTTGTTTTGTTTTGTTTTTTTGCCTTTTACTTTTTTTTAACTTAGCTAAAATAATAAGCCACAGAATTAGAAGTGTATTACTTCAACAACTAAGTATTTTCTGGAAAACGAAAGCTGGCGGGTCTATTTTAGGAGTTAATTAGCTGGCAGGGGAACTAAATTCACCCGCAGTGCATATCACCCTGCTTTCAGCAGCGGCACAGCACAGAGTTTGGGGAAGCAGAGGAGAGAGAAGGCCACTGCCTCTCCCAGCCTTCAGATGCCAGGAAGGACTGCAGCTGATGGTCTTCATGGAGATTAATCGTAATAAAGGGCTTCCCATTTAGCACTGGTGTCCAGCTGTCCTCCTGTCACTGTCCCAAACAAGGAAAGCTCAACCCCGGAGGCTGGCAGGCTGGTGACCCCAGGAGCTGCAGAAGCCACGCGAGTCAGAGCAGCATGAATCAGACCACTGCAGGAGGACAGAAGAGCCCCCTCCACTCCGCAGACCCTGACCCCTGGGCTGAAGTCTTCTCTATGCCTTTTATTTTGGGGACACCCAGCCTGTCACCCACATCATGCCTCAGTGTATGCTGAGGCCCTCAGAGGCGAGGGTGGAATTCCCCACTCTGGGTCCCCTCCTGGGCACTGCAGTCAGACACCTGCAGTGGCGATGGCTCAGTCCTGCAGCCACCTGGACGGGAACAGCTCACAGGGCTTCATGGCAGGGACACAGGTGTCACTGCTGTCTACCTTCACGAGAAGATCAAGCTCATCAGCACGTGCAGCCCACACCCCTCCTTCTCGGGGTAGCCCCTGCCTCCAAGATTTCAGTGCTGGCCTTTACGCTCTTTCACTGCATTTGATTTTTATTAGAAGAGCCTCCTTTTGACACTTTGCTAAGTACTTTCTCACTGGACACCAGCCTTACTGTGCAAGTGAATCCTGAGTGCACTGGTCCTCATGGAAAGGCACCGGGTGGCTGGGAGCTTGGAGGACTTCAGAGATGACCACAGGGCCTCCGGGAGTGCAGAGGGAGCCGACACTGGCACAGGACTGGGCGCCCACCCTGGCAGTGCCTGCTCAGCCCCAGCTCAGAGCCCTTGTGGCCAACACTATGGAACGCTCAACCAAGTACTGCTGGCTGCAGTCAGAAGGCACAGTCCCTGCGGGCCTCAGTTTCCCTTTCCATAAAAGCAGAGCATTGCGAATAAAGGTGGCCCTGAGGAAATGCGGCATCAGCTTTGCCAGCCAGGCGCACATGCCTGCCGCACTTCCAGGAGAGACTCAGGCCGGCTCCCCTGTGAGCGCCCATGGGAACCACAGCGCTGCCTAGAGCTGGGGCAGGGAACTGACAAGGCCGCTGTGCAATCCCCACAGGAGCTGGGAATGGCTTGGAGAAGCTCCTCTGCTCGCACACGGGTACCTGGGAAGCCCCCACTCCACCCTCCTCTGGGATGCAGTTCCGAAGGCCCCTGGCCCGGGGAGGCTGCGACTTCAGAGTCAGACCCCACCCGTGCCCTAGGCATTCGCAGGACAGCATAAGCCCACAGCTTACCTCCCGTTTACACTTTTCCCATCAGTGGCGCCCCTAAAAGACAACGAGGAAATGTGGGGAAGGCATGCTTTCGAGTCCGAAGTGCCCGGCTGGTCCAGCCCTGGAGGAATGTCCTGAGACCAGCGCCTTCATGCTCTGGGCTTCCATCTTCTTATCTATAAAATTGGGCAAAGGCGCTGTGCCCCCAGAGCAACTGTAATATCAAGTAAGAGTATGTAGATGCGGTTGTGCAAAGTGGACAGCTCTACAACCAGAACACGAGTGTATCTATAATGTAACCTACACGCTCGGGGCGGGCTTGGCCCTCGGGAAGTACATAGTAACAGTGGCCACTTCACTTACCCAGGGAAGCGCTCAGAAATGTACTTCCTTTCTCTTGCTGTAATTCTCATTTTTAGATCTGAGCCTTCAATTAGATGCACTGGGACTGAGTGGTAGAGGAAAGACTGGGATCTGGGGAAACAATTTCTGGTTTTGAGGCTCTATGAGGGAATTTTGCTTTGGGGAATTTTTAAAAAGCAAGAAAATCACAGAAGAGCAGCTGCGAGGCCTTGGGTGGAGGCCGACATCAGCTCTGTGCCAAGATGCCTCTGTGGGTGGGGAGGTGGTGCCCCACGTGGGCTGTGCAGGAGCTGAAACTGGGGGCTTTTCTGGAGGGGAGCGGCCTTCGTCCTCCTCCTCTTCTTCCTCTTCCTCCTCCTTTTCTTCCTCCTCCAAGAGGCTCCCATCTAAGTTCTCTGAGTCAACAACACATAGGAAGAGACCCCTGGCCAATCAGCAAGGTGCAGGTGTTGTAGCTCCCATTGCAGGGCTGCACTGGGGATTGGCTACAGCTCCTCCATCAAGCCCCTGGCCTCCTAGTTAGTCAATAAGAATTGGCTGTTGTTCGTGTTGGAAAGAATCACTAGATGGAAGAACCCAACCCGAATGGACACTATTTCCAAAATCTTCAGAAATATAAAGCCATGGGTTTGCCTCACTGGAAACAGTGAGCATGTACCAAACTAGGAGGAGGTGGGTACGATCCATCCTCAGTGGGGAAGAGAAGTGAATGTTCAGGAAGACAGACCACTGTAAGGAAACATTGAGAAGAGGTTTGCTCAGGGTGTCTGGTGATGTGCTGTGCGCCCGCTGCTCTGCACTCTACCAAGGAAAGAAACAGGAGCCAGACTGCTCTCCCCATGGGGAGTGTGCCCTCTCTCTGGGAAGTAGGATGCTTAAAAACTTACAATGCAATGTGCTGCTAGGGTGTTCAGAGGCGACCAGAAGCAAAGGAAGTGACCCTTCAAGTGTCTGTGAATCAGAGAGGGTAGGATATGCACGGTCACGTAAGGGAGCTGACCAGCTCCCACCATATTGGCTCATTCTGAAATCCAAATGGAGACCCATAGATCTGCATGATCTTGCTGTGGAGTCCAGGAAGGGTTCCAGCACTCCAGGCTTTACCTTACTAAGGTCCTTATTTAGTTACCGTGATATGTACTTTGAACTGAATTCATCCTTGTTGCTAACACTTGAAAAACTAAATGTGATTCCTTCTTTGGCTTTCTGGTTGCAAAGAAAATCCCTTATGCCTTCTATGACTCAAGGCTGTGAAATCCATGCAGACGCCCTTATTCTGAGGTGTGCTGTAAGCCAACGTTCTCTGAATGCAATTGTCCAATATAGATGAGATGTATAAACAGACAGAACCGAGCACCCTCCCACTGGTCTTGCCGGAATTAATAGATTGAAGCCACTGGGCTTAGACACCATTTGTCACATGGGTGCCCAAGTGGGACAGGTGCCAGGAGGGATGCCCAGAATCAGCAGACCAGGGAAGGCAGGAACATCTGCATCCTCGAAGTACTGTCAGGGTACCCTTCAGGGTCTCTTTATGGTTACTGACATTGTGTCTGGACCGAGATCTTTAACAGTAGGTGTAAAAGTAGATGGCATCTTCTGCATTGCAGTTATTTCTGCTCTGCACGGTTTTCACTTTTGCTTGTGTTGCTGATTGATTTCCACACGAAAATACTTCACCTTTTAAAGTCTGTTTAAATCCTTCTTTCTTTAACTTGAGAAACAGCCAATGAAGAAATGTCAGAGACTGGCTTGAGCATGTTAGTGGAAATGACTTATTTTGCTTCTGTTCTACTTTATTTTCAATCTGCTGGATGTTTCTTCTTATTGGTATCTTCCCATCTTGAATAGCAAACTTTACTCCTCTTTAAATGAAGTACTTTGTATATTGTAATGACAAAAGTATGGGTGTTTCAAGTCCAATGCTGTTCCCTAAAAACCAAAATGAAAAGGAGAGGGGAGGCCATGTGCAGAGACAGGTGATTCCAGGGCTGGAGCCAGAAAGGCGGGGGAGGCACCGGGATACCTTACTGTCCCATGATGTAATGATTTGCTCAACACAACCATGCAGTCATAGCAAAATGATACCAAACCAACACAAAGGAACCAGCCAAGTCTGGTCATTTGGGAAGGAAAATGGTGACATGGTACTTGAAATGGGAATCCATGTTCTATGCTGGCATAAAGAAATAAGTAAAAAAGACAGGAGAATGCTTTTTCTTTCACCACTGGTGAGTCATTGCAACAGCGCATCTGGAAAATGCCAGCTGGTGCTGAGACCGGTGACAGCTGGAGGATGTGTGTTGTTCCAGACCCTCAGAAGGCTCCTGTCCGGAGCAGCTGTACAGAGAGCACCCGTATGGCTCTAACTGAGGGTTCAAGATCGACCTCAGTAACAGCACAAAGTGCAGCCACCTGTCACGGGACCAGATGGATGGGAAGAACTCACACTCTGCAAGACCTGGGTCTAGTTGTTAAACAAAGCCAATCTGAGGGAGTCCCGGAAAATAAACAGCCTGTGATCCACGCAAGTGTCAAGGCCAGGAGAGTAGAGGAAAGATAAAAGGAGACTTCCAGCCAGGAGCACTGAAGACATAGGACAACTAAATCCAGTGTCTGCAAGTGGGTCACACACTGAAAGTAGAATTATTGCAGCCATGGGTGAAACCAGAATGCGGTTTATGGGCAGGAGTGTAGAACTGTGTTGTTAATCTCCTGGTACTGAGGGCTATGGGGCACTACTCAGGAAATGACTTAGTTCATAGGAAACACACATTATATCACATTGCACATTACTCTCAGGTGGCCCAAGAGTAAAGTTACTGGAGAAAATTCTGTACCATTTCTACATGCAGAAGGTTATTTCATAATAAAAACAAGAGATAAGAAAATATCAAAATAAGCTGTTGAAGCTGATGAGGAAAATTAAGGAGAAAATAAAGCGCCATGAGATTTGAAAACTTTATCTGAAACAAAAAATATAACTGATGCCACCAACAATTAAGTCAGCTGTGTTAAAACCTACGAAAGCCAGATATGCAGCAATGAAAGATCATATAGAAGAAGTAAATGTGGAAGTTACACAGTAGCAACAGCTATCCGATTCATTCAAAATTGCTTCTGAGGGGGAAAATAAAGCAAAAGTGACAAAAACAATTGAATTTTACTATGAGAAAAATTTCCAGAAGTGAGTCTAAAGGTAAAAAGTGACCTTGTTTCCCTGTAAAATGAATAGAGAAAGCTTGGCTTAGTTTGAGAAAAGAGAAGAACCAGGGCAACTCAGCCGGTCCTGACAGAACCAAGATGTTTGCAAAATGGCAAGAGCAAAACAACTCGCACGTGTTCCCTGCCATCTTTACACTATCATTCCTGTCCAAAGGGAGAAGGACACATGGGCACCTTTTCTAGGACCTAGAGCTCTCGTGGAGTTTATGCAGGACACACTTCCAAACCCTGGACAGATGGACCCGCATGGCGTTGGCTCAGTGTGAAATTCTCCCCTCTTCCTTGGGCCCCAGACGGCCATCCAGACCTGGAACTGCCCTTTCAGTCCGCTTCATCAGCTGTGGCCCTATTCACCAGGCTAGGGCCAAGGTCTGTCACGAGTGTCCACACCTGAGGGACACACTTCCCCTGTCACCCCCAGCCGAGCTCCGAAGCCTTAAACCCTGGCCCGCCCTCTCCCGCAGGGCGTTTGTAAGACAGAAGTAAACTCCTTCTGTGAGCACTGACTTTTCGGATTCCAAACATCGGAAACAAATCTAATCCTAAATGATGCCAATTCAATTTAAAGCCAAACAAAAGGTTAAATCACAAATGAGAGGATTATTTGAATGAAAGTAACTGTAGTGAGCATTAAAGTCAGTTAGACATAACATTTATCAAAATATTTGGGATAGAGTTAAAATGTCCTTACACGCTACTGGAAAAGTATGAGAAATAAGATGCAAATAATTTGAAGGTTGTGGATTGGGATGAAATTCAGATGGGCCAGCAAATGCATGAAGCGAACAGATGAATACGGACTGGAAAGAGGAGGAGGAGTCAGGTGTGCTGATCTGTTCTTCTCTCCTGGGAGAATCCGTGCTTCGGTTTCATTTATCAGACAGATGAATCGAGACCAATGAAAGTCAGCCTCTTAAAGTGTTTGTACCAATTAGGGTCAGGTTTAGCTAATAGTGAAAGAAAATTAAAATAATAATGGCTTAACACAGTACGAGATTTATTCTTCTTTCAAATAAAATGAAGCAAACAAAGGGAGAGTCCTGGGCTAGTGTAGCTACTTCCGTTTGGCATTAAAAATACAGGCTTGATCTGACTTCCTGTTTTCCCCTCTCTGGCACATGTTATCTGACCCAAGGTGTTTCTAGGTTGAACATTAGGTCTCCAGCTACTTTCTCTGCTTCCCAGGAGAGAAAGGGGCTGGGAAAATCTCCGGATGTAGCTTCAGGCTGTGCCAGCAGCTATCCTTTGAGCATATTTCTTGCTGAGTTTTGGCATGGTACCAAAGAAGAATATGAATAATTTTTTAATTTAAAACGCTTCTCTTTTCCAAACATACATCTGTGCAAGGACCACACTACTTTTCTAATAGGCAAGATTGTGGTATCAAAGCACAAGAGCAGAGGGAAGAGGAAGAAGGGATCAGAACAGCAGCGTGGCTTCGGCAAAAGGACCAGGGTTGGGGCTCACCAGTGGCTTCCTGTCCCACGGTGGCTTCCAACACCCATGTCTCCACAGTCTTCAAGGGCAGAAAATGTATTTTATAATTTATTTTATAAACAGTATAAATATAATTTTATATTTTATAAGCTCAGGAGGGGCCCTGAGAATGAAAAAACTTGATAATCACTTTACATACACAGGACAGTGACAGATACAAGATGAATAAATAAAACTTCTCCCAGACCTCAATAACATTTATAAAGTTAAAGGACCTAGATAAAGGATCATTGCTGGAAACAAAAGATAACAGTCCTCTGACTTTGATGCTCGGTTCATCACAGGTGCAGGCTGGACTGAAGCACAGATTGGAACTTCATCAGTCGGGGCAGGACAGTGAGACCCTGGACGTCCAGAGAGGACTAGAATTCTACTACAGAGGGCTGTGGAAGAGTCCGGCTTCCTCCCCCTCCCCCCTCC
>NW_022900930.1:50965407-51145587 GCF_012274545.1 Fukomys damarensis | reverse complement strand
CCCACCTCCCCCTTCTCTCCTACCCTCCATGATTTGTTTTGAGTCTTTTCCAATAGAGAAGAAGAATGTTTTCATTGTTTATCAGCTGCAGTGAGGATCGAATCCATGCCAGATGCCAGGCAGTTGGCTCTGCCCCTCAAGTGCCTTGATCCTATCAGCTTCATCATGTTTTTCACTTAAATTTGAATTTCATGAAAATCATAAATCACTGCGTTGCGTGGAGCTTCATAGGCCCTTTGCAGTATAGAGAGGAACGAATGCAGCATCCACAAACGGCAGATACTACAGACATCTTAGTCTTAGGAAAGAAAGTGTTCCTATGAGCTGCTACCCTGGAGATTCTTTCTGTATACGCATTTCCTAGCGTGTTTGTGGTACGTAACACTTGCATTCCTTGTAAGGAGTGGGTGCTTGGACATGACGCATCTTGACTCATCTTTCCTCCCCTTTCCCTTCCCCTTCCCTCCACTTCTTGATCCCTTTCCCATTTGAGCAATACGCATCTCCTTACATCCTATTATCTGCCTTTCTTTTGCTCATTATTCATAATTTCGGTGTCTCACATAAGAGAAACCACTCAGTATTTAAACTTGTGTATCTGATTTATTTTACTTAACGTTATGATCTCAAGGTGCACCCATTTTCCTAAAATGACTCAGGTTTATCTCTGTGGCAGAGTAGTGCTCCATCGTGTGCAAACACCCGTTTTTTAATCCATTCGTCTGTTGATGAACATTTAGGCCGCTTTCAAGATTTAGCTATTATGAGTTGTGCTGCTCTAAGCATGGGTACCCAGGAGACTATGTGAGAAGAGATTCTCATATAACTTCTTTTCGTGATTTCTATGAAGACCCTGTAAACAGAGCCACGTGTTCCAAACGTGTCACATCAGGAAACTCCCTAAAATCAGGAGACTTCCTAAAGCTCTGTGAGGAAAATTACACAGGTGAGAACAGAAGAGAGGTCAGAATGGGGCAAACAGAAAGAGGAGGTGGAGGGGCTTCCAGAGTGGAGCAGCCCCTGAACTCAGAAAACTCCTCTGTGGGGAAAAACAAATGCCCCACACCACCGGAACCGGAAGTGCTTTTAAGCCCACATCTTATATTTTTGGTTGGATCACATTTAAAGTACTGATGTTATGGAAGACAGACTGATATGGCTGCCTCAAGATTGTAATTCCACGTAAAATATAGAAATAATATTCATGAACATTTTTTCATTTCTCTTTTTTAGTGGGAGATAAAGTATCCGCTGAGAGTTATTTCTGATAACTTTGGAGTGTGGGGAGTGGCTGGTTTAACCAATTGAAATGTTATTACTATCTCATTTTTACTCTTTGCCAAAGAAAAGCTGAGAGCATGCATTCATTTATCGGGAAGAAATGGATGATTTTACTATTGAATTCCTGTATCTGAAATGATGCTGTGGTTTTTAAAATTTTTTATTTAGCCTAATTTTATAGCAACATTTCCTTCCTAGGATGTCTTAAAAGCAACATTGCTTCATCATTGGACTGTATCTATTTGGCAATGTCTCCTCTTTATCATCTATTATTTTCAGGTTTTACTGATTTGTATTAACTGGAAATATTAACGATGTTTAGTGTGACATTTCGGGATGAGCATGCAGTGGCACTGACCGCTAGAAGAAGCTGTAACTGGCAAACCAATGAGCCCCAGATCTTGGAATTTTCAGGTCAGGTATATTTATTTTCAGGTTATCTGTTAGAACTTTATTCGGTGCCATTTTTTTGTTATATCTCGGTGATGGTTCAAACCAAAAAATTCACAATATGGGAAAAAGATGTGTCCCTGTGACCAGTCCCAGCCGAGGCTGCCGGCCACCTCCCAGCTCCTCAAACAGCCTCACAACTCTGCACCTGCTGGGTCACCTGGCCCTGGGTGAGGATGGAGAGTTTGACAGATGGATGCGCTTTTTAAAAAGCCCGATTTTCGCAGGAGCGCAGCCCAGCCTTCGTCTGGGAAGGAGCGGGACGCACTGCCTGGCCACCTCCCCTCCAAGGTGAACGGAGCCTCAGCTCATGAGCTGCCCAAGAACAGCTCCTGTGCGCAGGGACCCTGCCCTCTTCAGGTTCACTGCCCTCTGGCCTCAGTTAAGGGGCCGAATTGAGATCCTGGCTTCAGATTTCTTCCATAAATGTTGCTTATACACAAAAGAATTGCTTTTTTGCTTTGCTTTTGGTTTTTCGTTTTGTTTTGTTTTGCTTTCTTTTATTTCTTCTGTTGAAACATAATCCTCTGCCTTTCCAGGTTTTCTCCATGTCTCTTACCCACCTTATCCCCTGCACTGGGTGCCGATGGAGCTAACATGAATGCTGTGATCACACTGTGGCCATTGTTTATTTCAGAAATCAGTGTACCAGCTGCCCAGTGGCTGAGTGCGCAGCTGTTCAAGAGGTGTAGACCCAGAGAAAGCTGAGGAACCCTCGTCCACGCTGTCTCCTGGGCGTCAGAGTCCTCAGTCACTACAGGAGGAGTCTTGCAGCTTTTGAGGACTGCTTTAAATACCAAACTCTTGTTTCTAAAATAGCCCATCTCCTCAAGTAGCAGTGCCCAAGGCCCACGCTGAAGTCCTCTACAGTTCCCTCACACCACCGTGCATTTCCTGCTCAGCTCTGCTGTCCTGAATGGGGTCAGCACACAGACTCTTTCAGTCCCCCCTAGAATCATTCTCTGTCTCTCTCTTCACCTGGGCCCTTGGGGCTATGGCGGCCATGGTGCTGTCACCCCAGGTTAGGATGGGGCAGGGCAGGGTACAGGCCCACCATCATCTGCCAGGCTCCAATGCGGGATGCCCCGACCTTGGGGCCTGCATCTCCATTCTCTGAATATGGTGCTGCCTTTTATATCCAGCTCCCCCAGGCAGCAGAGACCCCACCTTTAAACTCCCCACCCAAGGGACACTCCCTGCCCTTCACAGAGGGGCAACCTGCTGTTTCCTCTGACCTTCCTCCCCTTCAGCTCACCCTCCCCTCTCCCAAGCCTGACTGACATTCTGGCCGTCATAGGTGTATGCTCCTTGTAGCGATGGCCATGAATTTTCTTTCTTTTTCTCCCAACGGACTGCGAGTCCACCTTAAAACAACTCCATATTTAGCCAATGACAAAAATAAGTGAATGATGGATGGGTAACTTCGGAATCAGGGAGAAGAAATTTGAAACCCTTCACAAGTTATATATGTGAGGAGTCATTCTCTTCTTACCTGTGGACCAGATAGTACTCATCTGCCTGGATTCCTGGCAGAAAACACATACACAAAGTGAACAAAAACTATCTTGCGCATAGTAACCAATTTACCTTAGTTAGTCTTGTCCTTGCCTCCAAAAAATATGTGATTTTCAGGGCGTGGTGGTGCACACCTGTAATCCCAGCACTGGAGCAGCTGAGGTAGGAGGGTCGTCACACGTTCAAGGCCCACGTGGGCTGCATAGTGAGTTCGAGGCCAGTTTGAACTACACAATGAAAAAAAAAAAAGAATAAATGTGACAATGAAATTGCTGATCAGCCACAACTGGACATTCCAGGGCAGAGACTGGAAAGCGCCATCACACAAGAAGTCTGCAGACAGGGCAGCCCACAGACCTGGGTGTGAAGTGAGCACAAACAGCAGAGGGGCAGGTCCAGTCCTCCCTCGTCCCCTCCACCTCCACTTTCTGCCGTCTTCTCCAGGGACCTCATCTCCACTCCCGTGCACACATGAGCCACCAGTGTCCATGTGCTGCCCTCACTGCCCCCGAGAGAGATGCTGCAGTAAGTGCTTCTTTGCATTTTGGCAAAAAAAAAAAAAAAAGTGATTTCCTTAATTTTCCTGCAAGCTTTTGGCTATAGGAGCACAATTACTAGTGGTGTGAGAACAGCCTTACACCTAAAGAGCTTCGACTCGAAAATGTAAATCCAGCCATAAAAATATTTCCAGTGATTTCTCTCTTGACATCCACAGACAAAGAAGAGCTGCAGAGGATGGCGTTTACCTGGTACTGATGCTTTATGATCTTAGGAACCAGAACTTGAGCACCCAGGTGGAGCATGAGGGGTAGTACGAAAGTTGTCCTAATACATAAAAGAAGCAAAATTCTGGAGGCTACAGCCATTAATTTAGGGTTGATTGACAGTGGCAGGCAGGAAACATCTCTGAACAAATTAGAAGGAAAGGGCTCCAGATCCCAGCTCAGGGGACGCGATTAATTAAACAAACATCAATTATACTGGGAGGGAGCATCAAGGGAATGCTGCTTTACAAAACACTCTATTTCAAGGCACTGTCAGACGAATTCTATACATGCTCAGCTTGCCGTGGGGAATCTCTTTTCTCACCTCTGCTGCATTTGTTTCATAATTCCTCCCACAGATTCACCCCAGGATCCTTGTCTGAGACCCAGGTCTGACTAGGACCCTTGAGAGTGCCTTCTACTGCACCTCTCTACCAAAGCTGCCTCCCTCTGCATGACCGGGCCTTGGGCCTCTTCCTGCGAGGTCCTCAGGACAGCCGTGTATACCGTGAGTGTATAGACTCAAACAAAACAAAACAAACAGCTGCAGAGCAAAGTATAGGCTCTCATTACAGAGCACAAAGGAAAAGGCAACTCTTTGGTTGGAGAGATTGGCTTCTACTGCACCTCTCTACCAAAGCTGCCTCCCTCTGCATGACCGGGCCTTGGGCCTCTTCCTGCGAGGTCCTCAGGACAGCCGTGTATACCGTGAGTGTATAGACTCAAACAAAACAAAACAAACAGCTGCAGAGCAAAGTATAGGCTCTCATTACAGAGCACAAAGGAAAAGGCAACTCTTTGGTTGGAGAGATTGGAGAAGATTTCAGGTGTATACCGTGAGTGTATAGACTCAAACAAAACAAAACAAACAGCTGCAGAGCAAACAAAGTATAGGCTCTCATTACAGAGCACAAAGGAAAAGGCAACTCTTTGGTTGGAGAGATTGGAGAAGATTTCCCAGAAACATAACAATTAGGTTGGGCAGTGAGTGCTTCAAACTGGGAAGGCACCAGAAAGCTCCACAGAGTGAACTGGCTGGCCTTCCTGACAGTGTTAGCTTCTCTCCCGCACTCTGCTGCGATCACTGACCAACCTGCCCTTCACCCTAGATCCCTCCCTTTATGACTTCCTGTTGTTTACATTCTCCTGGAATTTCAGCAGCTGTCCTGCCCAAAGCCTCACGGGCTTCACACCCTCCATCCCTTTCGGTCCCTCACCCAGAAAGGGCTCTCACTTGTGTGTGGGGACAAAAGCTCCTCACTGGCACAGCATTGACCACCTGCCTTCAGAAATCCTCGACCTACCAAGGGTTCAACACCAAAATAAGAATTGTTTTAGTCAGCTTCGTTGCTGGGACACTGTGCCCAACACCCACCCATACCTTAAAGGAGGAGAGGCACGACTTGGCCCACAGTTTCAAGAGATCAGTCCATGGCTGGCTGGCTCGAAGGCAGAAATGTGTTGGAAGAGTGTGGCAGAGTAGAGATGTTTAGCTCCTGGCAGCCAGGAAGCAGAGAAGAGCTGGGTGAGGGACGAGTTGTGGATCCCTGGGCCATGCTCCATAGCCCACCCAGACATACCCTGACACATGCTTTACTGATCTCCTTGTAACTCACAACCCAGTAGAGCTGTCAGTCTGCCTTCACTGTCACACTCCACCCCTTGTCAGTTTGACACCCAAGCATATATCCTTAAACTGTACATAATCTCCAAATACAAGCAGGGTCACAATTCTGCAAAACATGGTACAGCTACCTTGTGTACTACTGAAACGCAATAATCCCTTCCCCAAAGTGTCAACAATCCCAACATTCCTTAAAAAGCCCAAGACAAACTCTTAGCTGTGAATCTCTGCAGAGGCGTCTGAAGCACAGTATCAGGCAGTTACGGCAACAACCCCACTCTCAGTGCCAATATCTGTACCACTTAGGGCTCTCTAGAGGAAGAGAATCAGATACCTCCAGTGGAGTCATCCATTCTGAACCCTAAAGCCTGCTGTCTCCTCCCTTCCTGGCACACCGTCCATCAGTTCCCACACTCCAGGTCCTCCAACTTGCCAGAAATTGCTTTTCCAAATGCAGCCAGTTTGTCCACACCAAAAAGCAGTAAAGCCATTCATCCCCACCAGACTTACGAAAACAACACAAAGAATTGCCTGACAGCTCTGGTGTCACCACAAGGAGAAGGAGGGCTCTTCACTTTTGGACCACTTGAAACAGATCTTGAAGCTGAAAGTACAACAAAACCATGCATTTGGAATCCTAAAGAAGGCACTTGAATGTCTTGATTGTAAATAAATGATACATGTTGGGGAGATAGATATGTGCAGTCCGACTTAAGCATTACATGTATTGCAACATTATATGGTACCCCATAAATATGTATAGCTTTTAGGTTTCTACGGAGCATAAATCTGAATGTTGGAGAAGGATTCAGCAGCCCACCCTTTCTACTGAGCTGCTCACCTCTCAAACCCCTACCCTCTCCTGAGCTCCACAAGCAATGGGGTGGCACCTGCTCTCCAGCCCAAGTGCTGAACTAGCATTTGGAGTTCCTTGCCTTGCTTCTTTTTGTTTTCCTTGTGTTGATGACCTTAACTCTGCTTGCTTGGAACACAATATACTTCACAGTTTGCCTGGTTAAACCTTTTCTGCTTCAAAATCATCGGATCTACTCAAACATTCACTCTCCTCAAATGACACTGTTTGTGGCTGAATGTGTGAGTTCTGTGGTAGTGCTATTGCCTAGCACGTGAGAGGCCTTAGGTTGGAGCACAGCACTGCAAAACTTTACAACATTTAGTACGCTCTCAAAATTTTCAGAATGGTTTACCTCTATGTTCCTTTCCTCAGAACTTTATTGTTCCTATTACCAGGAATTTCAATACCTGATTTTTAACTTATAAGCCCTTGTGGGGTTAACCTCAACTGAAAACTAAGCACAAGCACAATAAATAAAACCATAGCTTCAAACACAGAGTTGGTGGAGACAAGACTCCCTACTCATGAGCACAGCACCACACTCTGTTGACCTGCTTTGGGCTTCAGGCACGGCTTCCTGAAGACCCCGGAAGGTGCACTAGATTGAAAGGTCACTTTCACTAGCAGTGAAAAGCTGGGTATCAGGCACTGGAATATGAATTCAGCCTCCAGCTTACCACTAACTAGCTTTGCAGTCTTTGACAAGTTATCTAATCTTTCTGGCTATACTTTCCTCATCTGTAAATCACAGACAAAATGAGTTCATGCTTGTAGAACACTTGGTACCATTTTGGCGCATACCAAATGATCTGCTAATGTTCACCACAACTCTTACTGTTGCTGCCACTGGGAGAGTTTTATGCTAAGCTTCCAGTTACTACCTTGAAAGGGGGCATTGTCTCCTCTTTCCAGCAACATAATACCAAACATTTCAGAAGCATTTTAATGGGTACATTGATGAATATATGGATAGGCACATTACAGTTTACAAAGATTGGAACAATGGGTGAAATCTCTAGCAATAATCAAAAGAGTTGGCAAATAAAATGACAAAGGAAAGGAGATTTTAAAAGATTTGGAGAAGTGTGAAAGCAACTATTCAGTCGACATTGAACCCAAACAGAGATACACTAAGTAAAATGGTGAGACTTCACCCCTAAAGGTGCTTCACCTGCTGGAGAAGGATGTGTTACTCATTTATATATATTTACCTACTAGACAGCTATGGAAGTTGATGAGAATATATAGACCAGAACAGGCACAACATTCTAGAAGAAAAAAAGAGCTGCATAGACTGTAGCTACTCCAAAGAAAACTTACCTAGACTGAGTTTAGAGCTGAGAGATACCTAATATTTATTTCCCATTAGAAAAAAAGAAATACTTTTTCTTCAAATACAAAATAAAGCTGGACTCTTCAATCATGGCTATTTGTAGTTTGTAACACAGTAAATTATGTTCATATAAAGTGACATGGTGGGATAATGGATTGGAGTTTTCTACAAGAGCTGTTAATGGCAAAATTAGTCAGAAGGAAAATGAAGTCCCTGCACTACTCTAGATGATATCTTCACTTATAAAGTGCAGGTAATAATGTGCACTTTTCATGTTAGTAGTATAAATGATTTGAAAACGAAAGAAAGTGCTTAGAGCAGCGTCTGGCACACTTCTCCATCCTATGCATTAGCTCCTTTATCAGCACAAGTGCAGAGTTAGTACGTTCCCTGTCGTACTGGGCTGGGACTTGCTGTGAGAGCAGATGGCTGAGGCAGCTGGGCCTAAAGAGACCAAGACTGAAATGGCCAGCAAGGTGGGCAGCAAAGCATATGGGCATGCAGGCCTCTGCAGGAAACCAAGCATAACAGTGGTGTATTAGTCACCTTCTCAGCACTGGGGTAAAACACTGGACACCCACAACTTAAAAGAGAGGGTGAAGCTGGGCATGGTAGCATGCGCCTGTAATCCCATCACTCGGGAGGATTGAGGCGGGAGGATCGCTGTGAGTTCGAGACCAGCCTGGGCTACATAGTGAATTTCAGATCAGTCTCAACTACATAGTGAGAACCTGTCTCAAAAAACAAAGAGAGAGAGAGAGAGAAAGAGAGAGAGAGAGAGAGACAGAGAGAGAGAGAGAGAGGGAGAGAGAGAGAGAGTAAAGTTGGCTGACAGTTCAGGGGATTCAGTCCATAGTTTGTTGGCTCCAAGGCAGAAGAACAGTGAAAGTGTATGGCAGAGCAAAGCTGTTCACCTTGTAAGGGCCAAGTTTTCAAGTCGAGGTGGGCTCCCTCTGCGCCCTTTACCCACCTCTGTGCCCCTTGCCCAGAAGAGAGCTGCAAAAAGTCCATTCTGTAAAATTCCATTCTGTATAACAGTCTCCCTGTGTTTCTGTTCCACTTTTTAGGGCAGGCTATCTTAGGGCATCTCTGCCCTGATTCTGTTCCTCTTTTTATGATCCAAAGATGAATTCTCCCTGCTTAAGATAATTTGATTTAGCCAACATAGGTATTAGTCATAGCTTACACAGGTAGCCACCTGCTGATATCACTGCTTACACATATAGCTTTGTTAATTATAGAATTTGTTTAATCAGATGTTCTTTAAAAAGAGGAACTGATTCTGTGAATGTAGGTATTAGTAATTTTCCAGTAAGTGCCCTCCCAGTACCCCTCAAATATCCAAGAGTAAGCGAAAGATAAAAATAGCACCTATTAAAGGGAGAGCCTCCCCAACCCTATAAAATCCTGCCTCAAAGATGGGTCTGGACTCTCGGTCTGAAGCCACTGTGACGGTGACACCCAAGGGTCCAGGCTCGAGCTTGCAATAAACTCCTCTTGTAATTGCATCGGACCTGACCCCTTGGTGGTCTTTGGGGGTTTCACGACTTTGGCATAACAACCTCTTGGCAGTGGGAAGCAGAGGGAAAAGGGATGAGCCGGAGAGGGAGACCTCCAAAGGCACAGTCCAGAGGCATGCCTCTTCCAACCAGACCGCGCCTCTAACAGTGCACGTAGGCATGAATTCATGAAGAGATCAATCCACTGATGAGCACAGCTCCCCCGTAATACAATCACCTTCTGAACATGAGACTTTGGGGGGATATTTTAGATGTAAACTGTAACAGGTAGGGAGGAGACTCTAAGGCAGGAGCCAGAGTCTCCAGTCACTGAAGAAGACTGGCTAGCATATTAAGAAGAAGGTACAGACAGCCAGATAAGAGGACCTTGAAAGTTCAAAGAACTAAGCAAGTAGGTGGCTTTGTCACCAGCTCCATGAGTTCTTTGACACATGAAAGATGGAAATAAGACACAGTCAGTAGAAATTTGTAATGGGAAAACATTAAGTCACATACAGGCTACAGTGATGTACTGTCTCTGCTATAGAACAGCCCAGAAAAGGAGAACCAAAGCAAGCTGGTCCACAGACAGACACCACCATGGTTGGAGCACAGTGAGATATGTACACAGAACAGCATTAGCATATGTATGAGGATGACCGCAGTCACTTGATGCATACGTGTAAGCATGAAGCAAGTGTACAATGCACATGCATGACTTGCACTCAGCCCTGTTTTGTGCCCTGCAGAGGCATGGGGTCTCCCCCTTGGGCGTCACTTTTAGCATGCAAATGAGTGTCAGGTGTCAGGGGCAAAATCCACTCCCATCAGCTTGGAGCCCTCTTGACTTTTGTCATGAGCAGACAATAGAGTTACGTGTGGTGCAGGCAGCCTGGACTTTTCTGCTCTAACCGCAGAAGTAGGAGTGGGTTGTGGTTGACGCAGTCGTCATGGCCTCTGAAGAAATGCTGGTTTTCTCTTGAGGATCACTGCCTGCCTGGCTGAGTAAAGGGAGCTCAGCCCTTCAGATGCCCATCCGGTCCAAGCTCCAATCCCTAACAGTCTGTCTCCAGCCAAGGCACAGCCACCTGAGGTAGCAAGTGCCACTATTTCACAAGGAGAGTTTGCAGATCCAGACCGGGAACTGTGGGAGAAAGGAGGATAGGCAGGCATGGCAGGGACAGAGCCACCTCATCCCCGGGAGTGAAACTTGTCTTCCAGTGGTATCAGAGGCTAGCTGGCCTGGAGAGTGAGGTGAGGAGCCCAGAGTCGCTTACAGAACAGTGGTCACGTGGTTCTGGCTTCCATCTTTACAGAGGCAGCATTAATGAGGGAACCGGAAGCTCCCGTGCCATGCAGAGCAAGGGCTGCAAGGGTAGGGTGACTGCAGGGAGAGCATATGGGACTCAGCTGTAGCTCGGTAGTAGAGCACCTGCCTGGCATGTGTGAGGCCCCAGGTTCTATCCTGGGACAAATAAAGAAGAATGAACAGCTCCAAGAAGAAAGTTTCTCCTTCGGTTTGCTCTGTTTCTTGCATGTTATTTTAATAATTCCAAGCACCAGGAATCATCTCCTTATTTTTATGAGATATAAGTTCACTTACTTTATTGTTCTTTTAACTGTACAGATTTATGAGTTCTAATGTAATAATTTCATAGGTGCATATAAGGTGTATGATCAAATTGGGGTTGTTAACATTTCCGTCTCCTTAAACATTTTTTTTATTTCTTTGATGAACTTATACTGACTGTACATACTCATGAGGTACGACGTTATATTTCAACACACGGATTTACTTATTTATTCTCCATGGTTTAGTCCAGCGGTGAGGAACCCATGGCACATGCTCCACAACCAGCTGTTTGCACCATTAAAATCTCCGCGGTTTGCCATCACTAGTTTACTCTCTAGTGTTTAATCATTTGATTGTTTTTTTAAACAAGTATTTACTGAGTGCCTTCTAACAATAAACTCCGCCCTGGTTGTGACTATTCATTCTGATGTCAATTTGATGACATGAAGAGATGTGACCCTTTGCTGACCAAGGAAGCACACTTCTGGGTGTGCCTATGGGTGTGTCCAGGCATGATTGGCATGTAGACCAGCAACCTGAGGAGGTGATTCACTCTGATTGGTTGTGGCACTGCCCAATAGGCTTGCAGCCTACTGGAAGTGAAAGGGAAAGAAGGAAGAAGTCAGCCTGCCTTTGAAAAGCTCCATTCCACTGGCGGAAGTAGTCTTTTGCTATTGTTGCTGCCGGTGGCCATCAGACTCCAGCTTCCTCGGCCCTTCAGTGTGAACTCACACCAGTGACTCTCCGGAAAGCTTCCAGACCTTCAGTCTCAGGTTGGCTCTGCATCCTTGATCCCTCTTATTCTGCGAGTTCCAGCTTCTTAGACTCTGGCTCTCCAGCTTGCAAATGGTCGTAGTGGAGTCTTCCACCGCTGATCCCGTAATCTGATCGAATAAATCCCTTCAAATAAGTAAATGTTATATTTTCTGTGGGTTCTGTTCCTTTGGAGAACCCTAACCAATATACTAGGGGGGAAAGCAATAGACTCGTGACACTGGGGTGTCCGCAATCTAAGAAATGGGATAGAAATAGAAAACAGTGATTATAAAATATTATGCAAAAGACTAGCTTCTTTTGAGTAGCATTTTAAAGATTCAACCATGCTGTAAATTCATGAACATTTCTTTTTATGACCAATTAATATTCCACAGTATCAATATGCTATCATTTATCTATCTATTTATTCATTAGTCAATGGGTCCTTTGTTTCCAGTTGGATTGTGGGTGATAAAATTGTTCTAGAATTGATTGGGGTGATAGTTCCATCACTCTGGATATATATTTTAAATAAGTAAATTGTTGGTGCACGAATTATACATTAGCACATTAGCTGTTATCAAAACAAAGAAAGTCAGCAATAAAGCCATGCATAGACTATCAAGAGGGCACACACTGGGAAGAGGTACCTAATGGGAGTGTTTGGTTTGAGGAAGTAAATGAAGATGTCTTAGAAGAGGTGACCTCCAAAGTGTATCTTTAAAATAAGCAAAAGAGTGCTGTTGGAGGAAGCACTGGGGTGGGGGGCACATTCAACTCTGACATTCAAAGACATAAAGCCCTGAGCTGGGTGTAGCTAGAGGGACAGGTCCTTGCTGCAGTGGGAAGACCAGGCATTGTGGGCAAATCGCCCAGGTCTTTGAGGAAGGGAGGTCTAAATGGGGCGAGACTGGAGGTATAGAGGCCCACAAGGAAGCTCTAAAATAACAAAACCCAAGACATACTGACAGGCGGGGGAAATGAGCACTAACAGGAGAACAAAGCAACTCCATAATGAAGTGGAATCCAACCACAGAAAAGTGTAAATCATGTAATCAGGAAACGCAGCTTGGATGAAACCCAGAAGGTCACCCTTTCCCAAACAACACAGCTCAGCAAAGCTGAAGCCCCCAGATGTACCCAGGTGACAGAAGTCAGCAGTCATTGCAGCGCTAGCACCAGTGCTCTGTGTGGTCCTGTCCGATGGCACCGCTGTCGTCAGGCCTGGCTCTGCCCCACAGATGACACCCACAGATGAGCCCCCTCTCAGGGCCACCAGAACTTCCCCTACTCTGCTCAGCCTCTGGGAGCATAGCGTTTGTACATGTTGTCGCTATGTTTTGGAAGAGAAAGGAGGAAGAAATAGAAAGCAGTTAATACAGCAGAGTGCTTCACACGTTGTGGTGGCAGTGCATGAAAAGCGGAGACTGTATCCCCACACCAGGCTCAGAATTTTGATTTGAGCCAAATCCCAAACAAAAAGAAGAAGCTATTGAAGCCACGGATTACTTAAGAAAATGGGATCTGTGGGTAGCCATCAAACCATACCTCCTTCCCAATTCATGATGGGCAACTAAAAACTACCCCATTTTCCTTCCCGAGCCACACCCCTCATGTCAACTCAGACCAGAGTGAATCAGAAGATGCTCCTGAAGCTGCTCAAGCTACAAGACCAGTTCCCCCTGACGAAGACCACTGAGCCCAGCCAGCCTGGCTTCCTATGTACGCTGCTACCTAGAGTCTCCAAGTGTCAGACCAGAGTGGCTCACAGTACTAAATACTCCACTAATTCCTGGTTGTTCTCCACCCTGCTAGAAAGTGCACTTCACATATATTGTACAGGAATCATATTTCACATGTTGGCACATGTCCAGGGTAACTAGCCATAACCACTATTTGCCAAATGCCCATGGTGCTCCATTCTCTCCCACACAAAGGTGTCCCATTGCACAGTCACTGGCTCCTGGTCTGGCTCCTGTATTTCCAGACTCTGGGCAAGGTCCACAGCCAGATGGCTGCGCGCCTCCTGGTAATGGTTGCCAGCACTAGGGATCGTTCCTCAGTTTCCACCGGCTCTGTGATCCCTGCTGTTACTGAAAGCTATGCTGTTAGACCAGGGACAGATCATTTACTTGTTGGATCCTACAGCTTGTGCAGCTTGGAGAATGCACTACTTCTAAGGAAAAAAAGACTACACAATCATAAAAGCAAAATTAGGAAAAGAGCCTCAGAAAGTGTCTGTGCCAGTGAAAGAACCAGGAGCATCATCCTCGCGACCCCCATGTTGGAGCCACATCCCTGGCACACAGGACACTGGTGAGCTACTCATCCCTGGCCATCAGTGACTACTTCATTTGTTTATTCATTTTTCTCCTCATCCTAAATGTAATTTAAGGTGACTTACTGAGCAAATGCAAGTTAAACTTAAGGTCAAAGTGAACAAGCAAAAAACCACTAGTCTAGAGGAAAAAAATAACAAAGCCAGGAATAAAATCAATACTCAGGATCTTTCCTGTCCATTGCTCAAATTAGGCAGAAAATCAGCTACAAATGTTCTAACAATCACTACCAGGTGGGAAACACAGTTAATTGCGTGAATGAAGCCAACAGTTTAATAAATGCATACCAGGTGAGAATCTCTCCTCCAAGTGCCCTAGAATGAGAGCCACATCCCACTAAAGCCTGGTCACTGAAAGACGCATCCAGCAAGGCCAGGTGTTGTGGTCCAAGATCTCTGCACCATCTGTGAACCACATGCATTACACATTCTGTAAAATGCGCAGTGAATATAGCTCCTCACGTGGTCCATTTATAAAGCCACGGTGGCAGGGACTTGGAGGAGGCTGTGCCTAAACCACGACTCTGCCGGCAAAGACCTCCAAGTGACCTCACAAGGTGAACGTCCAAAGGAGAAACGCAGACGCGGCCAACAGACAGCCAAGACCTTAATCCAGATTAGTACCATGCCTCTATTCTCATATAGTTCTGAGAGTTTGCTATGTGTTACCTCATTTTAGTTCGCATAATTTGTAGAAACTTTCAACAACTTTGACCCACAGAAAAATGAAACTGGGGTGAAATAGTCTTGTTTATTTAGTCCTCAAAATAATTTGGAAAATCTGAGTTCCCTCATCCACACAATTTTTCAAGTGAAACAGATCTAAGTTTAGAGTTACAAAAGAATATTTAAGTCATATAAATACTTGTGCATTATAAATATTGACATTAAAAGCTAAAAATCGTGTCTTTTATATGCATCTAGGGAATTTAGATAATCAATTTAATAGATGAATAATTTCCATTTAGCAGTTGGAAATTATACATTTATTTGTTCATCTTGAACTCGTATTTTCTCTCAATATCTCCTGGTAGAGTTTCAGTAAAATTTTATCACTGAGACAGAGAGACACAGCAAAAGAAATTAACTTTTTGAATTACCTGTCCCATAAGATTCTAAGTGTCAGCTCTTTCTTCTGGATTTAGTTTCATTGCAATTATTTGCAATAATTATTTCAGACTTCTTCAGTCATTTGCAGTTATTTACACAAATAAAAATTATTAACATATACTTTAAGAATTATTATATAAAAAGCAAAAATGAATTAAAATGATATGGCTTTCTTTTCAGTTGTAATGAATACACAAATGACTATAACTAAGGGCTGGAACACAACTATGCAACGCAATTTTATTCCTGCTCTCTGTGCTGGTCTAAGCTCTGGGGAAACCAGCAATCCTAGTGCCACTGAGGCACAGCTATTCTTCTGTAAAATAGAATTGTGAGGCAGAAGGGGAAACCGGGTAGCTTCCTAGAAACTAGAGCATTATAATGCTGCAAGATGGGGCTTAGATTCCTGAGAGATGTCTGTCTCTGCTCGCCTCTGCTGAGTAACACATGGCAAATGCACATTTGCTCCTGACTCAGCAACATGGGCTGCCTCAGCTGAGCCAGCACCTTGTGGTCATAAGAAACTGTGGTCACACCCACCGGCCAGGATCTGCAAACCAGGCTCTGGAAGGCCCCAGTGGGCCACCTGGTTGGTGGGAAATCAGGCCACACCTCCAACCCCAGGCTGCTTTGTGTGATGAGTGGGTTTCAAGAGGACAAGCCCTGCTTTGCAAACCCTTTAGCTTGTGTCACTCTGACAAGTGTCCCGGTGGACACAGCAAACGCCAAAGCTAAGGTCAGACCAGTGTCAGTGGGGACCCTCCCAGAACAGAGACTGTGTCCCTCCTTGGACCCCAGTGAAATGCCCGACCCTGTGCCGAAGGCATGCTGTCCACCATTCAGAGCCAGGACTCCCGATCTCATCCAGTCATAGCTATAGGTTTGGAGGCCACCGTCTTACTGTCAGCATCAGGTCCATGGACAGAAGGGAACCTGCACAGCTAGCACCTCCTGATCCAGGAACCTGTGGTGTGAGAAGGAAAGTCACCACCTCTGCAGTGCACACCACAGTCAGCCCACCTCCAGCTCATTTGAACAGCAGAACCCATATCTGAAACCCTGCCAGGCTCAGGTGTCAGAGTGGAGAAGATCCGCTGGTGAAAACCTGGTGCTGCTGCCCTGCGTTTTCCTCCACTGTGCCCCCCACCATGATGTTTTTTTCCTTGCCACAAATCTAAAAGCCACAGAACTAAAGCCATCCAACCATGGACCACAACCCTGAGCCAGAATCAATCTGGCCTCCTTTCAGTTCAGCTGATCTTCTAAGATATTTGGGCACAGCATCCAAAAGCTAACACAGACATGATTTCACATTTGCAGCCCTAATCACTGCTCTCTAGGTCTTGAGCCCCACCCCCAGTACATGAAAGATCCTCTGCTCCTAAGAACAGCCTGTGTGTGCAGCTGAGTGCTGCTTTCAGTCTGCTCCCTCCATTGTCTTCATCGTCCACTGTCTCAGTCCCTCGCAGTCCTGGTAACTGACTTTCACAGTACAACTCTCTCAAAGGCTTTGTGGGCCTCGTACAGAATTTTCGAAGACTGGACTGCCCAATAGCTGTACCCATGCTTCACGTTGTGATAACCTCCTCCTGTACATGCACCAGGGCACTGAAATAGCATTCTTAGAACTCCAGATGCTTTTTGTCTGGACACGTGGGTCTAGAACACTGTCTCAAATCTTCCTAAGTACACAACGAAGATTCTTAGAGCCACACTTTGACTCAGTCTTTACCCTGAGCTCTCTCCCACTTGGGGAACTTGCCAGCTACAGACGCTTAAAATATGAAATCATGTTTGTGTTAGCATTTGGTTGCTGTGCCGAATACCTCAGAAGACCAACTTGGAGGAGGAGAGATTTATTTGGGCTCGTGGTTGCAGTCTGTGGCTGGATGGCTCCACCGCTTTTTTATCTGTGGCAAGACAAGGAAGTCATGACAGATAGGCATGGGGGAGAGCACCTGCTCACCTCATGGCAGCCTGGAAGCAGAGAGCAAGAGAGACAGGGGCCAGGGACCAGAGTCTGTCCTCAGGGCCACAACCCCTGATCTATACTCTTCAACTAGTCCGAACCTTCTTTTCCATCATCCCCCAATGAGGTCGTCAAGTTACGCACCATTACCAGTGACCCACTGAGGCAGTTAGAGCCCTCACGATCCAGCCCCTTCTCTAAGCCCTGGCTCCACGCACTGCTGCACTGAGGATCCAGCCCTCCATGCACACATTGACAGACACTGTATGTGGTTAAAGTATACAAGATATAAAGCGCTTTGCAACCTGTCTTTCCATCCATGTCTTAGTTTGTGCTTAATCATCTCATCTCCTCAGTTTCTAACTCCAAATGATAGCTATTTGGTTGGACACACTCCAAGCACATGCTCAGTCCCAGTTCCTGTGTCTTCCCTCTGGATCCCACTGACAGAGTGGAGTTACCTTCAGTCTCACATGGGAAGGTACAACCTTTCTCCTGAGGTCTTCCTAATGGGCAAAGATTGCACTCAACACCCACCCTTCAAGCTCCTAACAGGGAGGATTTAGGCTGAGCTTGGACAAACCCAAAGTACGCAGTTAGGCAGCTGCTCATCCAGGATACTCTCCCCTGGGCCCTGTGGCCACCCCTCTGCCTGTGCAGCAGCTCTGAGGCTCCCTGCCACTTGGCTCTTTACAAGTGCCTCCTTTGGCCATTGCAGTATCTCTATTACATAGGACTGCAGGCCCAATGAAAGGAAACAGCTTTGTAAGCACCTTCACTCCCGGCAGGAGATGAAAGCATAGGAGGGACTGGATGCATTGCAGGAAGATGAGATTACAGCATGAAAGATAAATCATTGGAGACTGATGGAATTGCAGTGAGTTCTTAATTAACCAGGGCAATTCATATGGGTGACGTGGAGAAGAGAGAGACCCCTAAATTACAATTTAAATGAAATAAACTTAAAATCAATTACTACCTGTAAGAATGGCTAACTCTGGTTATACCTAAGGTAAAGTCAGCTCTCCAAAGCACTCAGAAAAGCAGGGGTCTGATCACCACTGAAGTCATAATGTGGTCTAGGAAAAGGAGGTTCCCAAGAGGAGACTAGCATTCAGCAGCCCTGTCTTACCAATCAAAGCTGTCCTTCTGCCCATGGCCCAGAGAAGGGGAGAGGTGTCACACTCAGCACTGAGCAGTCAGTGTCCACATCAGAGAGTGCAGAGGTTGCCCAGGTGACCACATCCTGGGCAGCACAACAGGGTCCCAAAGACGCACATATGCATCTGGGGGCAACAGGACACATGGTCTGCTGAGCAGAGCTGAAACACAACATGAGAGGGTGACATAGGTTCACCTCCAGACTCAGCCACCTGTCAGTGGGGAACAAGAGTGGGTTGATTACCCTCTCAGAGCCTCCCCTTCCTATTCTGGAAGTTACACCTGTGCTAGCTTTGCAAGATGGGATTTGATCCCACCTAATGAAGTACATAGATTATCCCTGAGATGTTCAGAGAGAGAGAGAACAAGACCTCAGTCACAATAAAGAGTCTGTAATCTCTTGAGACAAGGGCCAGGGAGACGTGGAGTGATGGGGAGAAGAGCAAGGGCTTCATCCAGGAGAGAGCATGGGTCCTCATGGGAGTGGCAGAAAAGGAGAAGCCCAAGCAGTTGGGACAGCTTCCTTCACAGGACGCCTATGCCAGAGTACACACTGGTCCCTATTGCATTGTTAAATAATTATTGTGCAGCACTCAGCTGGGAAACTGGCCCTATTCTCTCCTGCCTACCCTGGTTGTCCTTGGAAGGCAAGTAGGTGTTTTCTTGGCAATTCGGCTGTGTGTCCTACTGCAGCTTTTTGTTTTGCTTTGATTCGCACACCTTCAGCTCAGCTTCCCCATCCTGGGGGTCCCTGGCCTTACCTTAGGATGCAACCAGATGCCAGGACTTTAGGAAACTTCAGATATGGTCTTTGAGTTATTCTGGGAGACTTGAGTCTTAAGGAAGTCTTGAGAAGATGGGGTACCCAGCCACAAACCAGAAAAAAAAATGCCAAGGGTTTGTTTGTTCATATCAGGTTCCACTTGAGAGTTTATTTATTCAAAATACCACACAGATCTTTTTTAAAATTATCCAACAAACCAAGGTAGATACATGATAGATGGATAGATGATAGATAGATAGATAGATGGATAGATAGATAGATAGATAGATAGACAGACAGACAGATAGATGGCTCAGTGCCCTGCAACATGTTGGGAACTATCCTCAGTGCTAGAAACAGAGAATGAGCAAAACACAAAAGTTCAGGCATTCTGGTGGTGGTCTCACCCACTCTGATCTTGTGGGAGGGGAAAGAGTATCAGTTCTCAATATGGTGTCACCCACAGACTTCAGCATTGGAACCTGGATCTCCCTGACTTCTATGTAGAATGAAACAAATATAAGCAAAATAATGAGAAGAGGAGAGGAAAGTGAGAGTAATTCAGAGAGAGAAAGGACTTTCCTCGGAAGAGACAAAAATCCAATCCCTGTACAACTGTCAGAGTCAAAGTTCTTAACTCCAGACCATGTCAAAAATCAGACTGCAGCTGTGTGGGTATTGCCTATAGGTGATACAACTCATCTGAAAAGAAGCTCATGAACTGAAAGTAAGAGGATGGAAAAGGGTGCTCCATGAATATAGAGCCCCAAAGCAAGTAGGAGTAGATCTTGCACTTTTCTCAGCAACACAGAGAACTGCTTCCAAAACAGCTTGGTCAGTAAGCCACTTTAAATAAATACAAAAGACTTGAAAAAATTCCCCTCATCACTATCAGGCCATAGTGGAATTAAGTTAGAAATCAACAACAAAAAGAACTATAGAAATTATAAAAAAATACAAAGATCAAATGTCATTAAATAATCAATGGATCACAGAAAAACTCAAATTTTATTTTCTTACCTTTGTTAAGTTTATTGGTACATTTTAGATATACAATACAGTTGTATTCGTCACAGGGATCTTGCATCTTTACATGACTTATCTTGGTTCTTATTTTTCCACTCATTCCTTCCCTGTTTACAAAGACATTATTTCCATGTTTTTCATTTTCACATATTTTTTCTTTTCCCTTTTTACCTTTTCCCTACCCCTCCCACTTCCTCTACTGGTTTAGACCTTTTCTTCCTATTATACAATATCAAATGATACATTTTGACCCTTATTTACACTTTTATTTTTTTCACACCAGAGAAACTATTTAGTATTTACACATGTGTGACTTATTCATTTTACTTAAGAACATGCCCTCAGTGTGCATCCATTTAGCTATAAATATCTCTAGTTTCTCATTCTTTGTGGCTGAGTAGTACTCCATTTTTTTAAATCTTTCTTATCCAGTCTCCAGTTGATGGGCAATTGGGCTTTTTCCAGATTTTAGCTATGACAAACTGTGCCGCTATGAACAAATGATAATGGAATACAAGATACCGAACATATGGGACACAATGAAAGCAGTTCTGAGAGTGAAGTTTATAGGTGTTGTTGTTGTTATTGTTGTTGTTTGTTTTGGGTACCAGGGATTGAACTCTGGTCCTTGCACTTGCAAGGCAGGCAGTGGAACCACTGAGCTAAATCCCCGTCCCTTGAAGTTTATAATTTTGAATGCTCATAGTAAAAGAATAGAGTGATCCCAAATAAATAACCTAATGATGTCTCTCAGAAACCTAGAAAAAATATGCACAAAGCAAATCCAAATTCAACAAGAAAGAAATTATAAAGATCAGAGCAGAAATTAATAAAATTGAGATGAAATAAATACAAGGGATCTGTGAATCAAAGAGTTGGTTCTTGAAAGAATAGACTGATAAACCCTTAGCCAAATACCAAAAAAAGGAAAGAGAAAACCCATATTAACGCACTTAGAAATAAAAAGGCAAAATCAAAACCAACACTGCTGAAATCCAGATGATTATAAGAAACTACTTTAAAAATTTATATTCTAATAATGGAGAAATTCTTAGGTCCACATGCAGTACCAAAATTGAATCAAGAAGATATAAAAACTCAGTAAAGGCAGTAATAAAAACTCTATCAACTAAGAAAAGTCCAACATATTCACCACAGAACTCTATTAGAACTTCAAGAAAGTTTTAATATCAATACACTTCAAACTCTAATGGAAAGGGAAGACTGAACTAAATCCAGGAAGCTAGTTATACTGATACCAAAACAGACAAGGACAAGGCAAAAAAGAGAACAACAAGCCAATCTCCTTCATGAATATAGATGCAAAAGTCCTCAACAAGGTACTGGAAAACAATGCTAGAAATCATTAAAAAGATCACATGTCCTGACCAAGTTAGCTTCATCCCAAGGATGGTTCAACATATACAAATCAATAAATTTAATACATCACATGAGCAGAAACAGACAGAATCACATGATCATCTCAATAGATGCAGGAAAGGCCTTTGACAAAACCCAAACCCATTCATCACACACACACACACAAAAAAAAAAAAAAAAAAAAAAAAAAAACTTGATGAAAATAAGTATAAGAGGATCTTGCCTCAAACTGATAAATGCCATTTATGACAAATCCATGGCTAATGCCACACTAAATGGTGAAAGCTAAAAGCATTTCCCTTAAAATCAGGAACAAAACAAGGGTGTTCACTCTCACCACTCCTGTTCAGTATAGTTTTCCAGAGTTCAGCCAAAGCAATCAGGCAAGAGAAAGAAATAAATGGGACATGTATAGGAAAGAAAGAAGAAAAGCCATCCTTATTTGTAGACAATATTATCCTTGCATAGAAGATCCCCCCAAAAAAAAACTCTACCAAAGACTCCTAGAACTAATAAATTCAGAAAAGTATCAGGATACAAAATAAACACACAAAAAATATTAGTATTCCTATACACCATCAGTGAACCCACCAAGCAGGAAAGCAGGAAAATGGTCATATTCACAATAGCTTAAAAAATTAAATACCAAGCATTAACCCAACAAAGGAAGTTAAAAAACCTCAATAATTAAACCTACAATACTCTGATAAAAGAGACTGAAGAGGACATCAGAAGATAGAAAGATATCCCTCATTGCTAAATAGGCAGAACGAATATTGTCAAAAATGGACATATTACAAAAACTGATACATAGATTTAATGAAGTCTCAAAACACCAACCACATTATTTGTAGAATTATAAAATAAATCTTAAAATTTATATGGAACCAGAAGAGACTAGGGATAGCGAACAACAATCCTAGGTAACAAGAGCAAAACAGATAGCATTGCACTCCTGGATTTCAAGTTATCTCACACAGTTACAGTGATAAAAACAGCATGATGCAGGTCTGAAGACAGACATGTGAACCAATGGACCAGAACTGAGGATGCAGAAACAGACCAGACTCATTCAGCCATCTGATATTTGAGAAAGAGGCCAAAATCATATGCTGGAAAAAGATCATCTCTTTAATAAATGGTTCTGGGAAAACTGATTATAAACATGCAAAAAAATGTGTATAGAGCCATATCTAACACCCTGTACTAAAATTAAATCAAAGTGAATCAAAAACCTAGCAATTAAATGATTAACCTACTTGGAAGATAAAATAGATAAAACTCAAGGATAGGCATAGGCAGGGAATTTCTGAACAGAACCCCAATGGCACAAGAAATAGCACCAAGAATCAACAAAAGGGAATACACCAGATGGTTAAAAAGTTTCTGCACAGCAAAGAAAATGACCAGCAGCATGAAGAGACCATCTACAGAATGGGAAAACATTCTCCAGCTACCTGACAGAGGACTAATATCTGAAATATACAAAGAACTCAAAAAAATTAGACCACCCCAAATAAAGGACCTAATTAGAAATGGACAATTGAAATGTATAGACAGTTCCCAGAAGATGGCCCATAAATATGTGAAAAAATATTCATCATCTTTGTCCATTCGAGAAAGGCAAAGTCAAACACTGCTGAGATTCCACCTTACTCCAGAAACAATGGCCATCAACAATAAATCAAATAGTAACAATGCTGGTGAGACCCCAGGGCAAAGGGAGCTTTGTACATTGTTAATACAACCACTATGGAAATCACTGTGAAGATGTTAAAATGAGAATTTCCATTAAACCCAGCTCTCAATAGACCGATAGATGATAGATCAATCACAGAGGTACATGCACACCCTTGTTCACAGCCTCACAACTTACAATAGCTGCACCATGAAAGTGGCCTATTTGTCCACCAGCAGAGGAGTGTGTAGAGAAAAGGTAGCGTACACAAACAGCCGAGTGCAGCTGTGCAGTAAAGAAGGATACATTTGAAATAGTTGCGGGAAAACAGATGCATCTTGAGAGCATACGCTGAGTGAAATGAGCCAGACACAGACTGCTAAATGTTGCATGGCTTCTCCTACATGAGAAATTCGAAGTATAAGTCATATAAAGAGCAACGACACGCAGATGACCTGAAATGGGAGGTGGACCTTTTGGGGATGCGAAGAGGATGTAAGGAGGAGCGGGAGGGAATGGGAAATAGAAAGAACTGAGATGTGAGGTGCGTGTGTACCAACTCCCCTGAGGTGTGCATTCGGCAGGCTTTGCAAATATGTACTCATGAGAAGTTTTTTAATCAAATGAAATAATTGCAACACACACAGACGCATGTACTGTATGTTTCAAAAGAGTGGAAAGCAAAGAGCCCAACAGAAAGATGCACCCTGTGTCCAGAGCACCATGGCCCACAAAAGCCGAAACAGACGCATCCAGGCACCCACTGAGACACCACGGAGGACCACAGGTGGCCCGTACATCCGAGGGACCTGGTCAGCCCGAGAGGAAGGGGCTCTCACACAGGAGACACAAACGACCTTTGAAACACAAGGGGAACACAACAGGTGCTGTCTGACTCCCCACACCAAGGGGCCCGGATGTGTTCATGTGGGCAGAAAGAAGGGGCCACTGGAGCCTGGGGCAGTGGTGGGGGACCCACAGGTGACCGGTACAGAGCCTCTGCTTCACGGATGCCAAGTTCTGCCGTCAGTGGCAATGGCCGCATATCTGAGTGAAAATGCCTCACTCCCCCTGAATGCCACTCAGAAGTGGTGAGAGTTGTTGTGATGGTAAATGTTGTTGTTCATATTTTACCACAATTTTCAATATATTTTTTAAATTTCTGATTCCCTGCCAGATATTTGGAAATGTGCTAGGTCTGGGGAACGAGTGAGCCAAGACACATCCCACCTGGGAGGATTATACCTCCCAACCTGTAATTCCTGCAAGGCACCTCGTACTGCTGTGCACACAGCCATTTCCCACACTACCCAAGTGTTAGCATCCTCCTCCCACAGGCCCCACCTCTCCGAATGGCCCAGCCCCTCCTGAAGCATCAGCACTGGGGTTCCTTGGAAGGACCTTCTTCTCGGATGCCAGATCTCGGATGTCATGCTTCCTTGGCCAGCACACAGCAGACTTCAACACCAGAGCCCAGACAGATTTCTTGTGTCTTCTAATTAAATCACGACGACAAATCTGAATTAGCAATGCAGCATGGGCCTGCTGCTTCTGATTACAGCCTCTTTTGCTTATTTGCTGGATAACAACAGAAAACAGAAAATACTGGTTTCAAGGCACTCCCAGGGACCAGGAGCCTAGCATTTTGTGAGTCTTGGATTCCTAAAATTCTGGTTTCCTTCTTTTCCTAACCAGAGCAGCTCCACTGACACCTGAGCAGAGACTGCAGCCAGGCAGGCTGGAGTTCAGCAGAGGCCTTTCAAACACTAAACTAGGAAGCTAGGAAGAATTCCCACCAAGATGAATGACAATCTCTCCAATGAACAAAAAAGAAAAACCTAGTCTCGAGTCTCCCTAAGTGAAACTAATGCAAAAGTAGCCACTCATACCCTGGACTTGATTAAATGAGTGAAGAAGTGGTGACCGCTATGTGTGATTAGAATTTAGAAATGATCTCATTGACAAAGATGACTGCCGGCGCCCCCGCCCTCTCCTATTTTGCAAGTGATCAGAATTCATGGGGCTCACATCTGTGCGCAGCCCCTTCCAAATCCCACTGGGTTAGCGGAGGAGCGTCTCTGAGTGGTGCATTCGAGGGTTTTGTTTTCCTGAGAATCTTGCTGAGAGTCCACAGCATGCTGGCTCCCTGGAGTACTTAGGGCTACATTAAAGGTTCCAGTGGCTTTGGAGACACAGACAGCAATGCCAGGCCTTGGCAAACACCAGGCTGAAGCTCTGTAGCTCCGTGCATCTGTGGGTCTTGGGGTCACCGAGGACCTGAGATCAGGGCCATGCGCAAGGCCACCAGAGATGCAGTTTTGCATCTTCAGTGGGATGGAGCCTCTGGTCTGCGGCTGGGCATGTGCACTTCTAAGGCCTCCATACACTTGCTCGAAGCTTGGTCTGTTTTATGGATGCCAGCTGAAGATGCGTTATTCCACAGGGATTAAGGAGAAGAAAAATACTTCTGTTCACATTGGACTTCAGTATGGCACTCTGGACAAGAGCAAAGTTTTAGCTCCTGAGCCCTTGGCTCAGCTCTCTCAGGCCAGTCTAAGGACAGGTGATTCACCCATCTGAGGGCATCCAGGAGGGTGTGCACTGGATCAGGGAGAGGATCTGCCAGCGTGGAGGGTGGGTGTGGTTGGGTGTGCCGGCCTGGTTGGGTTCTGAGAAGAACCTGGGAAGCACTGTGACGTGAGCCACCTGCAGCCCGGGTCGGTGGGACCTGTGCTGTCACACAGTGCTGACTACCGACGGCAGGCTGTGCTTTTCTTTGTATGAGGTGCGACCAAAAAGTACAGTGAATGTTTAAATTAAATGTATTCCAGTAAAAGTCCTATTGCCATTAATCCTAAAAGTACTAAAATACTAAAAATCCTAAAAATCCTAAAAGTACTTCCACTGTGCCGAACACACCAGTCCCATTATTCGTGCCATTTTCTTTTTTTTAATTATTATTCTTTTATTTCATTTTCTGTTGCAGAGAATTGAACTCAGGACCTTGTGCTTGCCAGGCAGGCACGGTGCCTCTGAGCTACATCTCCAGCCCTGTTCTGGAGTCCTTCTTGGTGAGTGTCTTTCATTGTGCTGTTGAGGCTGCCTCACTTCAAAATGTTTACCGTTCATGGTCACTTTGACTTAGGCAAAGAGCCCACACTCACGCAGAGCCAGACGTGGTGAATAAGGCAGTAGTGTTTTTATGACCCTGCCTTTCTGCTGAACGGTGCTGTGCAGCAGCATTCCCCGTATTTTGGAAAGAAGACTTCCAGAACTATTTCAAAAAGTGGCAAGAGTGAAGGGATGTGTGTTTGGAGACAGGAGGATTAATGGCAATGTGTCTTGTACTGCAATAAATTCTTTACAATTTAAACAGTCACTGTATATTTTGATCACCCATTGTGCTTTGGCTGCTGCCCTTTATGTGCTATTTTAAGTCGCATTTGAGAGATTTAGTTCGTAAAAAACAACAATCTATTGTAGAAAGAATACCAGTCTGGCAGCTGAAGAGCTGGGTTCCAACGTTTGGTAAATTGTCACCTGAGTTATATGTCCTGAGACCGGCAGTAAACTACATCCATTCAGCATACCGCTGCAATGCCTCATTAAAAATCCTCAGAAGAAAGAATGTCATCAGGTCTTTTGAACAAACAAGTGGAATGGGCTTGGAGAAATTGAGTAACTTCCCACACAAAGAAGTAGCCAACCCAGCCAGGTAAGCACTTCCTGGAAGCAGCCCTTCTGGACAAGTTCAGGACGCATCTCTGAGACCTAGGGCTGCTTTCTAATCTGTGGCAATGCCAGCCCCAGCACCTTGTGCTTCCAGTTTGCATTAGGCAAAGGGAACCTTCAAGGAGAGTGAGTCTTGGTCCAGGGGGAGAGAGGACAGTGGGACTGACCCTGATCCCCATGATAAGGCACGGGCAGAAGGAGCAAGGTCTGTCCATGAAGAGGTGACTTGCCACCGCAGGATATGCACCCCCATGTTTATAGCGGCACAGTTTGCAATAGCTAGAACTTGGAAACAGCCCAGTTGCCCATCAACTGGAGACTGGAGAAAGAAGATATGGGTTTTTGTTTTTGTTTTTGTTTTTGTTTTTTTATAAAATGGAATACTACTGGTCATAAAGAATGAGAAGCTAGAGACATTTATAGCTAAATGGATGCACAGTGAGGACTTACTATTAAGTGAAATAAATAGGACACACATGCATAGATACCGAATTATTTCTCTGGTGTGAGAAACTACAAGTGAAAATAAGGATCAAAATGTATAATTGATTTGTGTAATAGGAAGAAAAGGTCTAAAGGCATAGGAGAAGTGGAAAGGGGAGGGGAAAGAAAGGAAGCAAAAAGAAAAAATCTGAGAAAAGGAAAAAAATGAAAACAAAGTCTTTGTAAATAGGAGGGTGGGGGGCTGAAGGAAGGCAGGGGAATGGGGAAAAATGAGAACCAAGATCCATCATGCGATGATACAGGATCCCAATGACGAATGGAACTGTATTGTTTACCTAATATGTAAACTCAGTGAGAAAAAAAAGGTGACTTGGTTCTGATTGGGCCTTCCAGGGTAGGAAGTTGTGCAGAGCACCCCTCAGACTGAGTTATCACCATCAGATAAACGCTCCTGTGTAACTTGCTGACACCCATAGACAGTGTGATGCTCCTGCTAACAGACAGCCAGATGTTCAGCCAGGTGTTCGGGGATACCGAGTGCCTCCCAAGCCAGCAATGGCAGAGGGGAGCTCGACTGGGGGAAGGAAGACCGGGTCGTGCTCGGACGATGAGAGGTAGTAGGCATCTCGGGGGAAGTCCGACGCTGTGGTTTCCTGATGCTTTTCGCTACGGTTTTATTCTTTGCTCAAAGAGCACATCTCAGGGAGAATGAGACAATGTCCCGAGAGAGAGGATGTTCTCCCAGCCTGGAGCGTGCTGTGCATCCCATGACCGGTATCTGTAGGAATGAGGCACCTTAAAGTCTGGCGATCTGGGGAGTCCTAGGCATTGACCCCCAGGGAGAGTCACATTCACCCAGCAGAGCTTCCACCACAAGCCCTGCAGTGGAAGTAAGAAAGCTTCCCACTGACTAACAGTAGAAAACCCTGCTCAGCTTGGCTTGAACAATAGTGAAATCTCACTGACACAAGTGATGGATGGAGTGAAATGAAGGACAGGGGCGTCAGGTGAGGGTTGGTCCAGACTCGACATTATCATCAATGACAACCAGTGCCTCCTTCCCGCCTGCCTCCCTGCTCCTCCAGGGCAGTGGGATCTGATGGTCTCTGCCTGCCTCCACCACACAGGAAAGCATCACTTTTCAAGTGTTCCCAGTGAGGGCTCCAAGGGTTGCTTTGATCATCCAGGTTGGATGTCACACCCCATCCCCAGCTAACACGTGGCCAAAGACTGGCAGGTGCTGACTGTTTAGACACAGTCATGTGTTTTATCCTTTAAATAGTAGGAAGAGTCAGAGTCTCTGAAATGTTTTTCTCCCCAATCAGAAATTAACAACTATGAAGAAAGAGCAGGAAAGGAAGAGATACTGACAAGGTAATCAACAAAGTGTACTGTAAATACTAATGGCACCTGACTCATCCGTAAACAGCCAAGAACATTTTGTTTATGAAACATTTGATGGTAGGGAATGATAAAGTCAATGCATCTTCACCAGAAGTCTGAAAAAAATTAATGAATTTAATTAAAGAACTGAAAAGTCTCTGCAGCTGTAGTAACAAAAGCTAAACACCTTCTCTTAAAAACATTGTTCTGTGAATTCATTACCGTCTTGAAAACTCTTTTGCTTAGGTCAGATCACCATGGCTAATTAATATTTATGTCCTAGGCATGGGATACCATATAAACTCTTCATAGAAACCAAAGATGTCATAGAGAATCACAAGCAACGGAGATTTTCAGCTCAATCTTTGTGCTTCTAAAGGCCCTGATTGCTCATTCAAATGAGTATGTTTTCTCAATTCTCCAAAGAAATTACAATCATCTTATTTGAACATAGTTAGTAAAGAGACCCCTCTGGACAGGGGAGGCTCGGCAGGCACACATTTCAGCCCAGCAGTGACACCTTCTGTTGTCTGTCGGGTTCTCCTGGGCCGTCTTTCACAGGGTCTGGAACCCCCCAGCAACTCCTGTTGCCAAGAACAGGAAGTTTGTCTCAGAAGTTTGTGTAGACAAAAGAAAGGATCTGAATGTGAAGACAAACCGTGACTCCGGGAAGGGGCTACCTCAAGGGCAGCAGGGAGTATGTATTCTGTGGCACTGTACCCACGTCCAGTCCTCCTGGGGCCCAGTCACCACTGGAGCTGTCCAGGGTCAGATCCCACCACCACCTGCAAGGTCACCTGGGGAAATACTGCTTCTTCCCCACTCCTGAACCTCATGCTCCCTAATGTGCTTGTGACCCGTTAGTGTGCTGTGTTGGGGATGCTGAGTGTTGTGGTTTGTCTCTAGAGTCCCCCCAACACTTCATGGGGTTTGGGGAGATGGTGGGGTCATGGGGTGCGATACAGATCAGTGAATTGGTCCCCTGGTGAATTTGTGCTAACTGTGTGTTGACAGGCCAGGCCCGGTTGAAGGAGCCGGGTTACTGGTGGTGTGGCCGGTAAGGTCCACCTCCCTCCTTCTCCCTTGATCCCTCTCCCTGCTTCCCCTCCACCATGCCACTTTCCTTGGAGCCACCTGAGACCACAGACAGAATCTTCTACAAATGTGAACCAAGATAAACCTGCTCTTTACACTGTGGGTGTTAGGCATTGTGTCCTAGTGATAGGAAAATGACTAAGACACGGAGCTGGATAGCAACCCTGCTTGGTGCTGTGGTGAAGCCACATGGTGGGTCCAGCATCAGGTATCCACCCGCCTTGACTCGTGCAGAGGAGCCCCAGCCCTCGCCTGCTCCCTGCAGTACCCTATCCACACACCCCAAGCTGCTCGGTGCCTCCTCAGGCCTGTCTCTTCTTTTCTCTCTTGCGTTTCTCCTGTGTGCCTTGCAGTACACAATGTGTGGTTGCTGGGTGACCAGTGCCCTGTTACACCCAGCGTAGTTCAGCTTGACCCCAAATAGGATCCAAATTCCAGAGCCTCAGTTCTTAAGGTAAAAGGAAGCTAACGTATGTACATATGTGTGCATGTTTTTGTGAGGAATGTTACAGGATGTGAGGAAATGTAGGCTATGTATAAACTCATGTATATGAAAAGAGCATTCTTGAATGTCATCTTCTTCCTCCTATTTCCATAATATTATAAATAAAAGTTAATTATGCTTTCCTGGAACCCCCAGTCTATTAAAATTATTGAATAGCGTAATTTGACAATGGAGGTGTTTTTCACCCTGAGAATACTCAGTTCCAGGAACCTACGTGATTAAAATGCATAACTGCCAGCGTTCAAGGTAGTTTAATGAGTAAAACAAACAGCTCTGTCTGACCTAAGGCGTCTGCTTTGTGCTTCTTGTATGTGAGATAGGAATAACATCTCATCCACAAACACTAAGTGAGGAATTCTGAAATAGTCTCAGATCGCTTTACACATCTTGGGCTCTTGCTGCCCTGTCAGACAGGCAGCTTCCTGTGTCTCCGTGAAGCAACAAAGTTTAAGAGGCGGAGCTTGAGGGAGTGTTAGCAGCGGCTTCTTTCTCCTTTCTCTTTTTCTCCTTTTCTTCCCTTGCTTCATTCACTCCTGTTATCATCTGCTGCAGTCCAGGGGTGATGTCCTGAACCCCTCCACATGGGACCTTTGATTTCTATTAGGAGGCTGAGGTTGGGGGACAGTAGGTTGCCATGGAGGTGTCGCCTCTAACCTGGGTCTGCAGTGGTGACCTCCCTGCCTCAGGAGGATACACCCTCCTGTGCAGACAAAACAACCCTCCCCTTCTGCCCGGGTCTGAGCATGCTCTGTGAGGCCCTCAGACAGCAGCCACATCCCGGGCTTCCTTCCAGCCCCATGGGGCAGCTCCTGTGAAATGCACGGGTGGCCGGGCGCTCCTGCCCTCCGGGAAGAGCTCAGTGTGGGTGCTCCCGGGTGCCCCAGCCCTGTCCAGACAGCGGAGTGCCCGTGGGAGAAGCAGGGAGGGTGGTGACTCCAGCCGCCCTGGGCTGGCTGTTGGTCACCTGCTGGTTTGCTGGTTGCCAATGTCAAGCCTCACTGGAAAGGCGAAGGCCAGGATCCCTGCGGCACAGCTGCCACCCACGGATCGCGCCAAGCAGGCCTCTGTTCATCCTCCGTCCAAACTTCCCCATGCAAACAGCACCTCTGCTGTCACCACAGCTTGGGCCACAGCTGTGGACAGCAGCATCCTCTACTAAGCCAGCAGCCTACACCCCGGCAAGTGAGTACCAAACAAGGAATAAAGGCACAAAAATGTACCAGAAATGAGGCCTTCACATAAGGAGGGCTTCGGTGGGACCTCGATACATACAATGGAAAAGAGGACATAGGGTCACAAAGGAAGAAGGAACCTTGCAAGACCCTGGAAGGCATGTCTTTGGGGTGTTCCATCACAGAGGGCTCCCCGGCCTTCTGCGCGGCCTTAGGGATGGGCCTGACTGGAGGCTGAGCCACCCACCTCCTCCCTCCGGCGGCTGCAGACCTCCCCCATATCCTGTCCTCGCCGGTCATTGCCCGCCTCCTCCTACCCTCTGCAACCTTCCCATGTGAGGCTCGGGGTGACTGCCGTGTTATTATGTTTGATTTGCTGTATCTTAGTTTATTTCTTCGCGGTCCTTTCTCAGCAAAAGAATGAATGAGCAGTACATGCTGTTCCCGGGGACTGAAGAGATGCTGGTCACTCGCCTGCTACTCCACCACTCGTCTTACTGAGTTAGCCTTTCTCAGGATAAAATCCGCCTCCAAGTGAAGCGTAAGTGATATTAGCTATTGCAATGGTGCACATTAGTGACATTAAAATCCCGTTTTTTAAAAAATCAGGTATTTGCTTAGCTATTTCAGTGTATTAGGAATGGCTCTCGGTACTTTCCAAATAGTGCTCCTTTAATTCCGTAGCTAGTCTATTTATGAACTAGGTCCCGTCATAGCCCTTCAAGGAACCCGCAGCACAGAGGCCATACAAGGCCACTCCGCGGTGACGCAGTAGGGGAGGCCATGCCCTCAGCTGCAGTGCTGCCTGTGGGCCTGGAGTATGAGTTGAAAAAGAGAAGCAGGAAAAAAAACTCGTTATATAAACTGCAAATTTAAGATATCAAATTAGCTCATGGTTGTGAAAGGAAAAACGTATTAAATATTAAGAATGCAATTTAGAGGTTGTCTCTGAGCTGGATGTTAGGTGACATGTGAGAGCAACTTGAATGAGCCGATGTCGTGTAACCTTGCAGAGTAAGTTGCTCTCTGGTTTTATCATAGCTGCTTTTTTCTCCCCATGAATACACTGAGGCCTTCAAAATAAATTGCCCTCAAATAAGCTATGCAGTGTTTTATATTCCAGTCTTTTAAGAAATCTTTACCCTGCACTGTGATGTATCTAAAGATGCAGAATATTATAAAATAAGAGGGGACTTGTGGTACACTTCAAGGAAAATGTAAGATTGGAGAATTGTGTGCATAAAAGCATCAAAATGAGGTGGAAACACACCACCGGGCTATTTTAAAGCAGCAGCAATCATCAAAATAGTCAAGCTAGACTCAGACTAGAACCAGTAATTCTTTTTTCGGTATCACTTTGTGTGCCCTGCCCATGCTAAACAGCAGTGAGAGACACTGTGCTTGCAAAGGCAACAGCAGGAAGAATTTGGGGTCATCATCGGGAGCCCTCAGAGTTTAATGCATGTTCTAGGATTGGAGGTCATGATGCAGAATAGTTTGTTTGCCTCCAATATTTACCTTTGCTGTTTTTAGGAGTTGCAGCCCTTGCGGGAGGACATGAACCTCTTTACATTTCAGTTTCCTCACCTGTAAAGCCATGAGAGTTCCGTGCTGAGGATCGAGAAGGAAGTGAAATCTCACCATGCTTCCGGGTAGGCGGCTGAGGGTGGTGAGCAGGGAAGGCAGGGATCCTTGCTGTGAAGACGCCTCTGTCACTTTCAACCCAGAAGGCTTCCTTCAGCTTCAGCCCTAAGTCTCAGCTTCTTCCTCCGCAAAATGGAACAGCAATAACCTTTGTGAGGTTATTATGGAGGTTATAAAACCCCGTGCATGCAAATTACACTGGCACTGTACCATCATTAAGAAAACAGTACATATTAGCTTGCTATTACCTTTATCATTATCACCATCATTACTGATTTTGCATCACAAATTAACAAAAGTTCCTGTTTACTTTTCAGCTTAAAATGGGTACTAAATCTCATTTATTTCTTGCCCTCTCTCTCTTGATCAATAGTCTCCATCCAGCGATTCTCTCTTTTCTGAATACTTAAACTGCAATGTGGTTTGTGTGAAATTAGCCATTCAGAATTTACCACAGTTTGGGTCTTAAGTGTCCCCCAGAAACTGGCTTGGCACTGCTGAGAGCTGGTGAAAACTCTGGGAGGCAGGGCCTGGGGAGGATTTAGGTCCCTAGGACTCGTCCTCCAGGGAAATGGCGCTGTCCTCCTGTTCTCCACATTCCAGCCAGAAGAATGGTTCGCCCGGTGCTCCCACCACAATGTGTTGTTCCCCACAGACAGCAGAGCCATGGAGCCAACCAACCATTATGTGGAAGCCTCCATACTGGGGTGGGAACAAACCTTTCCTCTTTGTAAGCTGATTTTATCTCAGGTGTCTGTTATAGTAACATAAAGCTGACCAACACAGATGATGACTTGTCATTCGGGAAGAAGAATGTGTCAGCCTCCTTTGGAGTTAGACTGGAGTCACAGGCCTGGGTTCATGCTGTGGACTGATGGCAGCGAGTACACCACTGCCAGCCTGGCCTAGACCCGAGAAGACTCCATGTGTCTGCAGCCCAGTGGAGGAGGCAACCGACAAGCAGGAGGCCCTGGGGCCCCTGAGTCACAGCCTACAGAAGAGCGCTCAGGAGCCTATGCAGTCTGCCCTGGGCTGTGATATGAAGCAGAAATAAGGGTTCATTGGGCAAAGCACTTAAATTTCTGGGTTTATTTTTAGGAGCTCCTACCCATCTCTAATAAGGTTGATAAGAGGGTAGAACAAAAAGTATGTGTGAGGGCCGGGGATTTAGCTCAGTGGTTCGGTGGCCTGCTTGCAAGTGCAAGGACCCAAATTCAATCCCCAGTACCAAAAAAAAAAAGTACGCGTGAGTATCAAGACAAGATGGAAGGTCAGAGGAGGAAAACGACAGGAACAGAACAAGCCCTGGGAAGCGAGCACCGTGGCTCAGGAAAGGGCGGAGAGCAAGGACGCCACCCTGCCCGGACGGAGCAACGACAACGTCAGCACGAGTGCGCGTGAATCGATGAATGCGTTCGCGACACTCAGCCTCACCTCGTGAGACGCAGACCCAGCGCTGACCGTTAGAAATAAAAGTAAAACTGGGGGACACGCGGAAGTGTGACGGGCTCCCAAACAGAGCTGCATGGCCGGGACCTCCCCCGCCCTCCTGTGCTCTCCAGCTGGGGGAAGAGAGCGTGGCGCTGCGGAGCCCCCTGCACGCAGACGCCAAATGCAGCATGTACAGCCAAGCGGAGACTGGAACCAGGAACCCGTCCGCGAGCAAGGCTTTCCCACCAGCTGCCGCTGCAAGGGAAAACACAGCCCCAGCTGCTGCCTGAGCTCCACCAGCCTTTGCAACATGGTCATCCTCAATGAGATTTCATATCGACTCTGTCCTAATGGACAGTTCACAAATACGATATTCATGGGGAAACATTTTCTTTAATTACCCAAGGTGAGGATATTTTCTCGACTTGTAAATGCCCAAGAAATAAACTTCTCTGTGAAATTTCCCCAGAGACTATGCCCGGTAACATCATCGGCTTCAGCCAGCACTAATCAGTATTAATGCTTTCCATCAGCACAGTCACTCAGGACTTCAGGGAATCAGGAAAGTTATTCTGCCTTCTGGCGACAGAGGCATAAGGAGAAAAATGTCCACCTGTGGGATCCAGCACCCGAGCACCTCTCACCTCGTGACCCCACCAGGAATGAATGCATCTCTCGGGAGGCTGCCGTCCACTCACCAGCCAGCCATTAGCTCTTCACAATTATTGATCTGCATGCAGCACTTACGGTCCCCAGCTAGACTTAAATGCAGCTTCAGAAGGTATCTGCAGGTGCACCTTGGAAACTGTGACTTTTCAAAGGTTGCCTGAGGCCACGACGACAGGGCCGGCACATTTTGCGTCCCCTCTTTTCAAGGGACATGCGCTTTATTATCTCAGCAGCGATATCCCAGAGCGCCTCACAAGTCTGGGAGAGAAATCTCCAAATAACAAGCAATTTTCAACCATGATCTGTACAAATTGACACATTTCTCTCTGCTCCTAACTTCTTCTCCCTCCATCCGGATGCATTAAGTGAGCTGACATTGGGAGTGAAAAATAAATTAAATTAGATTTGCCTTTCCCCTTCGGGGATATCACCGTAAATAAAATGCGATGAATCCAACTGTGTCCCATTAGAACATGGGAAAAAACATTTTAGTCCTACAATATCATATCATCCCATAATTGCATTCACCGCCTTTGTGCCACGGTACCAAATAGGTAAATAAAAAGTACAGCCTGCTTTTCCATGTGAAAATCTCCCATTACCTTGTAATTCTTTCTGGTACTGTTATTAGGACTGGGCATTGTTCCTGTCTTCTCAGTTCATAAGTGAGCAAAGAGAATGGTAAATGAGAGGAGGCCTGTCCACCACGCTAATGGGCCTGACAGCCCAGGCTTAGATAGCCAGGAGCCAACGACGGACCCCGGTGGCCTGGTTCCAGATCCGCCACAAAACCTGGGAAGGGCAGGGAGGGTGGGGAGGTGCAGGGACAGTGGCCAACAGGTAGGAGAGCACAGCTGGACAGGAAAGCAACTTCTAGCCATCCATAGCAGCACAGTGGAAGATGACCATTGTTTGAATGTTTCACAATGGCAAGTAATGAGGAATTTGGGTGTTCTTGATGCATGCAAAAAAGAAATAAATGTTTCAGTTAATGGATAGGATAATTGCCCTGATATGATCTGATGTGTGTGTGTATATATATATATATATATATATATATATATATATATCACATGCTGTGCCCCAGAAATATGTACACTTATGTGACAATTAAACATAAATATATGTAGTTTTTAAAATGTAAAACAAGCACAGAAATGCTTTCACACAAGGTAGTTATATACTGCCATTCTCATTAAATTAAATAAACAGGAGGCATTGGCCCTCATTTCCAACAGTAAATCACAATTTAAGGCACTGGTATAAAAACTGAATTCTAGCCAATCACCACCAAGCTAGTCTTGGCCGATTACAAGCAGCCAACTCATCGTGCTAGGCCCAAATAAGGGAATCACAGAGCTCAGGCCAATCAGTGGATTTCCCTACTTGGCTTCCATCTTCCGCCTCTAAAAGGTGGATGCTCATGATACTGGAAGGAGCTCTTTGAACCTCTCCTGGTTCTCACTGCTACCCTCTTCATGAATCACTCTATGCTCAGATAAACTCTGCTAAATTTAATTTGTCTAACGCTTCATTTAACATGATAAATTCCAAAATCCTGAAATGGGCCCCAGAACCCTACACAATGCCAGCCCTGCCTGCCCCTCCTGCCCATGATGGGCATTGCTTACCTTCCCTTCCTGCCCAGGCCACGGCCTTGCCTAGACGAGCTCCCTCTCCTCACTACGTGACTCATTCACCCCTGGAGAAGCCCTCCACAGATCCTACTTTCCTACTCTCTCCGTGATCCCACACTTCTCCTTCACGGAGCTCACCACCATGGGTGCACGTGTGTGTTTGTGTGGCACGTGTCAGTCACATGGTGAACACTACAGCCTGCCTGCCATGGGCAACAAGAACCACTAGATGGCGCATGACATGTACCCTATTCTAACACACACAACAGGAGGGAAGAGGGAATTTAAAATTGTATTCCTCTCAGGGAACTTTTTTAATGATTTATATTCCTGTTTTTCTGTAACTTACTAATTCTTCAAGACTAGATATCACCCAAAATGTTTCTTTTGAAACTAGGAGAAGAAGAGGAAGGAGGAGGGGTGGGAAGGAAAAGAAGAAAAAAATCCTTCTTATAATGTTTGTATTTTGTAAAATCTGTTTTTTGTTTGTTTGTTTGGTTGGTTGGTTGGTTTTTTGAGTCAGGGTCTCACTGTGCAGTTGAGATTGACCTGGAACTCACTATGTAGCCCAGGCTGGTCTCAAATTCACAGTGATCTTCCTGCCTCAGCCTCCCTAGTGCTGGGATTACAGGCGTGTGCCACCACACCTGGCTTTGTATTTTGTAAAATCTGAAATGGTACAGTGTCCGAAACAACTTCTGATTTCATTTTGCTTTCAGTCAGCTCAGAGATTATTCATAAAACATCATGTCTCTGGTCACTCACTGAATATTTGTGTACACCAATCACATTTTCAGACAAAATCAACTGCTATTACTATTGCTGAGAAGACGTTTCTCTATACCTAAGAGCTCCACAATTAAGATTATCCATATGTGAAACCAAATGAGTAAATACTTCTATGTCATAATCAATTTTCTGATAAGGTGTCAACAAACTGTATTTTGTAGCAGTCATTAGCTTGATATCCACTAGTAGTACATTCGTGCAAAAGATCTACATGGTGCAGCATTCTGAAATTGAAATCATGTATATATGCCATGCACTGACCAGCAGTGCAAAAGAGCAAAGGGCAATGAGCTCACACACACACACACACACACACACACACACACACACTCATATAACTGAAGCATTACATAAGAAAGTACCTTATACCCAGTAGGCATAAATATTTCCCAAGGCCTCACAAAGGGCCTGGTAAAACAGAACTTACCAGGCACGACATCGTGGACATTTGTCCTTGTGTTGCAGGAAAGCCCTTGAGGTCGCAGAGCTGAAAAGGCTCTCAGTTCATCAGGAGGCCAAAAATCCTGTGCTTCTAGAACTGCAGCTTTTCAGCTCTCTCCCTCTGTTCACATTTCTCACTTTTTTTCCCTGTTTCTCCCCCTGTAGATGCCAATATGTGAATGGCTTTAATGTGCAGGCCTTCTTCCAACACAATTATCTTAGATTATCTCTAGGGAAGATCTGTCTCCTCCTCTGTATTTTGTGAAACAATATTACTTCCCAAAGAAACTGGCTTCTTGGCCATGAGCAAAGAGGGCACTGCTATAGAGATCTGAGATGATACAAAAATATTATCTCCAGATTGTATTAGTCACCTTTCTATCACAGGGACAAAGTATTTGACACATCAAATTAAAGGAGAGATATATATTTGACTCTTAGTTTCAAAGGGTTTCAGAGGGTTCAGTCCATAGCCAAATTACTCAAAGGCAGAATGGCATCAGTGGAAAGGCATGACCAAGAAAAGGTGCTCAACCCATGGCAACTAGAAAGAAAAGAAATGGAGGGAACTGAAACACGGCCTTCCAGATCATGTCCCCAAGAAACCACCTCTTCTGCCCAGGCCCAACCTCCAAAGAGTACATTAAACTGAACTCATAAATTAATCCACTGATCAGTTTAGCACTGCCATATTCCAATCACCTTTCAAAAGCTCCACCTCTGAGCACACACTTTATGGGACACTTTAAATCTAAGCCATAGCATTCCCCTCCTGGCCCACAAAAGGGCCACGTCCATATCATTATGAAAATTGCATTCAGTCCATTTCCAGGAATCGCCAAAGTCGTCACTGTTCTATCATAGCTGAAAAGTACAAGTCCAAGGTCCCCTTCTTAGACTCAAGGGGAATGGAGACCTTAGCAAATGGCTTCAGAATCTGCAGTCTGTGCTCAGTTTCCAACTCAGAAACAGCTCAGCGGGAAGGCATCGGGGGAGAAAACTTCCATCTGAGCAGGATTCTTGTTGCATTGTCTTTCAAAATGCCTAGAGCTCCACAATTCCAATTAATCTCTTCTGCTATCACTGTTCAGCATCACACCACCCTTTACCTCATTATGGAATTAAATTCTAATTTAATCTTCCAGTCCTATTGATCACACTCCATTACAAGCCCTTTCAGCATAAAAGCCCAAGTGACCCCTTTAACACCAAGTACTATATTAGGTGCTTGTTTTCAAGTCCACATTGCATGGAATATCCTTTTCTGTCCTTTGATTTTGAGTCTATGAGTTTGTTTTTATGTTAAATGTGTTTCTTGTATAGAGCATTAGATTTTGTTTCTTGATCCATTCTGCTAATCTGTGTCTTTTAATCAGCAGGTTGAGTCTGTCTACATTGGCAGGTGCAATTGATAGGTAATGACTTATTCCTATCATTGTAGGACTTTTCTGTTGCTCTTTTGCTTTCTCTTCCACTTAATTGCTAACCCTGGCTGATGTGTTCATTTATTGGACCTTTCTGCATTGTCAGCTTCATCTTCTCCATCTAAGATATCCTTGAATGGTTTGTTTTTTTTGTTTTTTTTTTGTTTTGTTTTGTTTTTTTTTTTTTTGGTTATTGGCTTGTCCATCACGAATTTCTTTAGGCTTTCTTTTATCATGGAAGTATTTTGTTTCTCCATCAACTATGAAAGGTAGTTTTGCAGGATATAACAGTCTGGGTTGGAAGTTGTTTTTCTTTAAGAACTTGACACTGTTCCATGCTCTTCTTGCCTTTAAGGTTTATGTTGAGAAATCTGTTTTAATTCTGACAGGTTTCCTTTGTAGGTGATTTGTTGCTTTGTTCTAGCAGCCTTTAAGATTCTGTTCTGAATTTCTGGTATTTTAATTATTATATGTCATGGAGTGGTTTTCTGTGATCATGGCTATTTGGAATTCTGTATGCTTCCCTTACCTGCATTATAAATTATTTTTCCACATCTAGAAACTTTTCTGTTATTACATATGTAAACTATTTTATACCTTTTGTGCTGTCTTCTGATTTTTTCCAAGCAATTTTTTTTTGAGACAGGGTCTCACTGTGTAGTTCAGACTGCTCTGGAACTCACTGCGTAGCCCATGCTGGTCTCAAACTCACAGTGATACTCCTGCCTCAGCCTTCTGAGTGCTGGGATTACAGGCATGCACCGCCATGTCCAGCCTTTTTTTTTTTTTTTGGTACATTTTAGATATACAGTACAGTTACATTCATTGTTGGGATCTTGCACCTTTACATAAGAGATCTTTGTTCTCATTTTTCCCCTTGTCCCTGCCCTCCCTTCACCCCCTCCTCCCCTCCCCACTTACAAACATTTTATTTCCACTTTTTTATTTTCTCCTAATTTTTTCATTTCCCTTATTACCTTTCCCCTACCCTTCCCACTTTCCCTACACCTTTAGCCCTTTTCTTCCTATTTCACATTGTCAATTATCTCATTAGGATCTTAACGTACCAAGCAACTTTTAAAACTCTTTTACTTCCACTAATACACTTTCAGACCTACCTGCCGTGTAGCTTATGACTTTCTCCCCCTCAATATTTCCTGTGTGGATTTTGGGTGAGTTGGGAGTTGTTAGAGGCATTTTGTTACCTATCCCTTTGTTTCTATTTTTGGTTTTTGTTTGTTCGTTTATATTAAGTTTTGCAAATTCTTTGGGCCAGTGTCCCATTCTTCAGGAGTGAGCCACAGTATTACTTGTGATCCCTCCCCAGACAAGCCAGACATTGTCGTACAGAGAAAACCAATTGCTGGCCACTACTATGCTATGGTGATAAATTCAGTAGCAACAGTGGTATCCAATGTCAACTGGACTTTGCCAAACCTAGGAAGTTCTCTCTTGAACATCCTTGTACCAAAACAAAGAGGACTTGATTTAGTGGGGACAGTTAAGCCCCCCTTATTTTTATCTATAGCAATGCAGAGCACTGATTTCAGAGCTTGAACGTGCCCCGGCAACCCCTCGGATGATTCCTCCCCCTGAAGCTGGCCTCTCGAATTGACTGTGATTTTCCACTGCTACCATTTCTTGCATTTAAATTATAACTATCTGATAATTTACTTTTACTGAACAGCCATTAGTGCTGGGTTGCTTAGCTTTTCCATGTTGTGACACCCATCATCTTATCAATACTTTGAACCTGGGTTTAGGAGCCGCATGAATTGTAGTTGAAACAGAAACCAGTCCCACTCCCATAGGTGAAAGGAATCTATAGCTGACCCCCCGAACCCCTAGTGCACTTGGCCCAATACACTTCATTATTGTCACTGAATTCTGTCCACTGGAAACTGTAGGGGTGGGGGGTGTACACTGTGATGATCAGAAAAAGTATGGGTCACACAGGTCACAGGGGCACTGCCATTTTGAGGCCACTGCTATTTTAAACAGGTCCCCCAGTACTAAGCAGCAGCAGTGGGTGTGTTTGAGCAGTGCAGAATTTAAGAACCCCAGAGAAAAGCATTCATCACCCATAGTTGGAAAGTCAGATGGAATCCAACTCTGAATCTATCACTCAGCTGAATGTACCCATGATTATACAAGGGAATGGCTTCTGCAATGTTGCTTTCTGCATATAATATGACTCTTTCATTCTCCAATGGTTTATTTCATACCTACAGAACTCGCAACAATGTTAATGATGAAAGCATATTATTCAACTTATACCCAACAATCTCCTTCAAAGAATACTCCCCATTTCCCACTGAGAGAGAAGAATAGCTGCGCTATTCAGAAAAGGACATTAGGTCTGGGTGAGCCTTTGAGACTTATTTTAAACATCCTTATCAGCAACTTGGGTAGCTCCTAATTTCTAGTAGGCATTACTTTATCACATTTTTAAATATTTGTACACCCAAATTTCCAGGAAAATTTTCCAGACTGCAAGCCAACACATGAAAATCTGACTGACTGTTTTGGCTACAAACCAAAATGTTTCGTTCTGAGGCACTGAGCTTCTGAGGCTGGAGGAGTGTCCTGTCCCATGAGCTTGGAAATGTGACGGAAAACTCCAACCAGGGGAGCAAAATGAGAGGGATCGTCATTCAAGGTAAACTAGGGAATCATTAAAGCGTTTCAATCTTTTTAATGTTTAACATCAGGAAGAATTTTTTATGCATCCATATCATCTCTGGGGATTAAATTAACGTGTGTACCGTCGGGTGTGTGTGTGTTTGTGTGTGTGTGTGTGTGTGTGTGTGTGTGTGTGTGTGTGTACAGAATCCTTTTTCCTTCTTCCTCCAACTACCTCTAAGCTATAAAAGGGAATCCAGGCAAGAACTTCAATAATTTGAGCTCCATGTGTTTTTATTTAACCACACAGCTATTACAACAAGGCAGTGTTGGGCCATTTAAGTCAAAGCTGACATTCGAATCACACCCGTGTTTATGTACCCAGTGGGTAGAATACAGGCTGCTGGAATCCTTTTTCCTTCTTCCTCCAACTACCTCTAAGCTATAAAAGGGAATCCAGGCAAGAACTTCAATAATTTGAGCTCCATGAATTTTTATTTAACCACACAGCTATTACAACAAGGCAGTGTTGGGCCATTTAAGTCAAAGCTGACATTCGAATCACACCCGTGTTTATGTACCCAGTGGGTAGAATACAGGCTGCTGGGTCACAGAATACAGGAAAATGCTCTGCTCGGCGTCCACATGATCTGCTCACCTCTTCCCTCTCTGCACACGCCTTCAGACCCGCGCAGTCCGCCCGGACCCTGGCCAGATTCAGATGAGACCCCACCTCCAAACGCTATCTCCGGGGAGCAGAAGCCGAGCCCAGTGCCGCAGGCCCAGCAACCGGACATGGTGTTGTGATGCTGCACAACTGACAGAGGGGCTGAAGGAAGATGAAAACTCCTGGCAGCGCCCTACCTGGGCTCAGGGGAGAAAGAAATTCAAAGCGACAATCGAGCTGGCACCTGATGGAAAATCCCTGAGCCTGATTAAATGGGATCACAGCTCTCCAGCGAGGGCCTTCTGTCCACAGCACCAGGCTACTAAAATATTCAAGGAGGTTAACAACCAGAGGCCCTGAGGAGTTCATAACAGAGCTGGAGAGCCTACAGCTCTGAGTCGAGCCAGGTACAATTGTCAGTAATTAAAAGTCATCCTTGGTCCTAGCTTTAAGAAAATGAATTGTTGATCTCCATCAGTGTGAAAGAGTAGGTATTCAACTTTCAGCACTACCAAGGGCAGCAAGAGAGTATTTTGGCCTTCTAATCATTTATTTGTGCACCTCTATTTGGCTCAAGCTGGATCCTTAGTCCTCCATACATAGAAAACTACTAGAGCAGAGGTTCTCTGAGATGGTGCAGCCCGCCCTCAATTACTCTTTGTAATTAGCCCATAAATTCTCAGTCTGCAAGGGCCGGGGATTTAACTCAGTGGCACCGCACCTGCCCTGCAAGCACAAGGCCCTGAGTTCAATCTGGGGCACCAAAAAAAAAAAAAATCTCAATCTACAATCATCAAACCATGATCTGTTGAGTCTTCTCCAACTGGATCTTTTGTTAATATCTGCTTTTCACTGCCTAGAATACTTTCTCCTCTCCCCAGTCCACATGCCTGATCCTGTTCTAGTTACCTTAAGTTTCCACTGGCCGGAAGCCTGCTGCCCAGTCCAAGGGAATCAGCCCCTCCCCTCAGACTGCTCCTCAGTGACTCGGCTGGGCCGACTGGGCTGGGCGCTACGTGGCCCAGCTCAGACTGAGCCCCTCCCTACGTGACGCAGCCCATGCCATGTCATGCCTGACCACAGCGGGCCACAGTGGGAAGCACAGAAAAACCCGAGTCAGGCACTAAAACAGATGGCCACAAAGTCCTGGAGTTTGTGTTGTCACAGAAGTCCTCTAAATTGCTAAGATATAAGGGAAATGACCCAAAATAGGTGACCAACTGCACCCTTGGTCTGAAGACGCTGCGGCCCTGAGGGGACCTCACAGGGGGGTGTCAGGGTCTTCCGTGGATCTGACCCTGGGTGGACAGTGGCGGTGTGACTCAAGGCACGTTTTCCGGGAGCAGTGCCACAGCACGACAGCCGCTTACCCCTCCGAGACTCCCAAGGCGCTCTGACGTCAGGCCCAAGCTGCAGGAGCGACCGCTGCACAACTCCAGCTCTCAAGCAGCGGGCGATCAAGCGCGCTGTGTGGGAAGCGAACAGAGATCCTAAGAGAAAGGTGCAGTGCAGGGAGCTGGAATCATCATGCTCCTGCCTTGAGGGACCTCATTTCAATCATGGCATTAGGGACCAAGGGGCGTGCTCAGCTATTGTCAGCTCCAATTCGCTTCTTCTGGAACTTCAAAGTCAATTCCATCCTGAGACAAACATGAAATCAGCTGAGCAGCTGATGTACGGTGATCCTCTTTACCCCGTGCTCTTTAAAGTCCATACGTGCATGGGGTAAACCCCTCTTGTGTGTTTAATGTCCTAGTGAGCTTGGGCAGGAGAAAAGACAATCACCTGAGGCACACTCCCTGGACAGACTCTAGGAATATGGAATGTACATATCCACATATGTGTTCACACACAAACAGCATACGTGTGTATGTAGCAGCATTCGCTAGACGAAGTACATGGCTGATTTGCAGGATAGTTGCAGTGGCTGCCTGCAGAGTGAGGCGTGGAAGATGTAGAGGGGCCCTCTCCCCACTGTCCAGGGCATGACCTGTCAGAGACGGCCTCCCGAGCGAAGAGCGGAGCTCCTCCAAAGGAGCAGAAGCGAGACTTCCTCCTTCCTTCCTTCCCTTTTTATTCCACCCAGGCTGCGAGCCTGTTGGTTAAATGCTGCCCACAACCAGCGTGCAGCTTCCCTGTCCGGCGAGTCCAGCCCTGAACCATGCTGAACCAATCAGCTGGTGTTTCTTACACAAGTTGATGCCAGCTAACTATCACGGTGCATCTGTCCCGAGGAGGAAAGCTGCACTGTTTCTTCACTCAACCTTTCCACTCACGTGTCCTCACTGACTTCTAGGGAGAGGACTGTAGGGGCTCACTAGTGTCTCAGGTTACATAACTTTCACCTACTGAGCGTGGATTTACCTTAAATAGGCAAGAACTTTCTTTTTTGTTTATTTAACTTGCATGCCAAAAACAAATAATTCCTATCATTATAAGAGTCAACTTTACAATTTACTTCCTTGACATTCTACCTATTCTTTAATCTGCAGGTGAATATTCTTACCTTCATGCTTATAAAATTAGGATTGTGTCGTACTGTCATGGTAGATTATTTTTCCCTTGAAGAAACACAGATGTGGGGCTTCCACAGGCCATGGGAGTTTGGGGCAGAGGGCGGTGAGCTCCTGGAAGGGCCTGTGAGTGGTGAGATGGCTGCATAAACCCTAGGCACTGTGGCAGGGAGGAAACAGCCAAATAAACAGCGAGGAATACAGCAAAGAATAAAGGAAGGGTCACCGTCTTAAATGAATGTGCTCACAGACAAAATCTGTTACGATATTTCACTGTTATACAGGTTTAAAATGTGGAGAGTGATTCTTTAAAATTAATAAAAGTGTCAGCACATGAGAATTGATTTAACTTTTGCTCAGAAACATATATGTCTCCGTTTCAGGGTTTTCTTTGATCAAATGAAGTAGAAAGATGCATGGAGACTGAAAAATCACTTCTCTTTTTCAGGTGCAAGCAGTTTACTTCATAAGGCAGACCAGTGCACTTTTTAAATGCTCCAATCACCAGGAGTCCACCGTTAGGCGCCCTGCGCCTGAGGGTACTGTCACCATTCCACATGAACATGAACATGGCTCAGCAGGCTGCCAAGTGTGGCTTCTCAACCTTCTCTGACTCAACTTCGTCCACGTTCCACTTAAATTATAACACCCAGGACTACAGACAAAGCTGTCATGTGATCGGCTGGTCAGGAACACTTGGCTGCAGGATCAGCTTTTGTTCTGGCTCCTGTATCTAGCTCATTGAACTTGAAATGATGTGGGGGTTTCCTTCTTTTTTATTTTATTGTTGGAAAAGTTTATTGTCATTTTATATTCTTGTGTCATTTTCATCTAGACTGTGAAGCATGTTAGCTACTGTAATAAATAATAAGATATCCTCTAAACTGTTTCTCCCTAATGCCTAGATTACTAAATCAGATGAGACATGGCAATTTCGTGGTTGTTAGATTTTTTCATTTACCTCTATTGACATTTTTTTTTTTTTTGCCTCATCTTTCCATTTAGTCAGGGGCTTTCAGGGACTAACTAAGCCAACCGATGCTTGTGCAGTGCCTCCTGGCTTTATCTTCCACAATGAGACAAAAGTTGATATGGTTTAGTTTTAGAATGTCCCCTGAAAGCCCCACGTGTTCAGAGGAGAGGTTTTTGGGGGAGGTCAGATCGTCAGGGAGCTGTAACTGATTTGTGGTGGGCTGGAACCCGGTTGGAGGTGATCCCGGGGTGGCCTGGAAGCGTTTATTGCTGTTTCCAGCTCCGCCCTTCTCACTCTGCTTCGTGTCACCATGACCAAGGCAGCCCCTCTGCCATGCCATTTCCGCCTTGGAACCACTCAAATCTGTACAGCACGTACACCTTAAGTTGTTGGTGTTGGGTACTCTGTCCCAGCGATAAGGAATGGACTAAGACACAGTCCTTTATGCTGCTGTAGAACTGATGTTAGGACTCGAGAGGAGGGTCAGGAAGGGAAGAGCGGCATGTGGAGGTCACTTGGTGTCTTCAGGGTTTCACTGCATCTGTCCCCCATCTTGGGGGACTTGTGACTGCTCAACCAGCTTTGGACTCCCTGATTTCCCCTTCCCACCCAAGCAGGCTCAGTACTCTCTGTCTTATAAAAAATTATTCTGCCACAAGAGACTCTATGGAAACCTCACTCTGTTGATGAAACTCTAATTTTTTTAACACAAAGAGGAGAGAAGTAGTCCTGGGCTCATCTGCTTTGTTTGATAGCAGTTTGATTCCTAGTGATACTAACCTGAGTGTGTTAGGTTATAACCAGTCATTCACTGGCTAATCAGTAATTCATTCAATAATTGTCCATTTACTAAATCTCTAAAATAATTTTGCCAGGATTTTTTCCTACCTCATTTGACTTAATTACTGGAATCATATTTTCTCATTGTAGACAATGACTGACTACATCTTCCTCATGTTTCAAATTAAGTCCCAGCATCATCCTCTCAAGGAATCACTGACCCACCTCATTCTGGAAGGTAGGTGTCTCTCTTCTCCCATTACTCTCTAGATGTCCTCTCCATTCCTTTGATCAACTCTACACCACATGTAAATCAGTCTCCTGCCTCCCCAGATACACTTTATTACACAAGAACAAGAATTCTTCGTCATATTCAGAATACCTGATGGATTATTTGCACATGAAACTAAGTCAAGGTGGTTGAATAAAAGCAAAAAATAGGACCTGTTTCAGCACAGTGGGAGTGTGGAAGGCAACAAAAAGGGTTCAAATTTACTGTGAAGTGTACAGCTAAAGTCATGGGAAGGAGGCCTTGGGGTCCCTGGAGATACGGCGAGACGCAGCACAGGCACCTTTTTACTCGTCGTGGTGGCAGTCGGTGCTGGTCATGTGTCATGCACTCAGCCAAGGTGAGCAGCAGACATGGCCAACCTTGCCCCTAAACAGGTGAGGCTGTAGTAAGAGGTGCAGGTACACAGTGGCTTCAGCAGCTGAGAAGCCATTCCGGAACTGCAACCTCACTTTGTCTGATTCCATAAAACTTTGTTCTAAAGAAAAACTAAAAGCTGCCTGCAAAACACATACATTGTGAATATAAAATAAATTGGAGAAGTTATAGTAAAATAGACATGAATTATAAAAATATAAGCTAAAGCCAAGAATGATGTTGTACATGCCAGATGATGATGAACACTAAAGTCATGGGTTTTAGGGACTAAGAAACCCCTCAAGTTTTGTTTTCCAGGTCATTTCACTCTTCCTGGGACACTTCTGTTGGACTTCAGTCTGCTGTCTAGCAGCTAGCTCATGACCATCCAAATTTTTCACTTGTTAACTACATTGAAAAATACATTTAACATCACCACAAGCAAACTTGTATTTTATCTTATTTAAGAGTTAGTTATGACTTGCCAACTTAAAATACTTCACTATTTATTAATTATATAGTCACTGACACATTGCAACTATTCATAAATTATGCAATCTGACAGGAATAACTATGACTTCAAAGAAACACATAGCAATTTTATTTGTATAGCGATCTGCATTTTATAAAACATAATCAGTTCTGCTGTGACATGATGTGTGCATTCCAAAACATCACTACATTATGCAAAATTGCACAATAAAATCATGAGGCTTACGCAGAAAACTGGGCTGGGGGTAACACTCAAGAGCTTTATCAGTGAGTCATAATTTTTTAAAAGGAGCAGTAGCACAGTTTTACACATCTTAAATGATTAAAACCCATAAATACTAAATGAGCATGACACTCCATTTGAAAAATGTCTGGATTTTGCTCGTGAAAGGTTTCTGAGTGTTACGGTGTGTAAATCTTTGCAAAGGGACAGAGGAGGGTCATCAGAAGTCGACAGGTAAGCAAGGGTACAAGACATGGAAATGTGGGTGTTTCTGGTATTTTGGTCAGCTTTCCTGTCACTGGGACAAAATGCCAGGCCTCTCCTACTTAAAGGAGAGGTTGGATTCAGCTCATGGTTTCAGAGGATTCAGTTCATGGTCACGGGCTCCAGGGCAGAAACATCATGGTGAAGGACAGGCAGAAGAAGGCTGCTCAACTCATGGCATCCAGGAAGCAGAGATCAGGCCAAGAGCCAGAGAGGAGAGGGCCAGGAACCAGATATAGTTCCTCAGGTTACTCCCCCACGGCTCACCCAAATTTGCTTCTCTAATTTGCTGTCTACCTGTGCTGCGAGCAGCAATCTCAGTCTGAGTCCCACTGTCTGCTCGTGGCCCTGAGGGACCCATGACCAGCCTACCTGCTTGCTCTCTTCATCATCACCTTTGGAATTTGTTACTACTCAACATCCTCTATGGTAACAGTCGGCAACTTTTTCTTTAAACAGCAAATATTGCAGTAGATATTGTGTCTATGTGGGCTGTATGATTTCTGCTGCACCTACTCGATGCCGTTGAATACTGACCTCTGCATTGATGGGGTGCAGACCCATTAATTGGAAAACGGACACTGAAATTTGAACCTCAGATAATTTTCACATGTCAGGAAATATTATTTTTCTTTACTCTTTAACCATTTAAAAGTGTAAAAAACCATTCACACTCCTGAGCAGGGGGCCAGGCAAAAAATTGGCCATTGGGCTATTTGCCAACCCTTGCTCTTTGAGTTTGGAGTTGTAAAACAGGCACACTGAGCAGGTTGTCATGAAGACCATGACTTCTTTGAAGGGACACAGCAAGAAGCTCACCATTTGGGTTCAGAAACCGAAGAAAGCTCCTGGGAGTTGTTGGCAAATATTCTTGTCCATGTCCTGAAAGAAGGACAGAAGAGACACTTCCCACTGCCGTGCCTGTCTGTGCCCATGAGGAGGGCAGACAGGTAAAAATTGAGCAGCACAGGGATGGATGTAGCCATCCAAATGGTGTGATGGTTGTTGGGGGACCAGAAGGGAACCCCAGCCCCATCAGAGAAGAAAGCACAACTGCTCCACTGAGGGTGGGAGGAGACTCAGGCACTGCCTGGCCGACAAGCTAGGAACAGTTAGCCTCAGCGGTGCCCAGGCCTGAGGGCGGAGGAGACCGTGCTTTGGGAGCAGGAGTCCCCAGCCCAGGGCCACCAACCACACCTTTCCAGGGCCTGTTGGGAACCGGCCACACACAAGAGGTGAGCGGCAAGCAAGGCGGTGATGACTGCACTGTGTACAGCAGCCCCCTCCTCGCGTCACCCCTGAGGCCCGCCTCCTGTGGATCAGAAGCAGAACTCTGCTGTGAACTGTGCTGTGTAACCCAGGTGACACACGCCTCGCAGAAACTTAACCCAGAAGCCACTCCCACCCATCCAGGGATGAACTGTCTTCCCGGAAACCAGTTCCTGGTACCAGAATTGGGCACCACTGTCCCAGAGGCCAAGGGCCAGTGATTAGGCTGCCCCTGCTTGATCCCGTGCTCCAAGACAGCGAGCAGCACTTGGCGGGGACGGAACCGTGCCCACAGCAGTTCTTTCCACTACACTCTCGGCCAACAGAGTCTCACAGAATCCCTAGGCGGTTGGACGATGGAGAGAGGAAAGCCCCGACACGGGAGGACGGGGCAGTGCTCTAGACCCGGCACCGCCTCCTCATCCCGCGCGGCTCTGTCTTTGCTCCATAGCCAGGGGCGCTCTGTCGGAAGCTGGGACCACAGAGGGCCGAAACGTGCGCAGACACTCCTGTGCACAGCAGGCTCTCTGAGCAAGACAATTAAAAACCAGATCAGAGCAAAAGCACACCTCAAAGAAATTAGGCGCAGGCACTGTGGATGTGACTGCCAGCATAGGAGGTCATCAGAGAAGGGACCCAGCCACGTACTGAGCTGGGGACCATCCGGGCAATGACCTCCATGGTGGGAACCGGAAATTCCCCCAGGAAGAGCAACACCTTTCTCCGCAGGGGCCCAGAGGCTGGAATGCCACCTTGGGACAAGCCCCATGCTCTGTCCTGATTTGACAGCCTCTGAGAGAAGGGACAGCCAGGCTGAAGTCTCTCCATCCCCAGAGGAGAAGAGATGACTCCTGCACCAGTAGGTGCCGTGGACAGGGCTGTGGTCCACTGGAGACAGGGCCCTCTGTGTCCACCTGACCAGGCCATGCGAGTGGATGAGATCTGATTAAGCGGACTTGGAAATGGCAGGAACTCTGACCACCTGGCAGGGCAGATACATGTCTACACTGCCTGCTTGTCACATACCCATATCCCTAGCTGGTGCTGCTGTTCTACACGTTTGTCCCATGATCCTCATAAAAGCTAAGGGCGAGCTTTCTAGACAGCAAATGCCACTTGTGGGGAAATCATACAAGGGCAAATGCATAACTTCACCAGCTGGGTTTCCGGTTCTCTCCCTCACCATACAACAAAAGCTGTGTGGAATTCCAGGAGAACAGATCACAGCTTGCTTAATACCCTCAGGACAGCGCCAGTATTGAACGGCACGAAATCTCACTACAATAGTCCTGGGCAGCCAGTGAGAGAAGCTAACAAGAGCCAGAGGATTACAGGGCATTACAGCCGGCTGAATGAAGTTGTCATTCCTGCAGCCCCAGCTATTCCAGGTGCTGTGACGTCGGCTGAACAAACTACACAAGCAGAACTTTGTTTGTCAACCTGAACATCTCTACTGTTTTATTCTTGATCTTTTTGACACCAGAAGGTCACGATCTTCACCTGGCCAGACTCCAGCACATATTTATTCTCACTGCTAGCACAGCCTAGTTTCTCCTGCTTTTCACCACAGAGTGGCAGGAATGAGACAAGCTCCTCCCCTTTTGGGAGACTCGATCCCATGTTACTGGCTCTAACATCTTCATAGGTTCCAGTAAGGAAAAAGAGAAAGCGCTTTAGAGCAGGTATGAATTAACAGCAGAGTCCGTGGTGGTTGAATCACTCCGAGCCCCTACAGGCACCAAGGCCAAGATCAGATGCAATGGTGGCTACAGTACAAAGCTGGATCCCTGAGGAGTGAGGGGATGCCCATTCCTGCACTGACTTTGGTCAACATCCATACTGAAAAGGCGGTTGTCGCTATTTGTTGAATGGAAATAATATATTTAAGCAAAAGTAATATCTGGTCCTGTGGGTGAGTCCCCCTGATGTAGAACTTTTCTATCACAACCTTTAGTGGCCCTTCCTGTAGGTCTCCTTGATCCCTCCCTTAGACAGCCAAGGCTTCATGAGCATCTTCCTTTCGGGAATCACCTGAGAATGCTTAGGTTTGGATGCACGGTGGCTCACCCACACTAAAAGATGATGGCTTCCAGTGAGAAGCCGTGGGCATTCAGCCCCAAGGACAGCTGGGGGTGGGTGACTGTAAGACCTGGTCAGCACCATGGACCAAATTAAAATCTATCACCCTTGCATGGACAGTGCTCCTAAGAATAATACATTTTATGGTTTCACAGATCCTTGGGCTTTGGCTAACAGCCCGGCTGTTTACACTGGTCCTAGCCCAACAGACTACACTGGTCATCTGCCACCACCTTGTGGCTGTGACTGGTGTCCAGTAGCCATGGCAACTATTTTAATTATGGAGTTGCTGTGCTTGTAAGGATGGAAGTTGTTGGCCACACACTTGCAGTACTTAAGACTAAGCTGGGCTGTGTTTGTCATTATCCAGACCTGCTATAATCAATGATGCGCACTGTTATGGTGGAAAGGACTGGACAGTGAGCTGGTGACCATGGCCTTTGATGGGCATGCTCCTGTGTATGTAACCATTGATAGGCTGAATGGACTCAATTGATGATGATTTCTGAACAGCCTTCACTGTCAGCAGCGTGAATGACCTTCCTTGGTCGTGGAGGGAGGCAGGTACATGCAGCTGCTCCCTGCAGGGCAGCGCCCATCTGGAAGGAAGGAAAGTGCAGAGGGACAAGGAGACTGGCTTTCTGCATCCGATTCCACCATGATAATCCCCGCTGCTCCTTTGTGTTTGCACTCATCTCGGCCTCAGGGAAGCCTGACGAGCGCTGTCTTAGTAGCTGGCTTCAGTTTAAGTAGAGCGGACAGAGAAGCACAGCACGGTAATCACTCGTGAGCTCTAGAATGCCCCTCGAGTACTTACTCGGACAGCCATGGATGCTTGCAAGTGCTGTCATCATACTCAGTTCCCAGGCCTCAGACCCATGAGGACATTTGTGCTGGGAGGACTCAGCAAAGGGAGAAGCAGAGGCTAGCTGACTATGAAGGTAGAGTAATTTCAGCACCTAGGAGCTGCAGGGAGGAGAAATAATGAGGAAACACTTTCTCCATCTTCTGAACAGAACAGCACAGTCTGCCCACCATGTTATCGACCTGGGTACAGCAGCATTAAGTCCGAGCCTCTGGTGAATCCATCATTCCTGTCTGCTTGACGTGGAAATGGAGGAAATTGCGTGGGTACGGTCAGGGCTGGGTTATTCCGACATTTCCTCGTCTGTACGTAAACAACCGGAATGGCCCTTGTTTTATTCTGAGGCAAGTTTAAGCCCAAGTTATGCCACGTGGGTCTCACCGTATGCCGCTGTCCACATGGTTTGCCAAAAGTAACACAATAATAACCCAATTACACTTAACAGCAAATGCTCCCCCGGGGTGACCCTTGGTGGATTTGAATGTGTGGGAGAATGGGCCATGGGAGGTCTTTGGGGTGGAGGTTTGGGGCCCTCTAGCATGCTCTGTGTTTGCAATGACTCTGGTCCCTGGTTGGGCCCCCAGTAAAGAGGCCCTGCCCACCCCGGGGTACATCGCTTGTACAGCAGTGTGAGCACTGAGCATCACCAGAGAGTATTTCCTAGAGACAATGGTTGGGAATCTGTCCTTCAGTTTTTCTACCCCAGCCAATAAGACAGCACAAGCCTCAGAAAATTGTTCTAAATTTGCAGTGGATGGTCCATCATAGTGGATAATGAACTGGCCATACTTCCTCCCTGTACCAAGAGGGACATGTATCGCCACCAAGCTGCCCTCAGGTGGGACAGTTCATGCGCACCATAGGAGAGAGCTACAGAGCCATCTGAATAAGACCTGCTAGCTGGACCCCTCTAGGACTTACAGGCTCTGCATCCTGGATCCCAACACACCTGAAATCACTACTGGCCATTGATCTGCTCCTGTCAACCAGTTTCTGCTGATAATACCTCAATCCACTCACTGTTGCCTGACACGAGTTATGTAAATCCCATCACAGTCCTCTGCTGTGTCTAATCTGAGCAGCTGACAGGGTGGCAAATCTGAGTGACGCTTGAGTTCAGCTGAGAACCTGTGGGGACCACAGAGCCAGCTACTGACAGGTCCATCCCTGCACTTCCTTGCTGAGGGTGCCTGTCCACAGGCCCATCTAAGTCCTGAGGTAGTTTTGTAGCCAATCCCATGGGCATAAAGTAGCCCGGGCCACTACAGACTGTGTGACTACGTTTTCTCTGATGGAACAAGGAAGAACTGCCTCATTCGGTGCTTTCACCAACAGAGCTAAGAGACAACCTACAATGTGGGAAAAAATTTTACCAGCTGTTCCCCAAACAAAGGTCTACTATCTAGAATATATAAAGAACTCAAAAAAATAAGACCCCCCAAATATAAAGACCCAATTCAAAAATGAACATCTGAAATGAACAGACATTTATGAGATGAAGTAAAAGCAACAAATAAATATATGAAAAAGTGTTCAACATCACTGGTCATTCGATAGATGCAGATGCAAACAACACTGAGATTTCACCTCACCCCAGAATGAATGCCTGCTACCAAGAAATCTACCAATAACAAATGCTGGCAGGACTGTGGGGAGAAAGGAACCCTTCTTCATTGTAGGTGGGAGTGCAGAATGGCGCAACCACTGTGGAAATCAATATGGAGACACCTCAAACAAATGGGATTAGAAGTCCCATTTGACCCAGCTATTCCCCTGCTGGGTATCTTCCCAAAAGAATTAAAAGAATCAGACCACAGAGATATATGCTCACCCATGTTTATAGCAGCACAGTTTGTAATAGCTAAAACTTGGAAACAGCCCGATTACCCATCAACTGGAGACTAGATAAAGATGTTGGGCTTTTTTAATATAAAAGGGAGTACTACTCAGCCATAAAGAATGAGAAACTGGAGATAGTTAAGTGGATGCACATTGAGGCCATACTCTTAAGTGAAATTAATAAGACACACACGTTTAAATATCAAGTATTTTCTCTGGTGTGAGAAAGTGAAAGTGTAAATAAGGATCAATGTGTATTAATGATATTGCACAATAGGAAGAAAAGTTCTAAAAGAGTAGAGGAAATGGGAGGGGGAGGGGAAAAAAGAAAAGGAAAAGAAAAACTGAAAAAAGGAAAAACATGGGAAACAAAGTCTTTGTAAACAGGAAAGGGTGGAGTGGTTGAAGGGAGGGCTGTGGAACAGGGAAAAATAAGAACCAAGATAAGCTATGTAAAGGCGCAAGATCCCAATGATGAATGCAACTGTACTGTATACCTAAAATGTACCATAAACTTAATAACATAAAAAAATAAAAGGTGCTGAGCCACTGGCCCTGAGGATCTCACCTGTGGCACAGCCCACTCTGCATGGTCCCATGTGACCCATCTAGTGTTGTCACTCTTGGAACCTGGGACAGCAGGCCTGGGACTCATGCTGGCGTGCCCAGCCTTGCTGTGAGCATGAACCTCCTAGCTTGGGCCCGAGTTTGCTGCCCACCTGCAGCAGCCATGGCACTGACTCAGTCCGACCTTACTGCTCTCTGTGTTTGCTCATTCAAGCGTGGTCACCTCTATGACTCTGGGGCTCTTCCCTGACATGGCAAGTGGTGAGAGCATGAATTTTTCATGGGCCCCAAACCTGGATGCCACTTGGCTCTAATCCATCCTATCCTCAAAGAGAATTAATAATGAGCTTTCAAGACAGAGATGGTGCAGTTGGAGACTGAATAAAGAAGATGTAGTTTTTCTATAAAATGGAGTACTACTCAGCCATAAAGAATGAGAAACTAGAGTCATTCATAGGAAAATGGATGCATATTGAGGCCATACTCAAGTGAAATAGATAGGACACCCATGTGTAAATACCAAATAGTTTATCTGGTGTGAAAAGCTAAAAGTGTAAGTAGGATCCAAATTGTATAACTGATAATGTGAAGTAGGAAGAAAAGAGCTAAAGGTGTAGGGGAAGTGGGAATAGTAGGGGAAAGGAAATAAGGGAAAAGAGAAAATATGAGAAAAGGAAACAATGGAAATAAAGTCTTTGTAAAAGGGGAGCATGGAAGGCGTGAAGGGAGGGCAGGGGTGTGGGGAAAAATGAGAACCAAGACCTGTCATGTAGAGGTACGAGATCCCAACGATGAATGGAACTGTACTGTATACTTCAAAGGTACCAATAAACTCAATAAAACAGAAGAAGAAAAGACAAAGATGGTGGCGGCAGGGGCCCAAATGGCCTTCATTCTGGCAGCACTAAAGACATCAAGACGCAGAGGGGAGGTGACATGAGGGAGAGGGGCTGGCTTGGAAGGTGGGCGGTGCTGCCAGACTCAGAGCATTCATTCTGACTTCCCTGACCCTTGGCTGCTTTGCCATCCTTAACCAAGATGAACCCTCTGAGAATCTAGCTTTGGGTTTGAATCCCCCACTGGAAGCGTACTGAGGCTGAGCTACTCTCTCGTGACACTTCCCTTTGAGTTTGCATAATCCTGCACCAGTTATGCGAACGTCAGTTTGTGATGATAGAAAAGAACAGGCTTTTCCCATACGAACAGCTCAAACAGATGGCTGTGGATCCAATTTATTTAGAATAAATTACTGCTACCATAAGTGGAATAATTTACACATAAGATTTTTGTAAATCCTTCAGCTAAATCAGCTATTCTTCAATAACATTACTTGGAAAATGACTCTCCTTAGCAAAAAAAAAAAAAAAAATTATTGGGCACCAGGTAAACAGAAATTTGCAAATGCAACTGAGAGATGATTTTTGAGTGTGAAAGGTGAAGGTGTAAGGAAAACACATACTGTAAAATGGTCACATCTTACAAACTAAATATTTACCATATCACATACTATGTAAGGCTCCCCAAATTTAAGACCCACAGTTATTTTATGACCATTAAAAAGAAAAACAGCCACTACCAACTAAACCTATCAAACTGTCACTTAGAACTCTTACATACGACATACACTCGGTTCCATGGAAAGCTGTGTCTGAGACTTACAACCTCTGTCTCTGGGAATTTCTTCCACACTCCTGATCTTCATCCTACACATGCGATGTTCACCCTCTTTCAATGTGACTAGAATGTGTCATTTCCTCCACACCAACCCCCACTGGTAAGGTCACCCTGCTCACAACCTTGAGACCACATAGGAATCTCCATTTCTAACGTGCGCAACTCTCCCAAGTCCAGCTGCTGGGTGGCTGATCTATTACACATTCATTAGAAAACATCTCAAGTACAAGTGATCTTCCATCCTCTCTTGCGAAGTATTCTACTCACCTTACCATGCAAGCCGATAACGCTGCACTTTGACTTCTCCTTGGAATCATCCGGACTCCCTTCCCCAACATTCTACGCCTAGTCCATCAAGAAACTATATTCACTCCCTTTGAAAAATACCCAGCACTTTGCCCCTTCCCTCCCCTCCGGGTCTCCCCGCCTGTCTGAGACACTGTCTCCTCCCACCTAGATTCCAGTCCTCCTGCCCAGGCTTCCCCAGTGCCCACTCTAGCTGACCACATCTGCAGCCTCTTCCCAGCTTCGCCACAATGCAAACTGGACCACACGGAAGCCATCTCCAAGTCCTGGCATGATCTCCCTCTACAGACCCCTAAGAAAACACCTCACCTCCTTTAACTCTTCAGCTAAAATCACATTCTCAAGCTGTGCCGAATGTTCTACTGAGTCCTACCACTATCCTCCCAACCTGCCCAAGCTCTTCCGATCCCCTTCACCCTGCTCTGTTCTGCCCACAGCTCATATCCCAGATGTCACTCTGCATTTTGTGCCTTGTTTATTAAAATTCTTTTCCCTGTAGAATGTTAAACCTGGGTCTCTTTGTCTATTTTAGTCATCAAGAAGGACATTCAGTATATAATAAGGGCTCAACTCATGTCGGTTGAATAAGGAAGGTGGAGAAGCACGGACACGTAGTGAGGAGTCTCAGCTGAGCCAGGAAGTGTTAAATCTAGGAGATCAGCTGTAGGATGCAGAAGTAGACAAATCAAAGTGATAAAACCACAGCTTAGAGGGAGAAGGAAAAGGACAAGGCATGGAACAGGATGAGACAAAGCAGCCATGTGTGGGATAAGCCTGTTCCAGGACCCCTCAGGAGCCTCTCCCCTGCCCCTTTCCCATGCGTGCAGATATGAAACCCCAAGTCTAGAGCATGCCTCATGGTGACTATCTCCATTTACTTCAACTTTGTCTACTGGAACCTGCTGCCTTCTCATCACAGAATTCAGTAACTGAAAATGCATCTTGGATAGGAAAAAAGTTAAGGAACAGCCCATAACCTCCAAGTTTGTTAGGTCAAGTCCACAGAGGCACCATGGAGCTTATGTAAAGCCACAATGGCCATGACTTTAAACAATAAGAAAGTTACTTGGAATCGGTGAATATATAATAGTGGCACCGGTCTTTACAGGGGAAATAAACATGAAATGCTTGTTTTCACAAAAGGAAAAGAATGGGATGGTATTCTCTGTTCTCACATGAATAGTTTTGGGAGAAGATCTCAGCATAAGCATATTAGGGAAATAATCAAAGGTGACATTCTGAGATGCATTTGTGATCACTGTATGTGCCTCAGCGCCACAGCAAAGAAAACTGCCTGTATACAAAATGTTTTCATCAAGGAGAGCTGAGCACAGCCTGTTCCAACAAAGAATAATTCAAAAATCAGTAGATGATAATTTAGGGGAAGGTGTTTGAAATGGCTGTGTGTGTGTGTGTGTGTGTGTGTGTGTGTGTGAGCACACGCACGTGCATTGGCTTTGCAAAGGGAAAAATCAAAGAAGAATCCCACTGAAAGGCTCTGGTGCTCCAAGCTGTACGCCAACCTGAACAGCAAGGCCTAGATCGAGTGCACCTGTGAGGCAGCAGCAGCAGGTATCCGATCCAGGCCTGCCTCCCTTGCTCCTCTTCTTCCCTTATAGACTTAACCACTTCCTTTAAGGAGACTCGAATTCGTGTCTGTCTTTTCATTATATGTGCAGCGAGGACTGTGATATGATTTAAAAGGTTTTTGAGGGGGGAACATAAAATGCAATCTCCACTGATCAAAACTATTATATTGTGTTAAAATTTATCTCGGGGAAATGGAAGACGAGGGCAGTCGTGCTTTAGTGAATGCCTTTATTTCCAATTTTATAGGCTTTCTTGAATGGATTCTGCATTTGATCATACTATAATGGCCTCTCCTGAGAACCAAGTATCTTGAAAGTGAAATTTAAGGACCTTTTCAAACATAACTCATTCTTGTCCTGTACACTCGGCAAGTGTTTCTGGAAATATGGTCTAAGAACACTAAGGTTTTTCCCTTCAAACTAAGATTTTATGGTTAAAATAATTTTGGGAAATAATGTGTACAATATCCCCATGTGGAAAATGTATAATCTATTGCAGCATTCTGAAGATCGAATACATTTGGAAAACCTGGAAAAGTGTCCAATAAATTTTGAATCTTTTCAAAGTTGAAAGTGAGAATGAACCTTTCCGCAGCCACGGGACACATGGTGGATGCAGGCAGTGGCACAGAGTCAGAAGCCTTTTGCTAAAGCACAGATTCTTGGGCCCCACCAGGGACTCAGATCCGGCAGGGCTGGGGTGTGGTGGGGCCTGAGAACTCGAGTCCCTAACAGGCTCCAGATGTTGCTTGGCTTGAGAGGTCCCACAGGAGACCCTGTCTGACCCACTGGTCCAGAGACCCCAGTCAGGAGCAGCACTACTTTGGCTTTGGGAGAGGTGAAGAACTCGAGGCTGTCACCTGCCTCTGACTGATGAGGAAAGTCAAAATCAACAAGAAACAGCTACACAGTCCTTTATAAAGACGGCTCTCACTTGTGAGGTGCTAAAGACCATACTACACCTGTTTGAGGGCTTCATGCCGAGGACCCCCTGGGATCCCAGCAAGGTCCTATGAGAGACGCACAGTGGACCCTTGACTTACAAACTAAATTCGTTCTCAAGAGCTGGTTATAAGTCAGTGGGTCAATGAAGGCTCAGGCTCCTCTACACAGCCTTCAAATCTCTCTCCTACACCCAGGCAGCGCTCAGAGTCCTTAAAGAGACACTGGCCCAGGATTTCTCAATTAGTGCCACACAGGAAAGGATGCTGTCATGCTCCTTCCAGAGCTCTTTAAGGGTTAGATCTGTATCTAAGACCATCTGAAAGCACTAGCGGCCAGCATTCGGGTCGTAACTCAAGACTTTGCACAAGGGTTAAAACTAAAATTCCAATTGTAACCCAAATTGTTCATATGTCGGCCCCATAGTGACTCGAGAGTCCATTGCATGTGTGTGTGTGTGTGTGTGTGTGTGTGTGTGTGTGTGTGTGGTACCGGAGACGAACTCGGGCCCTGGTGCTTGCAAGGCAGACAGCAGCGGAAGGACTGAGCCCAAGCCCTGCCTCCACTGCACTTTCTTCCTCTCCCTTTTTCACAAGAAAACAACACGTGAAGAGATTGAATGAGTCACCCATGGTCCCCTGGGGGTCAAACCACATAGCGTGGACTCAGGGTAGCCCCTGACCTCTGGCTGCGTGGGAGAACGGCTGGGTCGTGCTGTGCACAAACAGTGGGGTGGGGGGGCCCCACCCGGAGCCCCCCACCCGGAGCCCCAGCCCCATCGCTCCCATCGGTGTGGGCATCAGGAGTCTGGGAGGCGGGGCCACTCTAGGGCTTGACTACCCTGGGCCAGGGCCGAGTAACCCTGGTACAGCTGCAGTCTCTACAGGAGGGTAGAGCAGATGAAGGGACACGTTGATAACCGCGGGAACCAAGCTTCTCCGTGCTGGCCCAAGGGGTCAAATAAGGAAAACCAACAAGCTTCAGCAGGGGACTGACCACCACCCTCCAGTCAGAAACGGAGAGGACAGCATTTATGGGTAAAATTATAAAACGTTATTGAAAAAGAATATCAAGAGCCTAAATTAATAGTGACATAAAATGTTCATGAATGAAGAGTCTCAGTAGCTTAAGGCTATCAATTTTATGCTAAATCACTCCCCAGATTCAATGAAATTTCAACAAGATTTTTCCCAAACTTGATCCAAACTGTGTACATACAAGCAAACATGGTGTTAGAGACATAAACATCGGTGATAAGCTATCAATAAAAACTAAGAGGATAATAAACACAAATGTAGGAATACAGAATATAGAAATAGCTTGGAATAATGGTGATTTTTTTAATGTGGTGGTAGATAGTGGAGTGTTTGTTGCCTTGTTGTTTTGTATAATTTCATATATTTTCTAATTTTTGTTTAGTCAATAAATAAAAATTAATCATTTTAAAAAACAAATAATAGCTATGAGCATTAAGTGTCTTAACAAAAGCAATGCCAGAAAGAAAAGAAAATAAAAAAGCTAAATCAGTCACAAAGCCCTAGAAAATATTTGAAAGTTAATGTTAATATAGGAGAAGGATAAACTTGAGCCATTTATGGGAGAATGCCTGAGACCCACACACAAGATTAAACACTACATGGCTTCTCTTATGTGAGAAACTAAAAGCAGGTGTGAATTAAAGGCAATTTTTTAAAATACTAAATGGTATATTTTGAATGGGTTTCAGTATATTGTATGGCAGTTATACCTCAATAACGCTGTCTTCAAGTATGGAAAGCTAAAGTAAAAACCTAGGGATTGGGACTAGAAGGCAGACGTGATGTGAACTAGATTTAACACATACAGATATGCATATAAAATGTTTGGGGTGACACACTTCCAGCTCGTGCACAGCCGGGCCTGGGTGGGGTGCCACACACAAGCTGAGGAGCGCATCTAGCACCCAGATGTGACCTTCTCCAATAACAGGTGTGCTCTTTGGAAGCACACCTGCTTCGAAAATGGGGCCAGGTAAAGAGCGTCATGAGCCAAAGAGCAGCTCTCTGTGCCAGAAAGGGAAGTACAAGAAGAAGCAGGAGGAGGCCTCGAAGCACACACTTACACAGACACACATTCGCACTACCATGGTTCACAGTGAGGTGACCCCAGGAGCCTTGCTGCTCATAGGTGGGGCCTTTGGGGACTGATTAAAGGATGCAGCTGGCTCGTGGTTAGGAGGCGGCCTGGGCAGAAGAGGCCAGTCACTGGGGTGTGGCCCAGAAGGGCTCATCGACCCCTCAGATCTTCCCGTGGTTCTCCCTGGTTCCTGTCCACCATGCTGTGAGCAGCTCTCCTCCACGCAGCCCCTCTGCTGTGTCACCCCGCCTTGGAGCCAGTGGACTGTGAACTAAAATGTGAGCCAAATAAACTTCTTCATTCATTTTCAGCTGTTGGGTCTCATGGGGGACTGTCCCACTGATTATGCCCAGAGCAGGCTGCGAGCAGAACAGGGCAGGCTGTCAGAGTTAACCCAGCAATCCGCCTGTTCATAGAAGTGAGTCTGGCCAAAGACTATGTGCCGAGGTCAGTGACTCACTCCCAAACTCCGTTCCCAGAGTTAAAACCTTCTTTACTAAAAAAAGACACAGTTAATTATTAACCACACCTCTATTTTGTCTGTTCTGTTCCTAATTCAAGAATGCTTTGTCTCTTCCTTTACAAGCCTTGCCTGCATCAGCTACATATCCATAGCAACTCCACATAGCCTCTTTACCTCAATCTGACTACGATGTCACCAGTAAATATTTATGGCTCTGGGTGTTCAGGGCCTTTGCTTGTTCAAGCCTCTGTCTTCTCAAGCACTGCTCATCTCAGTTTCCCCGTCTCTGTCTCTGTGTCTTTCTTCTTGCCATGCATCATAGCACTGAGCAGAAGATCAGAATCCAGTAAGGTATTTTGTCTCAGCAATGAGAGAAGTATCAAAGACATGCACACACACACACACACACACACACACACACACACACCAACCTAAAGAGTTCTCGATGGCCAAACAACGGTACTGAATTATATGACCCACTAAATATAACAGAAAGCTATGAATTCATATGGGGGGGTGTAAATGTGGAGCAAAGGGAAAATTCCTCCCATTGCAAAATGCCAAGTAATAAATTGCAAGGAATGGTAGAATTATAAAATCATCCTTTGATAATCATCATAGGAATAATCAACTCAGGCAAGAAACTACAGCAACTGCAAAAAAAGTAGTGGGTGAAATTTATCTACAGAACAGGATATTTAAATAGGCTCAAATATATGTTTTAGTAACTTGCTAGTGACTATGTGAAATGTGTATTAGTTAGCTACAGTGAGAATTAAGAGACACCATCTTGGCGGGCCATGTCATAAAAGTGGACAACCCCAAAACTAAGATCACCACTTGGTGTGCCTTCCGCTGAAGAGCACAAAAGGGAAGCCTTGGGGATTCCAGCAAAAACTCAGAACTTGGGCCCCATAGGAGGAAACATCAGACAAGCCGATACACAGGACCTTTCGCAAAGCAACCGTACTCACCAAGACACTGAGGTCACACTGGGTCCACTCCAGGCCAAGGGAGGACCGAAAAGCATGCCAGGGAGGTGCCGTGGACCCTGGGCTGGAGCCTGCAGAGAAGGAAAATGTTTTGGTTTGGGGTCTCAAGGATGAGGAGGAGCAGATAGAACATTTTGGGGCAATGGATATCATTTGAAAAAGATCTTCGGGTGCAACACCAGCATTCCATCAGCACCAGTTTCCTGATTTTGCTGGCTGCCCTCTGGTTTTACAGAAGACTCCTCCTGCTCTCAGGAAATAAGATCTATAGTTTCCAGGAGTAAAAGGGCATCATGTTTGCCATTCTCAGAGCGAAGGCCCTTCTCACACTCTTCTTGCAACTCCTCCGGAAGTGTGAAACTATTTCAAAATGAAATGGTGACCTTGGACTTTTCATTACAAGAGTGTGTTTGTAATTCTGCCTGCAGCAAATACATGCTGTAGTGTGACTGGATTCCACAGGGGCTGCCCACCTTCCAGCACAAACGACTGCACCTACAAATGATCCCTCTGATGAATCTCCTCATTTCACCCCTCACATTAGGGGTCAGATCATGAACTTCATCCATCCCCTCTGACCCATGCAGGAAGGTGAGCCATAAGGGAGGCGCCATCCCTCTCCCCATCCTGCTGCTCCCACTTTTGTCTTCCCTGCATCAAACGCGCCCTGAATCTGATGCCTGCTGTCCAAAGCCACACCATGGGTGGTGCCCACCACCTCAACCCTTCCCTGGACTCTCCTCTTACTCCTTAACTCTCCACTTCCAGCTTCATCCAGGCCCTGAAAGGATTTCCTTAGGTCAAAGGCTTCAGCTGCTAACAGGAGGCTCTATGCTGATTTTAAAATGAAGGCAACAGGTAACTTTTCAGGTCCATTTTTTGCCACCAGAAAAGCTATAGTTAATTCTCTTTCCTGAAGAATCTAAATATTTTAAAAAGAAAAAAATCTCATCACCAGAATTAATGTCTTTTATTTCCTTCAAAGCACCTACAATCAAGTCTCATCCAAGGCCCATATATACATTCTCATGACATAAGACTGGCCCCACTCCTGGTGAAATAATAAATCCAAATACATTGTGCGGAAACAGGTTGCCTCCTTCCAGAATCTGCCATACATCATATCATCTAAGAGCACCGACCAGATGATGGTGCCCCCTCAAAGAGATTCCCTCCTGTAACATGGCAAATGCTCAGGGTGCACCACAGAAGCTGAGCCAATGGTGGGTCCGTGTCCAGAGAGACTCTCATGCCCATGAGGCTGCAGAGGCTAGGGGGGACAGCCCTTCCAGGGCATGAAACTTTAGGGGACAAAGTCAAGCTGTGAACCAGAGCACACTCTCACGGATAGGCACAGAAAGAATGTTTGGCTTCCTCTGGCCCAACCAAGTTGATGCATACAAGTAAACATCGCATGTTGGAAGGGGGAGCTTGGCTGCCATTACTGTGTAGCAACAACTAAACCTGCAGTGACTATTACTACAGTGGTTCTACTTTTAGACAGCATTATTTATAGAAAAGCCATATGTATTAGATAAAAGGCAAAGTGAAGCATTTCAGAGAGGAGAGATGGCAGAAAAAGAGGAGAACAATCACTCCCATGTTACATAAACAAACGGAAATGACCAAATGTAATGAGAAGCATTAGACACTAAGGAATACCATGCGGAACCAGAATGACTTTTGTCACTTGAAAAGAAAACTTGAAAGACTATTTTGACACCATGAAATCGAGACACTGCTGACCACCACTGTCTGACAAAGTTTGTGCAGCTGTTCAGCAATAGAGGAAGCCCAAGAAGAGCAGGTTCCCCATCCAGCCCCTCCTTTGTGTGCCCCAAGGCTGTGGCATGATGCTGGGTTACTGTCTCCCTATTCCATGTTAAGACAGCACTGAGCTTAGGAGCAAAACACAGAAATGCTAAGTCGCTGTAGAGACTGTGCCCGTTGTGACAGACCAATGTTTACTTTACGCTACAGGATACTTCAGTGTTTTTATAAAGAAATCTACAAAGAAAAGCAGGCAGCAACCTGTGATTGCACTTCGATGGGGAAGAATCTAAGTAGTTCTGCTTTGCACATTCTAGAAAGGAGTCTCGGGATAATCATGGCCATGAGAAATCACCAGTTTAGGGAAAAGTGTGAAAGAGGTGACCGCATGCAACAGTTTCTTCAGACCACCTAAACATCAACAGAGAATTCAGTTTCTTAATTTGGTCATTCCTGTGAAGACAGGCTTCCGTGGTGTGAGTGTCACTGGGAGTGCTACTTGTCTCTGGTCAAAGCTCTGAGGACACAAAGCTACCTAATAGCACAGGTGAGAAGCTGTGACAGTACTGAAGTGCACATGCAGAGTGCGTGCTCACTGCACAGTTACTGTCTCATGTACAGACAAGCATGGTGTGGTTTTTAATAAAAAATGACAACATCACATGATATTGCAGATGGTCCCCACACAGGGTCCTCCAGAGCCGTTCCCCTCTGCTTGGACACTCTGCTTGGCCCCACGTGGGGAAAGTGAGTTCTGAGCAGCTCTCTGTCCACCAAGGCCAGCTGCCACCAAGCATCGCTGGAGTCCTGCTGCACTCTCTCTCCACTAAGCCACCTTTCAGAGCCAGAGTCACAGGGCCACTGCTTCTAAGGAGTTGAATTGTATCTGGTTTCCTGGAGCTGGTGGCAAGGGGAGAAAAGCCAGGCAGACACTGGGACATTTGTGAGAGAGGTAGGGTCCTGTGTTGAGGAACGATACCCACACCTAGCTCCACGGGTTCTACTTTATGATTTAGTACCAAGGGACAGAACAGAGGTGAAGGCCTCGTAGGCTTCTCCTGCACCACACCTGTAGCCACCTGGAGCCTGGCACCAGTAGGGCCCAAACCTCCTTGTCCTGCTGGCTTGGTTACTTTTTTCATTGTTGAGACAAAATACCCAACACTCAAAGTTAAAGGAGGAAAGGTTTATTTGGTTCACAGTTTGTACTAATTTCAGTTCGCAGTTGGCTGGTTCCAAGGCAGGGTGGCATGGCAGGGGAGAAACAGTTTATGGCAGGCAGAAGGCAGAAGGTGGCAAGGCAGCAAGCAGTAAGCCTCTTTCTGTACCTTATATCCTGTCCAGGCCACCCACTCTCAGCGTTCATAACACTCACACAGAGGGTGGAGCAGCCTCAATCCCATCATGGTACCACGAATCATTCCCAGAATCCCATCTTTGATCCCATCAGCACACACCCTAGCTGCAGTCGCCTCTGAAAAGCCCACCTAGGACAGCATGAGATACTGGCTATAGCACCTGCAGCTCCTCCTGCTGCTTGGTCCTGTGGAATTCTCCTCTCAGTTGGTCCAGGGAGCTTATTCCCCGCCCGCAGCACTGCCCAGATCTCTCTCAGGTCTGGGAAATTGCTGTCACCTGTTCCCAACGATGCAGAACCTGGGTCTCATCAGCTACAGTGCCCTGTCCTTTCGCCACCTTGCTGCTCTGTGCAAATCTTGTCACCAACTTTGTTTCCCATCCAGAAGAAAACCCAGTCCTTGCACCTGTCCCCTGAGCCCCACCACCCCCCTCCAGGATCTCTCCAACCAGCAGAGCAGGAGTCTCCACTGGTGCTGGTCCTCAGGCCCCAAGCTGCCCTGGCACCTGCTGCTGACATCCACCTGGCTCTGCTCTCCGTATTGAGAAGGCTTCACTGGCCACCCTGCCTCACTGCCTCCCCTGCAGCCAGTGCCCTTTTATTAGCATTAGTATTCCTGTCTTTTATTTCTCTTCCGAATCTCTTTGCCCCATCTAACATATTACATGTGTCCAACACTGGCCGCCTCTCTGGGCCAGAAACATGCCTCATGTCACAGGGTTTAGTGCAGTTTGTCCACCCCTGTGCCCATTGTTGAGAACACCACCTGGCACGCAGTAGGTACCAAATAAATACGTGCTGAAATCAGTTGTCCCTTCGTCATGTTGTGGGTGTCTCTTTACAGAGCATCTTGGAAGATACACTTTGCATCTTCATGCGGTTGCAATTTGAGGTCTACATAATTATAGACCCTTTTTATGGATATATGGCAATAATCGTGGACTTTTAATCATCTAAGATAAAGACTAGTTACGTTGTGACCAAATTGTAGCTCTGCATCAATCTACTCCGCAGAGATAAATGGATTGTTGTAATTAGGAGTGACTAAGATAGGACTTAATAAGCTCTGGATCTTTCTCAGGAATCTAATTGCTCAGATGAGTCTGTCATCTCTGAAAGCTATAAGGAATACAAACAATTTGAGCATCCCTCTCAGAAACTTACAACACAGGGAGGTCCTGAGGCTGCTGAAGAACCCACCTCCTTCCATGATCCCATTTGGCTGCTGCAAACTTAACGTGCGAGGCGCTTTCTGTAAAAGGTCACTGTAATTTTTCTAGCTACCTTTATAAAATTATGCCAATTAATTTGAAAACTGCACTCAATCATTGCAATAAGGAGAATTTTTAGCAGAATCGGTGTACCCTGTAAAGGGGGAAGGAAGGGTGTTTCAGATACTCACTCCAAAGCAGTTGTTGGAAAACGTGAAGGCCTCTCTTCTTTTCTTACTTGCTCTCTCCCAGAGGGGTCCCCATGGGTTTGCCTGAGTGGAGTCCTCACAACTGGTCAGGAGCCCCATGGGATACAGCGCTGGTCACTTAGGGCCACTTGAGTGAACAGCCTCACGCAACTAATGCAAAAGGCATTAACCATTCACCCACCGATTCACTCACTTACTGACTCCAAGTGTGAGTCAGGTATTTGGGTCCAAGGAGTGATTCAAAGCTTCCCATTCTCGGAGCCCAATGTGGACGCCTCCCACACGTCAGCCTCACCTCATCCCACCCTGCAAGCACCTGACCCTCACCAGCAAAGGGGATCATCGGGACATGGACTACGCCGTACCCCACTGCACTCCCCAAAGGTAAAATGCCCATGTCCAGCCCCTCCGCCCCACAGAACAGTGGTTCTCAGGCAGAAGAGGTGGGTTCCCCTAACCTGTTCATATCCCACCCTAGAGGGAAGTTCCTTCTCCCTCAGCCCAGCTAAGAGTGGTAAGGTACATTCTGTGAGGTAACTCTGCTCTCCTGCGCAGAACACTCAATCGGCCCAGAGCAGGGTCCTGCTGTGCAGGAGGCGAGGAAAGAGGAGGAGGAAGCAAGAGGGGAGAGAAAGGGCCTCCCAACTTCAATGCTTCTCCAGGGGACCCAAGGGAATGCCGACTCTTCACTCTCTCAAGTCCTGGTCTCTTTCCTCAGATTTTTATCACTTTAACTTCAGCTTAGATTGAAAATAGTCAAAACCTCCCTTCTAAGAAAGAAAGAGCAAGAGAAAGAGAAAAAAAGAAGAAAGAAAGAAAGACAGACCATGCCTCTTGCTTCCCTCCTTTGTCAATACAAGTGCCACCTCCTCAGGACTCAGGTTGGCGGTGGGGCACGTGTCCCAACCCTCCCTGCCCCTGCTGACATGTAGTCCTGCCATATCGCAGCCCTCTGCTGACCCTGTGTCCAGGATCAATCACTACCCACAGATGCTCTTCCTATCCGTGTCCAACGGTCCCGTCTGTTCCACCCCCACAAGCACCCGCACCACTTGCATTTGGATCTTTGGAAATGCTGCTTCAGTCCACCCTACACCACACCGAGGACACCAAGCACTGCTGGCTGCCTATCAAATTAAGCAAATCTCTTCATTCTTTAATGTTATCTCGACTTTATATCATGTATGTTACACCACATATAATAAAGGTATCATAGGTCATTGTGTCATACAATACTCATGCACCTGTGCACAAAGCCTGGCCAACCAAGACTATCTCCAGGCGTCTTCCTGTCTTCCCACCTCCATTTCTCTGCCCCAGTGTCCTGGACATAGGTAGCAGCAGTGGAGATGGGAATGAGCTATTTCAGGACTCTCCCAGCCATTCTTACTTTTCAGCAATGCTTGCAAATATCCCCATGGACATCTGCGAGCCTCTCTACTCCATGTGGCAGTTTTGCTCTTTGAATTACACTCACTTCTTACCTTCATGTACTTCGGCTTTAACTTCGCAATATAAGAACCTAACCCGACTTCAATCCCCGGTACCAAAAAAAAAAAACCTAAACACACTGCATATCTTTAAAGGTAAGGGCTGCCTTACTCATCTTCATCCTTACTAGCAGCTTCTAGAACACTGTACGAGCACACTGAGCCCCAAGGACTGAGCACCAGAAACCCTGTACCACTGAGCACATTGTGGGACTCAGTGTGCATGTTGGAATCAACTCGAAAATATATCAGTGACAGAACTACTCAAGCCAAGAGGAAACGTATTAAATTCACAAGCTGCAGCTGACACCAGCCCAGAGTGAGAGGCCGGGGCTGGGAAATGTGTCACTCCGCTGTGGCCATGATGTTAATCCTGACATTGATCCAGGAAAATCAATGAGCTACAGCATTAACTCCCTCAACTGGCTGAAACCAAGTGATCTGGGGGTGAATGGCAGGAGAGAAGGTCAATTCAGCCAGTGATTTGGTGGAATACGGCATCTAGGTAGTATTTTTTTTTTAAGAAATTAGGTTTAGTTTGGATTTAGTGGGGTATATTTAGGTAGTAAACAGTCGTTACATGTAACAATGTTACTGCTCGTTGTCCTGCTGTAGGGATGACTTCTAGGAATACGTGGGGCTCTCATTGTACCAATTTCCAGGTAACGAGATGCACAGGTCAGGGTCAGGGGTCATGGGTCACGTGTGTGTGACTGGACTTCCGAAGTCCCTGGTGCTGGTGTGTGAGAAAGGGAAACTCAGGAGAGTTTGAAACGCACCAGGCCGAATCTGGTCTGCAGGAAACACTTTCCGTCATTACACATGGGAAACTAGAAATAGAAAATGGACTGTCAGAGCTACACGGTGATAGTGGAGGTTCTCCTGTCCGATACAGGCTTGATAACCCAGTACACGCAATTATGAAAGCACCATTCTGATTGTTTTTGATGAGATTTGCACAGCAGTGTATGCAAACTCTGGTTAAAGGGGCAAACCTGTACAATACCCTCTGCAAATACAGCCGCCTGCCCACTTAGAGACCGCAGTGAAGGAGCAGCTCTCACAGCTCGGCTTCGGGAGGTCGGCCGGCCCCTGAAGTCTGACAGGTCCAATGGAGTGGCACCTGGCCCCGGCCACAGTCCTGGCGAGACACGTCGGGACAAGTCCACTAGTGACCACTCCTGGCCACGTTCACAATGATCTTCATCATGCTTTCACCAATTTATGCAGCTTCTATAGTTTATGTTTCAGATAATCAACTATATATAGTGCTTCCATTATTGGTCATACCAAAATTCAAATATACCAGAAAATGAGTGTACTCAAAAGAAGAATTTAAGAAACTTGAAATGCTATGATGTGTGAAAGCTCATGTAGAAAAGAAACTTGACATACACTTGCTGAAATGTGATAAAAATCCTAAAACTTTTTCTAACACACTCTTTTATAAATTCTGAAGGTGAAAGAAACTTACTTAAACTACTGATACAATATGTAAATTTTGGTCAAGCGTGGTAAAAAAAAAGTATCTCTTTATTCCTCCTATAAAAGCAGAATTATAAAATCATTATCATATAAAAGGCTGATCAGGATATAAGCCATAAACTCTAGGAAAAATACTGTAGCGATAAGTTAAGCGGTTAATAAAAAAGTTACTTTGTGTATTCACTATGTGATTTTTTTTTTTTTTTGGGTATTTGTCTGCTTAACCCTCAAACCTTGCTTTTAATTCTTTTTTATCTAAATAATTATCCAGTGTCACTTTTCATTGGACTTCCTATGTTCATTTTCTTCATTGGTGTATATCTATCAGGTAATCCAATGTGTCCCGTCATGGCATTTCACGCATGCGCTGACATCCTTAGCTCATATCCACATTCCCTCTCCATGTTTTCAGCCCCGGAAGATGAAAAGCTTCCTGGCGTCCTCCCAGTGGTGCACGGGGAGCCCGGGCCCCATTCATTCATCCAGCCTGCGGAGCGCCTGCTTCCTGCCCAGCCGGCCAAAGATCTGCACAAATTAGGAATCGCCAGGCACCAGGAGGGTCCATCATAACTGGGGGGAGATAAACAACACAAGAAACAAGCCATGGCGAAGCCGAACATGGATAAGCGCTTTGAGGCTGCGGGGAGGTGGCCCAGAGAAGGTGGGCGACCACCTTGCGCCCCGGGGACACAGTGTAGGGGGCAGAGGCCTGGCCCTGTGTCGGTGAGCCTGGACTCCCCCCTGCTAGCAGGGAGCGCGGGTGCAGGAGGGGTCTCCCAGGAGCCAGAGCAAAGCAGGAGCAGGGACTGCGGGCTTTATCTCTTCACTTGGAGAAAAGCAAAGCAAATCTGACAAAACATTGACACGGGTGCACTTGGATGCATAAGGGTGTCGTAAGCTTTATTATTTTCTCTACCTTTCTGCATGTTTGGAATATTTCATAAGTGAAGATATCTATAGTGTCTGGCCTCAAAATGAGTGAGGCAGAGAAAGTGGAAAGGATTGAAAAATGAAAAGTACCTCCACTTCAAATGAAGAGGGCAGAAGAAAACTCTGGGCTGAGCTCAGCTGCAAGGGTGGGAGGAACAGCCAGAGGGACTAGAGCTCAGCTCAAGCTCGCCAGGCAGAGCTGGAACCCACGGCCTGGAAAAGGCCATTTTCAGTCTGGCTTAGAAATGTGTTTTATTTCTCCCCATTTCAGTCATTGCCACTTAAACAGTCTGAAGATAGACCATGTTCCTGTTTTAGCCATAGCTTACGAAATCACCTGCAATGCCTGTGATTACGCTATTAGATTGTAACAGTTCTAGTTTTAAATGTCAAGATCAGCATTAAGATTTCTAGTTTTAAACCATTTGTGACTGTGTAGGACGAACTGTAGCACACGGTTGCGACACTGTAGGAGTCTGAATTCCGTTGTCAATGACGTTGTGGAGTGTTGCAAACGAGTTCTCCTTATGTACTTAATGTGCTATCTTACTTCTTTTTGTAGCATTCAATGAATCCTGGTGAATTCATTCCAATTATTCATATCCCAGGGCTATAACTAAATACATATTCAAAATTAAATACAAACATGCTCACCCTGAGAGACAAAATTCTAATAAAATAGCACTTAAAACAAATTTCTGAGTTAACTCAAAAGTAATTAAAAACTATTGCAGAAAAAAAAGTTCATTGTCATTTAACAATATTCAACTTCATCTCTGTAGACTAAGTAATCAGGCTTTAGTTTTTCATGAAGCCGGGGCATGTAAAAGTAGAGGGTTGATCAAAGTTAATTCTGAGTAAGATATAATATTACAGCAGAAGATGTTTTATAGCATTCAATGCCCTGGCTAATAAAATACTAATAAAAAGCTTAAACTTCTGTAATGAAAAACATCTCAATACTAGCTAATTTTAATGACTTTTAAGTGCATAACAGAAGAAAATGTGTTATTGGAAAAATACTGTTCTACTCTGGTACTTCATCTAGAAACGGCTCCATGACCCAGCACAAAATAAACTCATTTCTTAGTTCACATAAAAGAGTTCCAAACCAGCAGGCCAACCTGCTGGGCCTGCTCTCCACATGGCCCACAGGTCAGGAAGCGGCTAAATAAAAGGTATTCCTATATTCCTGTGAGGCACAGTTTTTCAGAGCCATTGTATTTAATTCATTTAAGACCTTTTTCTGAATACCATCTCAAAATACTTTTAATGCCTATATTTTGTGACTGTATTTCTATGGATTAATATTTATATTTGGGTAGTAATTATTCAAACTCAAGCCACTAACTAGATTTGATCCATTTATAGACTTTGTATTAATTTTATTAGTAAAAGGATCGATAAAAGTGGTGAGATCTTTTCCTGCCACCAGGGGTACAAGCTGCCCAGTGAGACAGTCACCCATGTACCACTTGGGAGCGAGCCTGTGGGAATATGTTACAGGCCACTACTGCATACTAGAAGGTGTTACTTGTCCACTTATGTGTTCCAATCTCCTTATTATGTGCAAATAAGAAAAAGGCTGAAAATATGGTTGATCTATCCCACGGCGAAATGCTCAAATAAAAACCCCCTTCTTCCCAGTATAGCAATAATGTACCTATATAAGATAGTAGATATTCACTAAGTACATTTATGTCTAAGATATTTAAGGTTTATCCTCCCCTTTCTATTAGTTAATTTAATTTTATAGAAGGAGGAACAAGATGCTATATGATTAGTAAGTTGGCTTTATGAGTGGAAAGTAAAATATCATATATATATATAAATATTATATATATCATGATAAAAAGTAAAACACCTCAGCCAAGTATTTTTCTCCATTTTCAACAATACATTCTCAGTACCGATTCTAATAGCCAATTTAGCTTAAGTGCTCAAACTCTCACACATCTTAATGTAGCACTGATTTTTCATTTTTCTGTGTTAAGAGCACTTCGCACAAGATCTGCAAGGTTAACAGATGCAGTTGAGCACAATCCCGCAACTACAGGCACAGCACTGCCCGCAAGTGCCTACAAGGCTGTCATCCTGCAGAGCTGAAACTGCAAGCCCACAGAAGAACAACGCTCCAGTCCCTGTCCTCTCAAAATCAGTACCAAATCCCCAATTAACAAATGAGAAAAGTGAGCACAGGTGCTTATGGATTTTTCAGGAGGCATCACAAGAAATATATACCAGCACCAGCTCACATACTGGGGTCTTCTCCAAATAGTCCTCACCCTTATATTCCTCACAGACAAACAGGTTCCTCTCTTCAAGGACAGGGGATGTGGTGTTCTCAGGATGATATTCCTGAAGCAGTCACAAGTCGCAGAGCTGGGTGGGCGTGCTGGTTTCACCCAGACTGGAGATGCTCTACCCTCCTCTTCTTGCAGCATGGATACCAAGTCACTTTGGCCTGAGCGGTGCATGAACACCACATCCACACAACAGCTCAGCTGAAAGTCATTTGGTTTCCAATGTGTCACCTGTCAAAGCACTTCCTCTGTCCTGTAGGAAACCACCGAGAATTTCTCTGGGAGTTATGTCATTGTAGGAACAGCTCTGGAGTCAATATTTTAATTTTCACTAATAAAAATTACTTGAAAACACCTCAGAAAGTAGCCCCAAACACCTAATCACAGATTAGGTGCAAATGGCAAGTGTAAGCTCTTTATTATAGTTTAACACCTAAAATTTAACTGATTTTTCCAAAGACATATGGACAAGTCAGGCATATGACAGGGGCTGTATTTAGAGATTCTAATGCTATTCTTCCCAACACTTTAAATTATCCCTTTTACCTGCTAGGAGAGGGAGGATACGTGAAGCACCAGATTTGGACTCAGGGACGTAAGACATTCAACCAAAGCACGCTTTGTTACCTGTCTTCTTGACATCTTGCACACTGACCGAGAAGTTCTAAGTGGTTAACGTTAGAGAAGGGAGGGAGAAGAGATGGTAGAGAAATCAGAAGAAAGGGTAGCACAGAGAGTTTCCAGAAGAAACGATTAGTCTTGCACACTGACCGAGAAGTTCTAAGTGGTTAACGTTAGAGAAGGAAGGAGAAGAGATGGTAGAGAAATCAGAAGAAAGGGTAGCACAGAGAGTTTCCAGAAGAAACGATTAAAGAAGAGGAAAAGACTGATGAGAAAGACCTTTTGCCCTGGTTCCAGATATGCAGGATTCCCTGTGCACCTTCAGCGGATGCAGACATTCTCACTTTCTCTGCCTCTCTCACGCCTGCTCCCTCCCCCCAACACTGAATCACTAAATTCATAATGAAATATCACATTTCTTTCAACACACTTCAGTCCCTTAAAGAAATTAGCTTTATACATCAAGGAATTTATTAGCTCCTCTAAAATTAAAACTGCCAAATTTCAGCATTCTATATGCTTTTGCTGATGGAATTGTATTAATTGCTACCCTCCTAGAGTCAGATGTGTTACAAATTTGTTTTATACCTGCTCAAAAAATATATGTTGTCTTTACAAGAGCACTTAACATCTCTATTACTATACAGTGATATATAAAAACATCTTTCAAACCAAAAGTGCGATTTGGGGATCAATAATACTATTATGATATTGATTTTAAAATAGATAAGAATTACAACTTTGTAAGACAACTTCTTCCAGCCATGAGAGAGTAAGTGCTGTATTTCACAGGGATAGCTGTTGATAGCATGAAGGTCCCCAGGTAGGCTGCATGGTCATCTCCTAGGGGATTGTGGGAAAGAAGTCAGGCTGCAAGGTCTTCTCCTAGGGGACTGTGGGAAAGAAGCTGAGGGTGTATCATGTGGTCTCCCAGAGTAGTAGGCCATGAAAGTACAGTGTTCTCAGCAGGTGAGAGGAAGTCTTAATGCCTGAGAGTTTGCGGTGTTTACAAGCAACTATTGATACCCTACAACATTTTAAGGTTGTAGAAGCATTGCTCAAGAAGACTGAAACACTGGACTCATCACCCAGTGCAAAGCCTCCCATTTAACCCTGGAATACCTTGCCCACAAGAATTGTCACCCACATTCTCCAGGCATGGGAACACAAGGACTCAGTCCCCAGTGCCCTGAGAGACAGCTGAGGACAGAGACATCTACATGTCCCCATGGACAAAGAATTGAATCTTTTGCCTTTTCTGCCATCCACCCTGAAAATAAGGCTTCTGCTATTCTACAAATTGCCAGATTTCTTGTTTACAAAAGGTACACGTGCTCACTTCCTTCTGTATTTGCCACCTTAAATCAGTGCAGTAAACACCTGTGCACTGGTGTGCTTTCTCCCAGTTTCATCTTTCTGCCACAAAGTCTGAATCATCCAGTAAGAGCTATGCTAAGGAGCTGAGCACTATGGCATATCCTAGCTACTTGGGTGGCTGAGGCAGGAGGATTGCAAGTTCAATGCCATCCTGGGCCACATGGACAGACTCAGTCCCAAAGAAGAAGGTAAAAAAAGGGCTGGAGATGTATCTCAGTAGTAAAGCACCCCTGGGTTCTATCTGTAGTACAGCAAAAAGAAAAAAGAAAAGAAAAGAAAAAAGAGCTGTGAGACTTGGGCCCTGAGAAGCAAGGTAGTAGTTGTATTTTCACAGTGAAAAATAACTAAGAACCTTTTTATGGACAGGTCTAAGGTGGGCCTTAGAATCTTCTGTTTCTAATCAGGCTTGTAACATTCCCAGCCTCCCACAAAGTGGAGTGAGTCTTGAGTCTGCAGATTTTGAGACTATTTCAGTTTTGAGAAATCCCTTAAAATACAACTACCAAGGAAGATTCCTCTTTCTGACAATGATAGATCAGGTCAAACTAACATCCCACTGAGAAAATGAGAAAATCCAGATAAGCCGAAGTCTATCTTCGGATACTGTGGAGCTAAATAGTCAGTGAGTACTTAAAAGCCCTGGCCTAGAAAACACATCCCAGAGAGGAAGGCACAGTGCTTAGAGCTGCTGCTCCCCGGAGTGTGCTCCAAGTCAGAAAGGTCAGCAGGGCACAGGGATGCTGAGGAGCTCTCCACAGTCTCCCAGGGCAGCCGCACAGATACTAGGTCCCAGCACCCTCACTGAGAAGGTGCCTCAGGAAACACACCTTGAGCTGGGGTCCCAAAAGGACAGCCTGAAATTAATGGTGGCCCTGAAAACTGCTGGCCCTGACAAGAAGGAAAGCCAGCCAGGCACCGTCGCAGACACTAAGATCCCTGGCTAGTGCCCCAACGATGAGCACACAGAAAATCTCCTCTGGAGGAAAGATAACTTCTAATCCTCATGTTGCTTCTGAAGTTTGCAAATGCAGTGCCTCACTCACAATAAGAGAAATAGAAAGCACATCTGAGACAGACTCAAAAAGCAAGAGAAACGACAAAATCCCTGCACAGCCCCCAGGAGATCTAGGAAACAGAGTTACAAGACAAAGGATCTTAAATAACTAGGTTGAAAATTTTCAGGGAGATAAATTTAAACTTCAAAAAAGTTTGCAATTAAATGAAACAAAAAGTGAAAACTTCTGAAAGTGAAAGAAAAATAATTCAAATTAAGACTGTAAAGCATGTGTTTGAAATCAGATTAAATACAGCCAAAGAGAAAATTAATGAATTTGAAGATTGGTCAGAATAAAACATATAGAATGAAGCATGAGTAAATAGTTGAGTATAAAACACAAAAAGAGCATCAACTAGAAAATACAATGAGAAAAAATAATATGCATCCCACTGGATCCTCAGGGGGACAAAAGAGAAATACTGATAGATGGAACAAGATGTAGATCCAAGAACTCCGACATATTTTAACTGCGATAAATGAGAAGCAAGCAGTCAGGAATGGGCTGAATGATGCCCTCCAAAAATTCTATATCCACCCAGAACCTCAGAATGTGACTTTAAAAAAGAGGACCTTTGCAGATATAATTAATGAAGGTTCTCAAGATTAAATCATCAGGGATATAAGGCCCAGCAAAAGTCCAATGTCTGGATTTACAAAAGAGAAAAAAGAAAGAACATACAGGAGAGGACACAGACACAGAGAAGTCTGTGTGAAGTCAAAAGCAGTGGTCAGACTGATGCTACTATAAGCCAAGGGAATTCCAGAGCCACAAGAAGCTGACAGACCAGGAAAGGATGCTTCCCCAGAGAAGAATGACACAGTAGCTCTTCTCATACCTGATTCTGGCTCAGTGATACTGATTCCAGTCTTTCGGCCTCAGAAAATGATGAGGGAACAAATGTGTATTGTGTTTAAGCCCTGCTGTGTGTACCCTTGTAGGCCAGCCCTAGGAAACTAATCTATGCACCAAGAACCGTATAGGAAGGTTATGAAAACTGACCTTCACAGAAGTGACCCTAAGATTCACAAGCAACTTCCCAACATGAGCAGCAGAATCCAGAGACAAAGGAATGTCTTCAAAGTGCTAAATACTATTGTGATTTGGCCATTGCTACATAAAAAGTAACTACACGACATAGCAGTTTATGAAACCACACATCTATTCCCTCTCAGTTTGGGAAGAAGAGTCCACAGGTGGCCTCTGGCTCAAGGACACTCCTAATTTTGCCCTCAAGCTATTGGCCAGAAGGCTCTCATCTGAAGGTCAGCTGGGCCTGAAGAGGTGGCTGTCTCCGAGTTCCAAGTTAACAGTGACGAAGGGCAGGTGAGCAGCTCCATGAAGTTGGGGACTTGGGGAGCAGATGGGGATCTGTACCAGGTCTGAACGCAGGCGCTCACTGTGAGGAGACAGTGCCATTGATCGTGGTGGTGACCACACCCATCTATACATGCAGGAAGTCACACCAAACTGTGTGAGCTCACAGTGTGCATACAGAGCCAGAGAAGTGGGAGATGCTTCATGGATCCTGCTGCTGTCGCCTGCCTGGGTTTTGCATTGTACTACAATTATGCAAAATGTTACTGCTGGAGAAGCTCAGGCCACTTGTAAATTTTTTTAACTCCTGATTAATCTATTATTATTCCAAAATATTTTTTAATACTCATCAAAACTGACAAAAGAAAAACAGGAAATCTGATCACTTCATATCTATTTTTCAAATTTAGTCAACAATTAATACTTCAGAATCTAACATCATTACCAGTGACTTTTACCAAGTCTTTAAGAAAAAACAAACAAATGTATCATTTACGTAAATTCTTTCAAGAATATAAAAAGTGGGAAAATTATCCGATTCTTTATGAGAACACTTTAATCCCGCTCTGGACCTAGCTATTACATGACATGACAAGGACATTACAACATTGATACAGTTCTGGCTCGTTGGTAAGTATCTTTAATCCTAACCAAAGCCTTTGCAAGGGGAATCCAGCAGTGTGAAAAAGAAAGAATTCATGAAGACCAAACTGAGTTTAGCATCAGGGTTAATAAATAGCATCAACATTCGAAAATCAATTTCTGAAATCACTAACTGAATACAAGATAAACTAATAAAGATCCCAACATAAGCAAAAAGTGATAACATTAAATACATTTTTATAATTTCTAAACAGAGTAATAATTCCCTGAGGCCAAGAGGGAGATTGAATACATTGAATAATGCCCAGACCATACACAGAAAGAGACCTGTAACTCACAGCCTGTAGAGTCTTGCCCAGGAAACTAAAGCTTCCCTGTGACAAACAGCCTAGGAAGTCCGCCTGCTGTGGGTGAGGCATGTGGGAAACCCAACTGTTAACTCCAGTAACCACCCAGGAAAACAAACGCTGACCCCTGTAACTCCTGGTGCAAAATGGGAAGAACTTGGTTGACAACTTACAGCTTCCCTGATCTGTATTCCATTTCCAACTGAAGAAGAAGAAGCCGGGCACTCATTCCCCTAGCCAGTCAGTAGGAGACCCTTCTTCAGCAACCAGTGTGCAGCGCCTCAGCCCACAGCCGGGTCTGAGCACCCAAAGCTCTGTCCTCCTGCGTGCCTGCAAGCCTCTGCCCATGGTGGCCAACTCCCTCGCTACAGCAATCTCTGAATAAGCGCTCTTTACTTTCCATATTTGGTGGGTTTTCCTTTGTTTCCATAAGGAATAGGAGGGAATTTCTCAGTTTCATACAAAGACACCTATAAAAACCATGATAAACTTCATGCTCAATGGTAAACTACTGAAATCTTTCCCTCTGGAATCCTAAATAAGATAAAGCTGCTTCTAGCACCATTCAGTTCAACATCATTCTGGGAGTTCTAGCCAGTACCACAAAAACAAGGACAAAAAAAATTAAAATATAATAAAATTAAGAAGGGGAAAATAAATTATAGGAAAATGAAACTCACTTCTGCAAATAAAATGATTGTGTAAGAAATAAATCTCAGTCAATCTACATGTAAGCTATTAAAAATGAGTGAGTTTATCAAAGTTGCAGGATACGAGACTAATACGCAAAATACAATTTAATTTTCATGCATTAGCAATAAAAGTTTTGAAAATGCAATTTTAAGTGATATTATTTATAGTAACTCAAAGAAACCAACCATCTAGCGATTCATATAGCACTCTGCAAGACTACAACTACAGGAAACATTAAAATATTACTGAAAGTTTAAAAATTAAAATAGATATACTTGGAAAATAAAACAGTATGTTTAAGGTGAGAATTTTCTCCAAATTATCTAAACAGTAGCATAAACAAATTGCTTACACAAGTGAGATCTAATCAATGCAGCTATATATTGCACAAGTAAATTTTTAAGGAAAAGTAGGTTGATTCACAAATAATATTCTAGGGCCGGGATTTAACTCAGTGGTTCCAGCATCTGCATCACAAGCGCAAGGACCCAAGTTCGATCCCTGGTACCAAAAAATAAAAAGAATAATATTATAGGATTCCATTTTCATAAAATTACCAAATAGACAAAGAAGGCAGGATGACAGCTACCTCTGAGGAAAGAAGGAGTGTTAGGGACTCTGAGGTGTCTACTCTCAGTTGCTATAGCAATCCTTTAAGCACAGTTTCTATGATAATTACCAAGCTGAACATTTTGACTGTGCTTTTTTTGTATAAGTGTCTTTTATGTCAATGAAAATAGCTTTGAAAGGCTGCATGGCCTTCCCTGCCTTCATCTTCACCCTGCTGCCTCGACTGCTTGTGGGACAACTGGTCCCCCAGCCAGCACACTGGAGCCCATAGGACCAAAGAAAGAGCCAAGGTTCCCAAGGCCAGGACTGCCCCACACTGTCTCCCTCTGGATTTCTGTGTGAGAGAAAGAAACCTTTCCCTGGTTTAAGACTTGGCAGTTTGGGCCCCTTGACTAAATCCCATCTTCCCTGAAGCAGGAGCCAGAATGAAGATCAAAATCTCCTGGCCTCCCTCACCCACGCTCCTCCAGCCTCACCAAATCCTGCACATAATGGGCGAACCATGCTGGAAATTTCATGTCCAAGAAAAAAAATCCTTTTATATAAGAATGAATATTGGGGCACCGCCAAAAAACTTCCATTGGAAACTTTCCACTTTGTTCCACCTTAAAGATCAAACAGTGTTTTATGGTATTGATTTTTCTCTTTTTCAGCTACGGCAGCTGTTGCTTGGTGAGAGTGGAATGTAACCTTTTCCTCCTTCCACGTGATTTACTCACTCTTGTGTGTTATTACTTGGCAAATGATCTTTCCTGAATATGCAGATATTTCTAAGCACTTTGGTGGGGTTTTCCCACGACAATTTCAGGGAACACTTAATGTCACCTGAAATATTTTACATGGAAATGAAGACAGAACAGAAGGAAGTGCCGTGTAAGTATGTGATTCAATAGCTTAAAAAGCCATTCCCTTGGCAAGAGGTCACTCAGAGTGTCGCACAGAGGACATTTATGGCCACATAATCAACAGAATAAAGCAGAAATTCAGGCAAGAGCTGTCCACCGGGACACAGAGCCCCCAGACAAGGCTTTAACAGGGGCTGTCAGATCCCAGAGAATCCGCCTGAGAAACCACGAGGCACTTTCTAGTGCACAGTCTTCGACTTCTCAGCTCACTTTGAAACTTCTTGGTTGCGGTTCTTGGCTGGAAGAACATAACCAAAATATTCAGTTTTTTTCATGTTACCTTTAATATCTGAGTTTTTGGGGACTCGATTCTTGGGACTCATCTGCTTCACCACTTTGGCCCCACCTGCCTCGGCCCCTTTGGAAGGAGCCATTGGTGGAGCAAGGTGTTTTGACAAGCAGTGAGACGTGCTGTGAACTGAAGGCTCGTGTCTCCTCAAAGCTTGTATTGAGCCCACCCCCCATGGGATGGTTTTTAAAGATGGTGACTCTGAGTCGAGAGTAGGCTGGATGAGGTCTGAAAGGGAACCCCTGTGATGAGATTAGCGCCCTCAGAAGGTGAAGGAGCCAGGTTAGGAGGCTCACACCCTGAATCCCAGTCATCTTGGAGGCTGAGGCAGGAGGATCACAAATTTGACCCCTGCCCACACAATTTACCAACCTGTAAGAACTTTTCTCACAATCAAAAATAGGAGAAAGGGGCTAATGGTGTGTAGCTCAGTGAGAAAACCCTGGGTTCAATCCCCAGTACCACCAAACAGGAAAAACAGAAGGATGAAGAGGAACGGAGGAGCTCAACTTCTCTGCCATAGGGGTCACAGGAAGCAGACACTGGCAGGAACCGAGAGCATATTCTATGCCGTCTTCAGCACCTTGTCCTGTCTCATGATGGGCCAAACCTTTCATGAATGCAGATTACGTCCTCATCCTGCTCCCTGCGAAGTATCTACAAGAACAGGCTGGCTCTGGAGCTGGCGGTCCTGTAGGAGCAGCATCTAGGCAGAGGAGAGCTTGCAGGAAGACAGACTGCCCTTGCTTGCAGCTCACCAGCTGACCTCCAGTTCATCTCAAGGTTTAATGCTTCCTCACCCTGAGAGCTGAGCAAGGAGAAGACAGAAATCACTGGGAGCCCAGGGCCAACCCCATCCAAAGTCCACCACCCCACAGCCCCACTAGGGCCAAGGGTTGATTTCTCCCTGCTCTCTTGCTCCTCCACACCCCTGCCTCCCTCCCCCACCTCAGCTGGACCCCTGGAAGGAAGCCCATCACTGCCCTGTTCTACAGTAGACAACTGCTTCTCTCTTCTGAGCCTCAGTTGCTCCATCTATAAAGCAGATGTATGAGTGTCATCTCCAAAAAAGAGTCGTGAAAATGAAAGTGAGGTGACACAGAAGGTACTCCTGCAGGGACTGATGTGTACAGGGCTCTCAATGAATGTGTCTCCCCCAGCACATGATGCCGAGATCGTGGGTGACTGGAGCGTGTGATAAAACCCCCGGACTTCCTCCACCTCTGAGTAGACCTAGAACAGGAAACCTCTGGCTCAGGAACTTCCTGTGACTTCTTAGACCCTGACACCTCTTCTGTCAAGTAGTGATGGAGTCCCTTCCCCACCTGGGGCTTTCTGAAAACTAAGGATGGGATATGCCCCTCAGGTGCTGACTTTGTTTCAGAAACAGCTATCTTCATAGCTACTTTCTCTGGCCATGAGGCACAGTATCCAACATCTACAAGCGAAAGCAGGTGAGTTTTATTTTGGCTCCCAGTTTGTAGGAGCTGGGTTCATAGTTGGCTGGCTGTGAGGCAGGGTGGCATAGCAGAGGCACCTGAGAGAGGAGAAACAGCACATGGCATGGCAGGCAGGAAGGAAGCAGAGAGAGCCAAGGAGGAGGATGGAGATAGGATGAAGGCAAAGCCAGGCTCCAGGTCTACAGCAGAGCAAGCACCCAATAAACCACAGAGACCATGACTGTTGTTGCTGTGCGAGAAGATAACAGTGTTGGGTGCAGGAGGAGCCAACCTTCCTCACAGGCAGATCGGAACATGGGGCTCAAAGGGCTCAAGGCAGGCTGGGCTGGAGGCTCGGTACCTGGTCAGTCCAACTCTGAGGGAAGAAGTGCTGATTGAGAAAGTGCAACAACAGCTCTGTGTTTCCTTGTGCCCTTGTTGTATGGAGGTCAAGTTTAAAATTAGGCAGGCACTATCAAGATGTCTATAATTTGCTGTTTACCAAAACTTAGAGACACAACATGGCACAGTGGGAGAAACAGATGAGCCTGGGTAGGGAGGGGATTCTCTTCCTGCTTTCCTGCAGCTTTGGAAACGCTCCTCGCTGGAGAGGTGGCGGCCTGCACCCCAGGGCCTTTAGGATATGGTACAGGGCACAGGGCCACACACACCGGAGATCCAAGGTTAAACCACTGCCTGGCTGGAAGGGTCTGCCGATCTGGGGCTCATACTGCATGGGGGCAGCAGGCCTGGACCCCCAGCAGACTCTCCAGGAGGACCCAGAAGGCAGAGTCTCACAGAACTAGGATCCGCTCCGGCCCCACCACTGTCGCATTAAGTCCAGACATTTGGAAATGGATTTACGGGCTCTGATGGATCAAGTTCTGCCCTGTGTCACTCAACCCTACATACTTTGTTCATCATGAATGCTACATATCCCAGTGTCCGCAGGACATTTGCACGCTACTTTGACATCTGAAATGGCCACCTTAAATCCCTGGAGTGAGAACATCTTTGCAGCTTCGTCTTACTCAGGGTGGGTGTTATTGTCCATCCCCTTCCAAACCCCCTAAACTTAAAACTTGGGATTCTTCCCCTTTCCCTGGTCAAACTCTCCTCCTGGAGGAGCTGGGAGTTCCCCACAGTTCTCCCTGAAATGTAGCTCTCCTCGTTCCTCCCACCCTGCATGTTCACAGGGATCCTGGCACAAAATCAGCCCTACACAAACGGAGTAGAGAGGAGCAATCGCCAGCCACAGGGCTCTGTGCTTCTGCCAGGCACCGGGAGGCTGCAGGGAGTAACCCTCCCTGCTCGTGCCCGGTGCAGTCAGTGCCCTGCTCCTCGGAGGCTGCCCAGACTCCCCCCGGACTCCCTGCACCACTTCTGGACGCGAGAATCCACTCAGCTCACAGCCTCGAACTGCACTCTGGCCAAAAACGCTACCCAGATGAAGTAGGTGACAAAAACGTGTAGCAACATCAGCTAATTGCAAAGTTGAGGAAGAGAAAGTAATTAAAGTAGAGATGAGCCAGCAAGTAATTCACTTAATGGTGAGCACAGAACCATCCCCCAATGCGTACTCCTCTCTTCCCTGGGGGGAAATACACAGAACCTGTAAATGCATGATTTTAGAGCCGGGTTCCGGCTGTGACTTCCTGGCTTGGTGCAGGCTGCCCGTATCACCTGCCTCCTCAAAGTAAAGCAAAGCAGCATTGCCTAATGTATTTTCTTCTTGCTTTTTTAAATTTTGCCCCCTGCAGAAAGCATTTCCTCCACTGAGCTTGTCTTAAAAAGAAAACAGGTAATGGGCCCTCCCGGACAGGTAGTCAATAGACATGATGCAGGGCCCAAGGCTGAGAGCACATTTGCATGCGTTACCAAGCAGAGCCTCCCGCTCCAGAAAGCAGGTGCTCGTATCTAGGAGAACATTTGGAAAGGGGAGATGGGCACCGGCAGAATCCACAGAGGCAAGAAGGCCAAGAAAATTCATGTCACGGACAGTCTCCGGACATTTCTGTGTGTCCGTGGGTCATCTTGTGGTTTGTGTTTTATTTTGTTTTTTAACCTCTGTTTCTAGTGGAATCAAATCAGAAAATCAATGTCATCTCAGCAAAGCAGCATGGAGCTCGGCCCCCAGTCCCTCTCTTCCCAGCTGGGCCGGAGGCTGTCCTCTGTTCTCACTCCTGTTTCCAGGGAAGCCCGGGGAAGAAGCGGCTGCCAGCCAGGCCCCAGAGCAGGTGTGCTGGGGGCTCTCGGACCATGACAGGGCTGCTGTCCACTCGTGACCCCCAAATCAGCCCGAGATGTGGTGGGGTCTTTTCATTTTCAAAACAAATCCTGACCTCCGGCTCCGCAGCGTGAGACCTTATTAGGAAACAGGGCCCCTGCAGGTGTAAATGCAGGGACATTGTGCGGAGTAGGCTGGGAACAGACTCCCTGGAGCACTCGGAGGGCCCAGCCCTGTGACACCTTGGACAGGGGCCTCAGCCTCCCTGCGGCTGGGGGAAATAGGTGTCTGCTGTCTGAGGCCATCTGCTATGGAGTTTCGTTAACGTGGCTCAGGCAAACCACTGCGCTTCCGCACTGGGGCACCCTCAGGTCACCTTGTGGAGCAGAGAGGACGCGGTCCAGCAACCCCAAGACCTGAGTCTGTCTCAGCTTGTGGGATTGGAGCTTGGTGCTCGCCTCAGTAAAACAGAGTCCGTAACAATGGCCGAGTCAGTTGTGAGGGATCATGTAAAGTATGGAGTGGAACAAGAAAGAGCATTATAACCCAATAAGCTAAGCAAACGCAGTACAAGGAGGCGACTGTCTTCACATGTGCCTGAAGTCACAATGCAATGGTTTCCTGAAGAAAAAGTAATCATTTTTATTTTATGTATCGATTATTTGATTGGTTGAATGACTAAGTGAATAGTCCTTTAGGTCCAACGATGAGCTACTTAGACATGGGGCACAGGGCAGGCATTCTCCCTATCCCTGCAGACCTTCTAGGTGAAGATCTTCAGTCATACCTCGGCCAAGTGCAGGACGCCGGGCCAGGCCAGGAGCCCCAGGAACTCCTGTGACCCCAGAAGCACAGCTGAGAGTCATGGGGCAGAGGCGAGAGGCTCCCGGTGCACTGGCAGCATCCAGGGTGAAGAGAACACAGGGATGTGAAGAGTTGGAAGTGCGATGTCCTGGACTAAACCTCTCGGCCCCTCAGTCCCTCAGCAGATGACAGTTCTGAGTGATTATGTAGGTATCAGGAGCCAGAAAGAGGCATTTTTCTGAGGCACGCACACCAGAAGCGAGACCTCAGTCGTAAAGTTGTGGAGGGACACGCTCTGCCCTTGCCCTTCTGGGAAAGCCTGACACACCAGAGACAGAAATCAGGCCATGCAGAGTCAGGCGACATGAATAGAAAAGCTGTAATGGGACACGGGAGGGAGGAGAGAAGGCAGCGAAGACCTCGTGTAGGAAGGGGCGGTAAAGGCGGGACAGGAGCGACGGAGACGGCCAGATGTGTGGGAAGGGGAGGACTGGGTGGCCCCGAACAAGGACGAGAGGCCGGCATCAGCCGAAGGCGAGGGATGGATGTGATGCTCTGCCCAACACCACCGCGGCGATCCCTGTGTTCTCCTCCTCTGCTCAGAGCGGCATCCATCCGTAGTTGAAACAGTAATGCTTACTAAGAAACAGACTTTCTCGGACAACATCCGTGTCCAGCTATATAACATAACGCCGAAAGACTGCATTGGGCTCCTGCGGTTTGGACGTCCGAATCACAGCTTCCTGGAACACCCTGGGCTGTGAGCTGCAGGATGCATGGATCCCTACACCTACCTGAGGGTAGGTGTGCCGGGTAGGTGGGTAGACTGTGCACACAGACCCCAACATTCAACCGTCTTGGAGATAAACTTCAGAATACGAAGGCTTCAAGAAAACAAAGGATTCTTCTCCAAACTACACTCAGATAACTGTGATTTCAGCTTTTGATACCTTCCAATATAATGTCTCTCACATGAGTGCTGCTTTCCACCTCACTGATATTCCAGATGTCTCTGTTTCCTATTGCCGATGGCAGTGGAGGCAAAATGTCAACCGAAAGAAGCGTGAGGCCACTGCCTCTTCTGCTCCACAGATGTTTAGTTTCAAATTTGTTGTTACATATGAACAGCAGTGAAGCACCTGTCTCCTGCAGCAAATCAGACGTTTATAGCATTCCGCCATGGCTGCTTCTCATCTTGGGTCCTGCTTATTAATTTTAGAAACTAGAGACAAAAATCTGTCCCCTCAGCCCAATAAGAGCAGACCCAGGAAGCCCCTGCTCTTAAGGATGGTGAATCAAAGCTGAGAATAGGAACCTGACATCCCTGAGGAGGGAGGAAAAGGTCAGGACCAAGAAGCAGGACTAAAAGGATCGATTCTAAGCCAGATCCTCCAGAAACTCCCTGAGTTTCCACCTGCAATTCATTCCTTGGACAATCCACAGCCAGTATGGGGAAATTGGAGGTCCCATAACAGCAGAAAAAAAACTGTGTGCATTTATTACCAGAATCTTTCTATGAGTAATTTCTAGAGCATGACCAATGAAATGCATTATTCTGTGCATACACAGAATGTTCCAGCTTGCTTGGTATGCCTGCATTTTAACAATGGAAGAAACCTAATCATCAGGTACCGACAGATGGTGCACCCCTCTTGGCCAGAAGAGCGTGGACACAGTGGAGAAAGGAAGTTAGTGCACTGCTCTCCGCGCTCCACATCATCTGGATCGTGAGCACTTCCACTAAAACCTTAGGTGCTGCCTTGTGTTTTAACTGTGTGAACTAAAAATCAGATTCAGCTGCATAAAGTAATAATGACCTTAATCTGCAGCTCAGCATGGCGGTTGAGGTTCATGGGTTTAGGCCAAATACACAGAAGGTCCACCTTCCACTGCAAATGTGAATTAACACAGGTCCATTAGCTGTAGATGGAAAATGTAGGTGCAGTTAGGGAATCGTGACTTGCAGAGATAACGGCAATGAGAACACAGCAATAAACACAGAAAGGAGGCTTGAGGCCAGAGCCAAAGCTTCCTTCCGGGGCACAGGGGGAGCTGTCTGGATCTGTCAGCTGCAGAGGCTCTATGCCCTGGTCCTGCTGTGACAGTGACCAACAGGACACAGCCACAAACACACTCCCACTCTCTACCTATTTATGAGTGAAGTCTTTTTTTAGGTACTAGAGATCAAATCCAGGGGCTCCAGCACTAGTTACATCCTAGCCCTTTTTATTTTTTTTATTTTAAGACAGGTCTTACTGCTAGAACTTGAAACCCTCCTGCCTCAGCCTCCTGAATAGCTGAGATGACAACTTTTGAGGGTGACCTGTGATGAAAACACAAAAGAAAGAACAAGAGAGTGCTGAAGTTTGCATGCACTCAAAGCCTGCCTAATTCACCTTCTGCACCTTCAAGAGAATGAATTGCTACCCAAGGACAGAGGGAAATTTACTTCCTGCCAGGAGAGAGGCAGGAATGTGGACTGGAACCTACTGTACTCAGAATTCACTGTGCCTCAGCTTCCCTACTCCAGCTCTGGAGAGACCAGAGGTGACAGCAAAGAAGAGCGGGCAATGGTCAGGGTCACCCTGGGTTGCTGGCTGCCCTGCAGGGGGCAGCAAAGGAGAAGGCACACAGGGCCACCCAGGGGCCTCTGGAGGCTTCTCTGGCACAGTTCCATGCATCAGTCCACTTGCTGCTGAGGCCAGAACTCATGTCATCGCCTGTGAAATCAGAGTGGATGTGAGACGGACTTCTTCTGCTTATCCACTGTTACTACAGAAGCACCCGGAACACTCAGTGTGACACTGTTTCTGTGGTGTCCTGATAACTGCTTTCATTATGGTGACATTTCATGGGGTACAATTGATCTGTGAAATATATGTACACTATGTAAGTATATTTATATAATTACACAAGTTCCGCACCTGCTGTACGAACTCACAAACATGGTGCAAGGACATCTCATGATAAAGCACATCGCTGTCATCCGTTTCCCTGTGCCTTTGATGAGCCCAGAACCCTTCATACAGGATGAGATCTGCAGGCCTGCAGACTGCCAAGCCGGCCCCAAGATCCACAACCTCAGGACTCTGGCCCCACCTGAGTCGTGGTCGCCTGTCCACACGGCCACCTGCCAGCTGTGCACACCTGGATACGCCTCACCACTCCTCCCGGCCACTTCCTTCGCCCTCTCAGCTGCAGCCCAGTGTCCCCTCGCTTCTCCTCTGCCGTCCCCGAGGTGAGGACGGGAGCATTTCTGCAGGGTCCAGCCATTTAGGTCACAGAGCCTTCGGACTCTGCAGGCTGCTGCATCTCCGCTGCTGTCCAGTGGAGGCAACGGTGACAGTGCAAACAGGTGGCAGAGCGGCCGCCCAGTGTCCCCTGAGCAGGATGACAGGCTCTGGCTCTGACAGCCCATGGCTCTAGCTCCTCACTGAGTCCCTTTACCTTCTTGAGTGCTGCTTATCTTCTTTGATCCTTGGATATTGTGTGTGCCCAGCTGGAATATGTCCTTCCTCTTAGCACACAGCACCTACAACACAGCCCCTACAACACTCAGTACGTGTCACACTCAGTACCTGAAACACTCAGCACCTGCAACACTGTTTGTTGAATGATTTAAAAACTTGAAGCGAAAATTCTCTGGCTCCCATACCTCAGGCTGTTGTTAGGAGTTTTGTTTTTTTTTTTTCTTCATCTTTGGAAATGGAACAACATTAAAACTTTTTCCACTTGCTACAGTGGGCCTTCTATAATAAGAGAGCAGATAGTATGGCCATGAGTTCCTGCAGAGAGACCCTTTTCTTCAAAATCTCATTTATTAGCATTCAAAGACCAAAGAAATGAGAAACAAAGGAGCAAATTAAACCCGAGGAAAGCAGAAAGGAGGAAATAATTAAGATAAGAGTAGAAATCAATGAAATAGAAAAGCAATAGAGGAAAGTCAATGAAACTGAGAGCTGAATTGTTTGAAAAAATCAATAAAATTAATAAACCTGTAGCCAGACTGGAGAGAGAGAGGTAGGAAGAGAGAGAGAGAAAGAGAGATCAAATAATTAATCTCAAGCATTAAAAGGGAGATGTTGCTATGGATCCGATAAACATTCAAATCATAATTCAGGACTCTCATGAACCAATACTACAGTGATAAACTTGACAGCACACATGAAATGGAAAATTTCTTGAGAGATGAAATCTAGTAAAACTCATTGAGAAAGAAATAATCTGAAAAATTCTACATCTTTTTTTAAAAAGTTGAGTTCATAGTTTAAAATATTACCTCAAAGAAAACCCGGGCCCCTGGGTAACTTCACTGGTGGATTCATCCTAACATCTAGTAAAAGGAGAGTAATAATTCTCCATATTTGTTTATCAAGTAGAGAAGGAGAAATGTATCCCAGTTTAGGAGAACAGAATTACTTTGACACTACAATGAAATAGAGACATTACAGAAAGAAAAAGAGAACTGCATTACAGACAATAACCAAGGAGAAAAATCCTTAACAAAATAGAAAACTGATTCTGGTCATATACAAAAACAAATACCATGGCCAGGTGATATGAACTCCAAGAATGAAAGATTGGTTCAATGTTTACCAATCAGTGTGATTTGCCAGAGTCATACACTCAATGAGGAACAAAGTCATGTGATTATCAATAAAACTATAGGAGAAGCAATGACAAATTTTGACATCCACCAATGACTAACAACTCTCAGTCAACTAGAAACATGGCAGAACTTCCTCACAGACCAACTTCCATTCTGCTTTTTTCTCTGTTATACTTTTGTAAGAAGCAGACACGAGCCACTTAAATTCAGGAACAAACAAATTGGACCCTTAACTGCAGGAGTACCAAACAACTTTAAACTCTTTTTAAAGATCACCAGACTACCTTCTAGCAACAAATTATTGAAACTATGTCCACAAGCGAATGCACTGGCCACCCTTCCCGACCCCATGTCCAGGTCCCACAGATGACACTGGGAGCCCGTGAAGCTTCCATCTGTATCAAGCCCCAAGATTCCAGAATTCAGAGGCTGCTGTTCTATGGTGGTGTCCAGAACACACCGAGCAGCCACGACCATGCCTCTGTGCACAGGCCACCAGACAGCCCAGCACTGAAGCAGGACCGTGCCACCTCAGCAGTACTGGGGACCCCTGAAACGTTACTGGAAACCTCTGTTGTAGGCTGCAGTCTCCTGCTCAGTGTATGATGCAGGCCTGAGGGAGAGAAATTAAAGAATTAAGAGATACGGAAAGTGGGGCAGCAGGACATCATCCAGTGCTGGTGCAACTGATTTTGGTTAGTAGTCAACTGGGGCAAAGGCAAGCTACAAAGGTGGAACTATGAGTGAGGAACTATGTGCAAGGGTGGAGCTACATGTGAGGATGCACTGTCATGCAGTTCCTATGGAAACTGACATGAGCAAAGCTCATGAAGGGCAAGACAAAGCATTCTCAAATCAGGAACTGAATAGACAAAATATATGGATGCGGTTAGAACACTGTCCATCTAGTTAAGAAGTTTTTAGTTGTGGAAATGCAACTTGGGTAAGAGGCACTCTGACCTCAGTGCATTGGCTTTGTCCAGATGCAGTTCTACAAACAAGCCAATTGTGGGGTTCACGCTTCACAGCCTGCTTTGGGCATCATTAGTACTGCCATCCCCCTCACGGCAGGACACCGAATCCTCACCCCAAGGGTCCACAAGTGTGCTTGTCTGTCATTGGCACTTTATCACACAGCTCTGTGCAACTGGAAAACCTGTTACTGGGGCATCACTGTTGCTTTGCCTGTTCTCCCTCCTTCCCAGCCAAGAGAGTCATCAATCCTCCCCTGTACAAAGCTCTGTGATGATATCAACCATGTTCAAGATGTTCAGTTATGAACCCACCCACTCTTTAGATAAACACACAAGCCTCGTGGCTTCCTTTTATGTTACTGGAAAATTCTAGAGAATTATTTACAACTTCATTTTTTAAACCCAGGTAAAGGTTCAAAGAGCCACTTTCCACTTTGAAACACCTGCCTCTCGAGCTTCCAACCTGATCCCTAACACAGAAGCCATGCTGCCCACTGGTCCATCCTGTCCTGCCAACCACAGTCACAGATCCAAAGAAAGGGTTAACTTCTGCTCCTACAGGAATATGTGCATTTCCAAAACCTTGAACAATCACCCAGGAGCCCCATCCAGTATTTCAGAAATCATATGGCAATGTTTTCATTTGCTAGGGTTTCCTAAAAGGATGATCAGAGCTCTGTTACACTCCTCAAAGATCATTATCTATGCTCAGATACATCAAAAATTGAAGAAGTATGGAAATATAAATAAATTACAAGTGCAATTATAAGACTTTGTTATAAGGAAAGAATTTCTCATTGACCATCTGGCAAATTGCTTTCCTTTTCCTATGAAAACTCATTGAGATTCTCCCAACTCTTTTCTTAACCACATGAGAATCCTCAAAGAAAATAAAGATGGCCCGATGTTGGTGACCTCTTCCTCTGGGCTATCATCCGTCTTTTCCTCCCATCATCTTCACAGCCTCTTTGTGTGTGACGTGTTTTTGTTGTCTGTTGTGGCTTTGTTTGTTCAGTTTTTTCCTTCCTTTGGGGTTGGAAGTATAATGGGGTTTTGTTTTCATTTTGAAGTATAATAATTGCTTGTAGGTGTCTAAGAAAGAGACCCTTGGTGGCAATGAGACAGCTCGCCTTCCAGCTCTGTTCTCACCTCAGAGAGTTGGTCAGTCACTTGGTGAGCCCATCTTCTGCATGCAGATCGTCAGCATGGATCCTGTGTCCTCCGTGAAGGAAGAATGGTGAGGGAGGAGCTATTCAGATATCATGATTAACTCACCCCAGTGCTGCCGTCTGAAAACTAGATTGTCACCCGATATGTCATCTGCAGTGATGGGAGAGCAATTCACTTTCTCTCTAGACAGGTGAAGAGCAAGCAGGTACAAAGTACAGGGAAACACACACACTCTGCACACAGGCACAGTTTCTAAGCATTAACCAGAGCGGTGCTGCTTTGCTGCCGTTCACAGAGGACAGAGGCTGAGGGTTACTACCACAAAGCCCAAAGACAAAGAACAAAAACGGAACATCATGGCCATGTGTAATTGCAGGTTTGGGTGGGGCTCCTCTCCTCCTCCACCCCGCTTATCTCCCAGGACTCCCAAAACTTTCTTCCTTCTGGAGCTGCACTAGGGCTCCTTCCAAGTTCCAGTCACTGTGGTATTAGGAATTCATTTACCAGACATGACCCAGTGCCAACTACATGCGGGCCCTGTTCCCAGCAGGGCCACAGCAATGGGTGAAGCCAGACTACGCCTGTTCCGGGGTTCACAGTGCGGGGGTCTGGGGGGTAGGGCAGCCAGGAAGAGCATGCATGTAGCCAGAACAGGTGTCAACAGCTGATGGTGATGCCGATGGGATTTGCTGGCCTGCTAGAAATTCTTCTGGAGGAAAAAGAGGAGTGGACAGGTCCAAGGCTCGGGGTCTGCAGCCCAGAGAGGTAGGCTTCTGTCCTGAGGTGAAAGAACCAACAGGGAGGTAACTGTTCCGGAATTCTCCCCACCATCACCTCCCTGCAGGAAAACATGGCTGAGCGAGCAGTAAGGGATTTTGTTAAACAAAAGGGTCATCTTCCCTCTTCTCTCCTCTTCAGAAGTGCTACAGAAACAAGCAGGGGAGAACTTAGCGTTGGCTTTTAAAAGAAGGAATTAATTTTGAAAAAAGAAAATCTCATCAAATACAAGTGCTTGGGGTATGAGACTGACTGGTTTTATCTTTCACCATCTTAAAATTCCATTCCAGCAGCCACCTTTACGAGTACAACCCTGATTGTCCCCGCTCAGCAATGCTACAGTGTTTTCTTCTAAACCGTGGCGTACCTCGGAAAGGCCGGTGTGTGTACACGCGCACCCGGCGTGTGTCTGCCCACGGTCACAAGTGAGTGGCTGCACTTCTGAGGGCAACTGTGCTTTTCACCTGAGAACGAAAGCGCTTTTTCAAAGAAGCCTGGAGCCTTGGCCAGCGCTCCAGTTTGCATATGGAGGCTGAGTTAGAGCCGGAAATGCACCGAAGGGAACACAGCGGCTTTCTGCAGAAATCGATGGCCTGGTAAAGCCACGCTATGCCGGGAAGAACTCATGCCTTGGCCTCGGGCAGTTTCCCGCAGTCACCTGAAGCTCCCCATGTGGAATGGCCAGTGCCACGCTCTCTGAGAAGCCTGGCAAAGTCACGTGACACGGCCAACACTGCTTTCCCCTCTTCCCTGCTTCTGTTAAGGTAACCTATAAATTTCGAGATGCCAAATACCCTTCTTCCTCCAGAGGCTCAAGTGGCACAAGGAGAGAACGCTTACCACGGTCAAGCTTTACACGGCCAGAACCAGCTGTCCATCAATAAGCAACTTTATGAGGGCCTGCATAAGGATGCAGCTTCCCACCAGAGCCGCTCCCGTTGTGCAGGACCCCGGCCTCAGCCGGAATCCTACAAATTGGATGTGAAGCTGAGGACTGCTTTATTTTTAAATGGAGAGCATGCAGCCACCAATGTCACTGGAGGTGATCTATAAAGTCCTAGCCCCATCACAGAGAGAACTTGCAAAATGACCTATTCAGAAAGCTAATGTTCCCTGTAGCACAGAGAACAGACCAAATAATGAACCACTGCCCCTGCAAAGCATTTTGATAAATACCTGACTTAATAGACCACTTCACCAGGATTAATCTTACTGCATCCGATCTTCCTCCAAAGTTAGCTCTACTAGCGGTGAATGATAACCAGATGATGAAAAAGCATTCCATCCTCCAGGCCTGAAAAATAACCCACCCACAGTATCTACTTGCAGGAGAACTTACTCCCTTGCGTGGAGCAGAATGGGCTCTGGTCTTGTTCCACTGAGAGATTTCTCAGCATAAGCCTCTCTATCCAGTAATCTCCTTGCCACAGACATTCCCTGGTCAAAACTGCTGGGTGCACTTCAAGTAGAAATCATCTCTAAACAGACCATTGTATCTCCAAGGACAGGCCTCTGCCAGGTCCATTTTCACACGCTTCCCAGAGGCTGGGAAAGTCTCCTGTGTGGGGTGTGCTGGGGACAAACCTGATGACTGGAAACATCTACTTACAGTCATCGAGATGTAGAGCCAAGCAGGCTGGCAGGAGTAGCTTCCTGCACTGCCACTCTTGTGTCTACTACAACAGTCCCCTCTCACCCAGATTCACCATTAGGCAGGGTGGTTTCCTCCAGGGAGCGCTTGGATTCCACCTCAGTGAGAGGTGTTCCTGTCCCCTGCTGCCTTGGGGACACCATGCGCGGCCACTCCAGAGGCCCAGACACAGGGATATTTACTCCAGATACATGAAACTCAGTGCTCTGATGTCACTGTTTAAAACTGGCTTTTTATCTGATAAACCCATTGGCCCTGCCATGCCACCTTCTAGAAGATCTCAGAAGTTTCCAAGGAGCTTAGTGAGGACTTACTGGTCTAATTTTATTCACAGCAAAGCTGGCCCTGAGTGCTTGTGCCTGCTGTATTGCCACGGAAACTCAGATGCCCTCTCCTTTGCTTGCAGAAAACCTGAGTGTGCTCACAGACATCCCAAAATGCTGACTTTTGACATAAAAATAAACATCACATTCTGACCAGCAAATGCTCCAAAGCAATGGCTCCTCCACACAGGAGGCTGCTGGGTTTCATGATCTCAGAACCAAGATGGTGAAGGAGTTGTTCCTCTCTCCACCTTTGCTAATGAATTAGCACAGAATGTTACTTCAATACCACCTCAGTACCACAAGAAAGGGCCCAACACTTTAAAGAAAGAAGAAAACTCGAATTCCCTCCTACACAGGCCTTAATCTTTTTGTTGCATGCTGTGACTTCTTCAATTACCAGGAGGAGTGGATCTCATAGTAAGGTGATACCCTGGAGGTGTATTTTTCTCTTCAGAAACTAATAAGGGCACTTACCCTCTTGAGAAACAGGGAGGCGAGCAGGGCCATCTTTGTGAGGAAATTTAAAAGGCCATTTATGTCCTATTCTGAGCATACATGGTCCCTAAGTGCGTTGAAGTTACTGGGAACCCCGTGAAGACAATTTTTAGTGTTCTTTTATGTCTTCTGGGCCACCAGGAAGGTGACCTCTATCTGAGGACACCCTGTTACCCTCCTCCAGTGGCTCTGTGAGTCTCTGCCGTGTGCAGGACCCAGGAAGTGTGCCCACGCAAGAGGCCCCAAGGGCTACTGGCAAAAAAATACATGAGGGTGAGCAAAACATACAGGGAGCGTCTAAATTTTTTAAATGTGTTGCAGTAAAAGACTCATTGCCACGAAGTGCCCTCAAAACCCTTCCCTCTGCTTCCTACACACTTCGCCCATCCTTCTTGCCACTTTCGGAAGCAGCTCTGGGCGTCCTCTTTCATGATTGTCTTCAGCCATGGTCTTATGGTTGCCTCAGTGCCCTGAACTGATTCAAAACATTTCCCTTTCGTGATCATTTTGAATTTGCAGAAGAGTCAAGGGTCACATGGTGCCAGACCCTGTGAATAAGAGGGATGAAGACACAATTCGTGTTTTTGTTTGACAGAATCGCTATAAATATTCTGAACCAATTCAGGACACTGAGGCTGCTGCAGAAGACACTTGGGAAAAGGACTTCCGGAGCTGCTTCCGAGAGTTGTGAGGACAAAGGGACAAGTGTGTTCAAGGTAAGGGGGATTCATGGCAATGTGCTTTTCGCTGTGATAATTTTTTATTTTTAATTTAGACACTCACTGTATTTTCATCGTCCCTTGGGGTTATGTCTCTCACTATCATCACACACAGGTCCAGGCATGTCTGTGCCACTTGCTTCTGTTTTGTTACCCGGTCATCCTGGGACATGAGTTTCACTGGAGGGGAAGCCGTGTCCCCACCCAGGGCCCGAGTTCAGGCTCTGCTGGGCTGGTGAGCAGTGCAGCAGAAACGTCAAAGGCGATTCAGATCCTGCAGGAGGAGACCTACCAGGTCATAGGTAGACCAACTTCTGGTCCGAGAACCCGGCCACTTCCTGGACCTGCAAGGATGAGAATGGAGAGCAGATGTCCCCTGAGGAGGGCACTACCAGGACACTGCACCATCGCCACTGCTCTCGCGCCCTGGGCCACCTCCTGCTCAGGTCTGTCTCAGTGACAGTGCTCTCCTGTCTCATCATGAGCAGTCAGAAGTCCCAAGACACCCTTGGCCCAGTGCAAATCCTAAAGACAAGTTCTGCTACTCAGAATAAGAAAGATTTCTCCTCTGTGGACTGTGGGGACCAATGACCAGGTAGAGCAATAACTTTTCCTTGTTAACATAGTTGTCTGACGTAGCCAAGCCTGTCTCTCCCAGGAGAAATGAGGCCAGGTGTGGTGGGCGGTACACACCTATATTCCCAAACACTCTGGGAAGCTGAGGCAGGAGGATCACAAGATGGAGTCCAGCCTAGGCAACTTAGAAACTTGGCAAGACCCTGTCTCTAAATAAAAAATAAAGATGGACTGGGGACATAGTTCAGTTGAAGGCTCTTGTTCAGTCCTCAGTACAGGGGCTGGGGGAGTAAGAGAGAAGAAAAGAAGGAAGGAAGGAGGGAGGGAGGGAGGGAGGGAAGGGGAGCAAAGGGAGAAAGAGAAAGAAAGAAAGAAAAAGAGAGGGAGAAAATAAGAGATAGGGAGTAGGAAGGAAGAAAGGGAAGGGAGGAGAAGGGAAGGGAAGGGAGGAAGAAAGAGAAAGAGGGAGAAAAGTAGAAGCTAGGGAAATGGAAAGGACGGAAGGAAGGACCTCGGAGCGGACTTCATGCTGTTTTCTACAGCAGGGCTTTGCACCCTCCTAGGTGTGGCCCCAGTGTCCGCCCACACTGTACACGCCCTACAGTGGCCTCAGTTGGTGAACTTCCTTCCTTCCACCGTTCTAGGGAAGATGGCTGCAGCTCTGTTTGTCTCCAAGAGCAGAGTTCAAGAACAGAAGCAAAATTTCGCCGAATGTTTCTGTTTGGGAGCCAAATTGTTCATGAACAGAAGCGTTCAGGAACCAAGCTATTACTGCATTAAGGGAACACAACACAGATTTGAGTTTAACCAGAAAATTTAAACCTTTTCGTGTACTTTTCTATATGGTCCAGTTTTTCTACACTGGCAGTTCATTGCTTCTATGCTTAGACGTAGCTAACATTTGTAAATGCTTGCTTACTAAATGAAATAGTAATGTAAGGGAAACATTGCTGTTGCCTCCATTTCTAGTCCACTGAGAGTCCTCCTGCTCACAGCAGCCGCCCTGTGAGCATCCAGGTCTCCTGCGGTCCAGCAGGGTGGTGATTATTCCTGCTTTCGTACACAGCCTGGGGCTGGAAGTTAATGCTTCTCCACGGCCCTGGCTAACAAGGAGGGAGCAGCCATTTCTCAAAAGTCTGGAACAATCACTTTGAACATTTATTAGTTCTCACTATACGTCAAGTACCACTCTCCAGATTGAGAGTATTTGAATTCGCCTCACATGCGTGAGAAGCCCAGGCCAGGACGCTGTCCCCAGAGCCCGGGTGCAGACGGGAGGAGGAACCAGGCCGAAGTCACTTGCTTGGCAGTGGCTCCTGACCTTTGCCCCAGGTGGGTTTTCTGCCTTAATGTCCTGAGGCTTTCCCTCTGAAGGGTACAGCAAAGAGCAGGATCATTCACCGAGGAAGAATCACAGAAACCTTTATTTTCTCATATTGAAAACTTAGATGGAATAAAAAGCATGGAGAATCGACAGGAGAACCATTCCAGCCCGCCAAGGTCACTCACAAGACTAAACATCCCCTGTTGCTTTGAAGTACCCCATTACAATCACGGCCATCTGTGAGGGCAGGTGGCTGCCCCTGGCTGTCAACAGCCAGCTTCCACGATGACTCTGTGTCCTGAATTCATCTATCTTTACCTCCAAAAACCAGTTTATGCCCCCATGTCCAGCTGGCCTCGAGCTTGTCGCATATCCCACTCCTTTGAACTTAAGGCTAGAAATGTCTTTCTTGTCTCCCAAGCAAGCTGGGAGAGTCGGTGTCAACTTCTGGAAGCATTTTGTATGCAACGCTTCTACATGCAGGTTTCAGGCACAGTCATTGCACTCAGACAGAACCAAAGGTTCTCGTTTTGGGTAGGAACCCACTCTGGACTTGACAGACAGACACATTGTTATCCACACCGTGTTTCTCAGATGCTCAGCAGCATGAAGGGGCTGTGGCCATCTGGACCAGTAGCCCTGGCCTCCGAGGAACCATCCTCTTGGGCCACCCCACATTCTCCAAACTTTCACCAGAAGGTGAAGGGCATTTTCTCTACAGGGAGCACAAATGGGAGTTGACAGTATCTGCAGGACACAAAGCAGAGAAGAGCACAGTCACAGTTTGGTTCAGATCAGGGAGCATCACCTCAAGCGTCCAGGCTCAAGCACAGAGCAAGTTCAACCTCCCCAGAGAAAGAGCAGGCGACAGTTTCCTGGCCACAAAGGAGCACTGCTCCCCAGAATGCACAATTCCACCATTTGGATGGAGAGCGTGTGGATCCAAATTGCAGCCACTCAGGAACTGCAGTTTCTGGAGAATCTCAATTGCTTTTCCTTTAAAGCTCCTGTTTATGTTTTAATGGCATTAAGCATCTAGCATCTCACAACCGTCCTGATTTTTGAAAGTGTGAAAAGAAGTGGGCCCGGGTAGATTAGCTGGGTGCTAAAGTCACCTGTCCAGTGGGGGACTCTGACAGCTGATGTGCTCAAAGCCCTTTCTTCTTTGCTTTAAAACCTGTAGGATCCCAATGAGCACAGACAGCAGGGCCCCGTGCTCAGCATTCAAGGGAGCGATACACACACCACAGCTCAGGCTGCTTCACAGATACCAAAAGCCACAGGGCTCAGCAGCAACGAGAATCTGCTCCCATCCACAAGGGCTCCATCCTTGAAGTCTGGGCACCCCCCAGAAGACCCTCCTGCTGGTACCATCCATCCCGTTGGGTGTGGGGTGCAGCACTCACTCGAATTTAGGGAGGACACGTATATCCATCCATAACATGTTACTCCCCACTACAGCCCTCCTTCCTGTTTTGACCCCTGCTCACCTTCTCCCAGAGCCCTCCTCATTTCACCCCTCACTGTGTGCTGACCACTGTCAGAGACAAGGCTAGGATGCTGGAAATTAGGGAAGGAAGAGGAAAACAAGAAAAGAAAGCCTTGGCTCTCCCACATCTGCAGACCCAGGAGGCACGAGGGGATGAGAGAGCAGACACGGGCTCCTGGATGAGACCATCCACCTGGTCACCCACTCATCCCCCAACCCACCCACCTATGCAACTAGACACCCGTGGGTACAGCCTCCCACCCACCCTTCCATCCTCCCATCCACTCGTGCATCCACTCCCCAGCCCACCCATACACCCTCCTCTTACCCAGCTAGACATCCATCTATGCAGCCATCCACACACCCACCCGTCAGTTCCCCTGTTGACACCACCTCTGCTCCTCCTGGGAAATATCCACCCTCTGCTATAGCTTGATCTTGAGTGTGGCCCACACACCCACGTGTCAGAGACTTCGCCCCTCCTCCCGGCGCCATGGAGTGGGATGGAGCCCACTAGGAGCTCTTGGGCAGTGTCTTCACATGGAGCTGTGGAAACCTCTCCTCTTTCCTCTCCCCCTCTGTCTGCATCACCACCTGCTCCCCGCTGATGTGCTGCCTCCCCAAGACTGGAAGGTCTGAGCCACAAGCCAAAATAACCTGTTTTCTTCAACAGTCGATTGTCTCAGGTATTTATTATAGCAGCAGAAAACTAACACCCACGCGAACTGAGGTGAGGGGGTCTGGCTGAGAACGGAGGGAAAGGAAGCCAGACCCCACCCCCTCTGCACCCTTCACTCTGCCCACTCTGCCCCGGGCCTGGCTCTGTGTGCTCAGGGGGACTCTGCTCCAGGCCTCGCCCAGCCCACGGGGCTGCAGATCTCCCTCCTGCCTCACCCTGCCGCTGCTTCCCAGGCTTTAGGAGCCAGGGGACACCCCGCTACCCTTGCCCTGGGCCTCCAGCTGTGCTGCATCCACGTGGCATCTCCACAGCTCAGTGGCACAGGGGCTGTCTCTGTGCCATGGAGACAGCACTGCGGCCCGGCTCTGTGTCGTGCTGGTTGCCGCAACTCTGCCCTTTCTTAGCTTAAACTGGCTTTGATGGGTGAACCTCCCCATGCATGTTGCCATAGTAACCGTTCCCATACCCCCAAACGATTCCATTTGAAATGCAAACAAAAATCATCAGGTACTTTACATTATTAATCTTCAAGTCAGCTGAGTCCACACACAGGCACTGAGTGCTCAGTGGGTGCTGGGCGCTGTGCAGTGAGACGTGCAAGACAAAGACACCCTTGAGGGCTCCCGTGCTCAGGGAGGTGAGCAGCTTTTCAGTGAAAGTGGGCAGACAGGAAAACGGGGACTGAACAACTCTGGTGCATGGAGCAGGGACAGATGAACTCTGCCAAGTACTAGAAGGCCTAATGGAGCGAGCGTCACCAAGGGGCCTGGGGTCGGCCACCAAGGGAAAAGCTGGGGAGGGGGCTCGCAGGCTGAGAGGAGCGTGAAGGGCCGGGCGTTGCGTCTACAGCAAGAGCGGGAGTGGGGGAAATGTAGCTGGAAAGAGAAAGCTTTGAAAGTCTCATCAAGGATTCCAGACTTTACCCAAGTCTGATGGCAACTGGGAGCCACCAGGAGATGTGAAGCAGATAGGAAACGTGATCAGAGTGGGGTTGGAGGGAGACAGCTCTCTCCACAGTGTAAAGATGAGTCGGAGTGGGAAGGGGCTGGCGTGAGAGCCAAGATAAATGGGGCATCTGCAGTCTCGGCACCTGCCCGCACAGGCCCTGAAATGTGTCTTCAATGGGTCCTTCAAGTTTCCACACAGGGACAACAACCTAGTGAAAATTACAGCCTGTATCCACTGGTTTAAACTCCATTATCATCACCATCTGGGGCCGGGAGTGTTAGCACTGATGCACGAGGCAGGGCCCCCACTCACTGACGGGCGGCTCAGGGATGCAGCAATAGGACTCAGATGCCCTGACATGGCGTCTGACCAGTGTGAGGGTCCACATTCCTCTGCCCACAAGAGTAGCGCGCCTCTGTGCTGATATTCCTGGTGATCCTGACAGCTCATGGCAAATGTATTTCTAGCCCAGGTGCTTACACATTGCTTTAGCTGTGTTTCCTGTTTTCCTCTGGTGCTTTTAGGTTACTGAAATTTATCACGGTGATGGCTTTGGAACATCACATTTTCTCTTTCTACTTTCTCTTGCAATTGTTCCTATGGCTGCCCTGCCCGGACTTGCCTCAAATGGACAGCATGATGCTCCTTTGTGCTCCCGACACCACTTCCTTGTGACTCCAGAGAAGCAGAACCCGTGAGCTCTAAGCAGATGTGAAGAGGAGAGGCGCCCTGAGAGCTGGCTCACGAGAGAGGAGGCTGAGCAGGTGCCCCTGCAGGCTGGACTCCATCAGTGCCGGTGGCACCGCCTAGTCCAGGTACGAAGCCTGCGACCTCAGGAAATGGTATGTAAGTCCCAGGGTCCACAAAAGCAAAAACCAGGCTCTCCACTGCCTGAGAGAGAAAGAGTGTGGGGGCTCCGGCCCGCAGAGTGGGAGCAGTGCGCCCTCTCTCTGCTCTTTCTTCTCTTTGGACCTACACGGTGTAGAGGATGCCGACTCCTGCTGGGAAGGTGATCTTCACTCCCCTGCACATGGAAATGCCGCCAGCTGGGTCCTCGGCTGAGTCAAGCAGACACACAAAATTAACCATCACACCCCGACCCACTCTTCCTGTCGTGGTTTAAGGGTAACTACAGCCCCTCCTCGCATGCACAGGGTCGGGGCCATGACCCGGCTCCGGTCGACGAGCCTCCTGCTGTCTCAGATGTGGTGCCTACGTGCGCAGAGGAAGTAGCCAACCTGGGCTTTCTGGAAGTACAGGAGAGGGGTGCATTTAGACAGGACATCGAGTTGCCTACGGCTCCGTGTTGCCCCTGAGGATGAAGCACATCTCCAGAAGAATGGAGCCAAGGAGGTGGAAAGGAAGCGTGGGCTCCGTGGCATCATTTGAACACTGGACTTGACAGTGACTCTGAGGACCCCTGGGAGGCCTGAGCCCATACTTCCTGCTCCATTCCCTCCACCGAGTTGAAATCTGACTTCCTTCACCTACAGCAGGAGATCACGACTACCACAGCCGTGATATTACTGACTCCTGCTCCGGAAACGGTCCAGAGGTGAAACAGAACTTGCTCAATACCACTGGGTCTCATGCGTCACCAGCCCCACTTCTGTTCCCCCCCAAAGGTACACAGTGTAACCACCACCCCAGAATCATCACTACCACAATCTCATCTGTTCACCCCAGGGATAGCTTCAAGCTCTTTTGAGCCAAGCAGCACAAGGAAGCTGTTGTATAGGATTGCAACCCTAGAAATATATAGGTGGGGTCTAGATCACTTGAATCCTCCACTGTGGGGCATCCCTGGGTAAAAATGTGTTCCTGGCCCTCAAAGTCCTCCTGGGCAGCTGAACAGAGACACATCCACTTGCTGCACTGTAATAAGAAAGAGAACCTGAGCCAGCAAAGCTTCACGGGAACACAGGGATCCACTGGGAAGCCAGAGGTTCTCCTGAGAGATTCATGTTCAGGAAAAGTTCCACAAAAGGCTCTGGGTCTCAGAGAGTACAGGTCAGTCGACAGGGAAGGGTTGGGAAATCACTGCAAGCAGAGAAACCCACTGAGCAGGACGGAGGGGTGAAGCAGTCAGCATGCTGTATGTGTGGCGCGTTTCCCCGGCAGGCCTCAGCTGGGAAGCCGTGAGGCCAAGAGGGGCGAGAGCGGAGAGTCCGACAGCACTCGAATGCACACGGGCATGAGCACCCCTGGGCCTCCAGCAATGTGTCCCCTTTAAGGTCTCAAAGTGGGGCGCCAGTGTGACCATCTCGGTCCTAGCAATGGACCCGCAAGTTGGAAGGAAGGCCCACAGACATGGCATGGAAGGAGGGTTCCCAGTACCAGGCAGCTGGGTCAGCCAATGTGGTACCTGAAGCGGCACCAGACAGGGCACAGCAGCCACTTTGAAACACAACTCTGAATAAGTGGGAGTCAGAACAAGGAGCAGCAAGCAAAGGGCAGGCCAGCTCAGAGGCATTTTCAGTAGTTCAAGGACAGGCGGGGAGGTCCTGAGGAAGACGGGAGACCGGAAGTGGCCAGGGCACTGGTCCTCCTTCCCGTCCAGCAGTCCGGCTGCCCACAGCTCCGGTGAGAACCAGGACAAAGAGCCACTGCAGGCCAGGCCCTGCATGGCTGGGGACAAAGAGTCCCCAAAGGTGTGGCTCAGTGCCCCGGCCTGTTCTCTCTTCGACTTCAAACAGAAAACGATTTCTCCAGGAGAAATAGTACTGAGACTCCTTCACCTCCAGGAGACAAACAACGTCTTCTTTGCTTGTTTGAGAATTTTTGTTTGTTTGTGGTTAGCAAAGAGCCTCGGCCTCTTGTAAGCCTCCTCGAGGACATACTTACACTGTTTTCTGTTTCTGTGGGTTTTATCAGTCAATCCAGACATGAAGACATAAATGTTTGCACATAGAGAGATACAGATGTTTCCAGACACTCTCTTGGGGAAAAACTTTAAAAGCTGTTTGACAACCAGTGCTGTGACATCAAGCCTTAACTTAATATTGGTCATTATGGTATTGCATCTTGAACGGAGTGAGCAGACTGTTATCTCTGTCTTGGATACAAAATCATTTAACGTCATTCAATAACCCTGGGACTCAGCAACTAATTAATTTTGTTAAAACCACCAATCAGTAAGCGCAGGACTAAGTGATGATGGCATCGCCATCACTGAAGTTCCTGGGGAGGCCCCAGGAGAGCCACAGGCAGCGGGAAGGAGCCGAGGTCCTGTCCAGACCCTTCTGCTGGTCACTGCTTTCCTACCTCATCTTCCACCACCAACTCCGTCGGGTTTGGCTAGTCCAGGCCTTCTTTTCTGCAGTTTTCTATAGCACAACTCAGTGGGGAGAGAACGAGAGATGTGGAATGAACCCGAACGGAGGGTCTTCAGGGCACAGAAGGCAGAGGATGTGCGGCAGGAAGGTTTAGCAGGGCACAAAAGGACACCTTTGTTCTAATGAACTATTACAAAGCACTGTGATGGTTTATATCTAGATGCCACCAAAAGGCAGGGCTTTGGGGGTGATTCTGGGGCTCATGGCTGACTTGCTCTTAGGAGGTAGGGTCTGCTAGAAAGAATCAGGCCAGTGGAGGCGTGGCCTGGAAGGCTGTCTCCCTCCCTAGCCCTCTTTTCTCCTCCTTTCTTCCAGCCTCAGCCATTCCTTCCTGCCCTGGAGCCAGCAACCCTGGACTAAGCTTCTCTGCCTGGAAACTGTGGGTGTCAGACATTGTGTTCCAGCAATGAGAAGGTGATTAAGAAAACCACTGTTAAGTTTCAGATTTTGCCCATGAACTATTGAGCCTACAATGAAGCTACCACATTGTAATGCATTTGAAATATACCACAACTCATCAAAGCCAAGGAAATTTTGACAAATTATTACACCAAATAAGAAATTTTAGCAAATTTTACTGTAAATGTCAAAAACCAAGTAGAACCTATCAAATTAAAAAGGGACTTGGATGAATGATGGATTGTGTGAAATCCTAGAGGGCTTCTACCTCACCAGAGAGGACACGGTTACATCTCATATCGGTTAAAAATACTCACATTCCTGTTCTCATTCTGTGCTCTGAACACCGTGGGCCATCACTGTGGACACTTTTTACCCAGCCACAGATCAAGCAGAGGGAAGTTTAGAAACAAATGGACCAGACTTAGGCAAGGGGTTGAGGGACTGAAGAGGTAAGGGATGTTATCTAGGAGGCAGTGAGGCCATGGCTGAATTACGCCTTTTTTAAAAAACTGAGATTAAAACCCAGGACTGCACAATGCACTACATCCCCAGCTCTTTTTAATTTGGAGTCAAGCTTTCCCTAAATGGCTGCTTCTTTTCTAGTGGGTCAGATGACAGACACTGTCTTTGCATTTTCCTGAAATGCTTCTTGGGTTGTTTTTGTTTTCTCCACTCTCACACACCCACAGTGTGGGCCATTTCCCCACTCAAGATGTCATTTATGCACCAGGGGGAGAGAGACACTAGATGTTGGCACAGGTTACACAAATGCCTGGTGGATCACGCTTCCTGTAATGGGGACACGTTTTTGTGCTAATCACACAAAGAGAGCCACTTTCCTCACAGCCTGTCTCCCTCTTGCAGAACTCAAAGCAAGCAGAATGGAAAATGAAAAGTCGCTGACAGCTGGGTTCAGAAGAACTGCTTTAGGAATCAAGTGTATGCTACTACTAAGGCCCGGACCCCTCATCTCCAGGTTATTAGCCTCCCCAAGTTGTGTGTCCTTGCACATTTGCATGTCTTTATCAACATGCACGCCATGGAGATAGCTTTGTTTCTGAGTTGGGGTTGCTTATTATTTTAGGCACCAGCTGTCTCTTTGAGAATCTACGTCAGGGCCTGAGCCCCTAAAAATGAAAGTGGTAGCATCTGTCTGCTATGACTGAGGAGTCCAGAATCCCTGGCTGCAGCCTGGCCCAGCTCGGGGCAGCAGGGTTGGCCACAGAGCACTGGTTTGAATTCAAAATTATGGGGCAATTTTATTTGTCTTGGGTCAGTTGTTTAACTCTCCCCAAGTCGTGTGTCACTTCTGAAGCAACTTATCCCGCTCTGCTAAATCTGAAGCAACAGTACGTTACAGGTCACTTGCACTCAAGTGCGTGCAAGTGAAGACTGGCATGTAAGGATAGCATTTCCTAGGACTCAAAACCCATGAGTGGACATGGATGTGTGTCCCCACGTGTCCCCACATATACGTCCACTTATGTGTTTGGATTCGTGGGAAAAATGCCTGTGTTTTGTCTAATTCTGGAGATTTTCACAGTGGAGGACGGGGAACCATAAAAATAGAGAGGGTAGTGGGCTGAATATGTTTGGCACCCCCCAACCTCACAGGACCACCCACCCACGCAGCCTGGGGCCAGGCACAGGCTGGGCACATCCGTTCACGGGGAGGCGACCTGGAGGACTCTTGCTGTTGCTACCAAGGTGGGTGAGAGAGACCGATGAGCTGAGGGGGTTTAGACATGAAAAGCAATATAATTTCATTTCTACTCACAGACTGGTAGGGGGCAGGAAAATGAAAGGTACAAACTGAGAGGTTGTAAGGAAATCAAAACTGCCACTCACATATATAGAATATATCATCAGTAACAATCACACACAAGGAGGAATTTTAAATCCTCTGCATTCCCCCTCTAGAGGCCTCCTTTGGCTTAAAGGACAAGCAGTGCCTGACACAGCTAGCACAGTGAAGAGGGGCTGTCATGTGCCAGAGCTGGCAGGCCCGGGAGCCGCCCTGCGTGTCTACTGTAGATTCTTCCACTGGGACCATGAGCCAGGAACATCACTGGTGACTTCTTCAAAGGCTGGAAAATACATTCTCCATGTTCCCAGGCACATTGATAAGAGGGAGGCCCCTGCATGACATAAAATAGCTGCTATCCTAGGACTCAATACCACATCTCCAAATTACTCGGACGAACGTTACACGTGCTAATGTCAGGGTTCAGGAAACACAGCCTGGTTCTCCAGGTGCTGCGGACTGGACACTGGCCCCGGCAGTGTGTGTTTGTAACACTTTTAACCAAAGAAATCCCATTGTTTTATCCCTGACATCAGAATGCCTTCCTTTCCCACAACTATCCCAGTGCTTTGTAGTGATTCTCGTCCTTTCTTCCAAGAGTACGTTTCTAGCAGTTTGGTTGCCAAGGTTTGTAAACCAAATTGGTATGATCTGTGTCCTTTTGGAGTCCTGAACACCATCACTGAAAAAAATCCCAGAAAAAAAAATTGGCAAACTTAGGACATGCAAAGATAATGAAGCCAGCTGGGCCCCATTTAGCCCTTGCCATTTCTGGATTGTTATTTTTCACTGGTTTGGCTTCCCATGCCTCACTTTGTAAGTTAATGCAGGTTCTGAGGGTGATTTTACACTCAGGGAGTATGAGCTAACACCAGAAGCATAAGACTAATGGGAAATTAGATTATGCATTTACTAAAAGGAAAAATCTGTTCCACTGTTGCTCAATATCACATTTATCAGCAGCAGTTCTACTTCCAAAGAAAATTGCCTGAGATATTCAACAGCTTCTAGCCACGCGAGAGGACCCTTGTCTTATTTGTCAGCATGGCGTGTGGTCTAGCAGCATCAGTTCCGCTGGGATGAAGGACGCCATCTGGCCACAGAAACATCACACTAATAAAATAAAGGTCTTGCTTGTTTTAAAAAAATAAGATCAGCTAAATTCATAGAGCAGAAAATAAATATACAGCCAACCACTCAGGGATGAAAATACAGCCGAACTACAGTACACACACATTTGAGACTGTTCATTCCAAGGCCATCCCTTTCACATTCAAATTCCACTGCTGAAACCATCCCTTTGCCTAAAATCAAATTCTATGAGCACTGGCAACAGCCCTGCAACCCTGAAAACACCTCACGGGTAGGGTAGCTCAGTGACCGCACTGGACTGACTGATCTGATTCAAATCCCTGCTTCTGGGAGCAATGCTGAAAACACAGAAACGCTCAAGGCCCAACGCTACCTGAAGAGCCAGGTCAGCAGATCCCCAGCCCAGCTCCCCAGCTGCCTCCGTAAATAGACACCGTACAAAGGAAGCATAGCAAATTACTCCTGGAGGGAATAGAAGTCCTGGGGAGGTGCCGTGTGCTAAGATGTTCCCTGCAGAAAATGAAAGGATCGCAAATATTCCTGGCGCCCTTCCTTAAGGAAGATATGCTCAGTGCTGCTCATTAAAGCAATGCAAGGCTTCGGTCAGGACCATGGCCAGAGACACAGGGGCCGCCTCAGAGTAATCTGTGGTGGGAGAGAGAGACTGTGCTGGACTTCAAAGAGAGCACAAGCAAGTAGAATTTATGGGGCTCGGCAGATGGAGCATTGCTAAGTGGGCATACCATGAGTCGGTGGCTCCTCTAACACACGCATTGGGTTTTAGTGACTATTGTAGCAGCAGGAAAAGGACACTCAGAAGGTGACCATGAGGCTGTCTCCCCACCATGGGTGTGCCTCAGTGGAGCTCGGCCCTTCCGTCCCAGTCAGAGGCCTCTGCCATGTTAGGACACAGCAAGGAGACTTTCACCCGATGCAGCCCCTTGAGCTCACATTCTCCAGCCTCCAACACCATGAGCCAAAGAACTTCTCCTGTTTATAACTCACCCAGCACAGCACCCTGCTACAGCAGCAGGAATCAGTCCAGAGCAGTGAGTGAGGGAGATTCCGCCTGAACTGACCTAACAAGATCCTCACTGAAGGCAGCCAGGATGAAAAGACACCTCGGGGCAAGGACGCTTGCTAAACTGAGTTAACAGGGTTCAGGCTAAAATTGGGTTTGTAAGAAAGAGCACAGATGGGCACAGGGACAGGATCTGACTGGAGCTAGCCAAGGACCCTGGACACCGTGCTGCCTCAAAGCCTCCTGTATCAGTGAAATGTGCACGGCGCTGTGGCAGGAAGTATGCTGCGATGACTGTCTGTGCTGCTCTGCACCCAGCCCCGTCCAGCTCCAAAGCACCTTTCACTTCCCCAAACAGAAACTCTGTCCCCATTAAGGACTCCTCCTTCCCCTCCCCAGCCCCTGACAACCATCCTTGTACTTTCTGCAGGAGCTTCATTTAGTGGAGTTACTCAGAATGCATCTTTCTGGGTCTGGCTCATTTCCCATGGCACAAGGTCTTCAGGGTTAATCCGAGTCTCACGGAGCTCAGACCATCCTTCCCAAAATGACTGGTGTTCCACTGTACGAATACACCACCTTGTGCTGGTCCTTTAGTCCACTGGTGAGCATCTGGGCTTCTGAGCCCTTTAGCTCTCATGAATAATGCTGCTGTGAATATGAGTCTTTAGGGGTTGTTCTTTGAGGTACATCTCAGGGGTTCCGTGGATGGGTTCCGAGATCAGATTGGCTTGCTTCTTGGCTCTGCTGCTCGGTAGCTTTTGAACTGGGGTCAGTTAGCGAATATGTCTATGCCTTAGGTGCCTAACCACAATACACAATAATTGTTCTCATTCCTATTTTCTTGGGCTGGTGTAAGGGCTGAGCGATGTGGACAAAGTGTGTATCCCAGACCTTTGCACAAGGTCAGGTTTTCATTGCTGTGACCAAAGCCTTGAGAAAGTCAACTTGAGAACAAATGGTTGATTTTGCTCATGATTTCAGAAACTTTATCCATGGTTGACCGCCTCCAAGGCACAAACAGGATGGAAGACTAAGGCTGCTCACCTCATGGCAGCCAGGAAGCAGAGGCCGGAAAGAGAAGAAGAGCCCTGGGGCAAAGACGTGTCCTTCTGGGTCACAGCCCTCATGTCCCACTTCCTCCCAGCAGCCCCAGGCCTCACAGCATCAGCTACGCACTCATGAGTGTGCTGACGGGGTCCACGTGGTCAGTACCCCATGACCAAATCACCCCTCTTCCAAAGACAGGTCTTGGGGGGACATTTTGGTCCAAACCATTACACACAGTATGCACTCAACAGATTTTAGTTATCATTTTTAAGGTAGAAAATTGGGGAATTCAAGCAAGCAAATGAAAAAATATTGATTACTAGTTGTTTTGAAGATAATTCTTATTATACATTTTAATTATATGCATCCTCACCTTTCTCTTACAAAAGTTAAATACCATAGACACTTTTTGCAAATTTCTTTGTGAATCCATAATTATACATCTAAACTCTCACTTTTTATGACTGCACAACCCCCTTCTGGGGAAATCCCACAGTTTATTTAGTCAGTGCTAGGTGTGTCCCAGATTGAGGTCCTCAAACAGATCTGAGATGGTGAAACATCTGATGGTGAAACAGATGGGGAATCAGGACAAGGAGGGAGGAAGCCACCCCACCCAGTGGGGCCCTGGGAGGCCAGCGTGGGCCACAGGAAGAAGAGGCAGGTGGGGTTTCCCACACACTAACCTCAGGGTGTTGGAGGGGACCTGGCTCTGCACGCAGTGCCATCTGGCAGCAGGAGATGCAGGCACGGCTTCTGCCACCAACGTCACACCCGGGAAACCACACCAGCTGGAAGTCAGGGCAGAGCAGCAACGCCATCCCCCAGCCATGACGGCGAACATCTCAGAGCTCTCAGTGCGACGAACAGCCCACTGTGCCATGCGGGCCGTAGGTTCACCACCACTGCCCATAACCCAAGCAAGTGAGCAGATCTACCCAAGCCAGAACGTGCTGCATGGCAGCAAGTGCAGCCGCAGGTGCGCAGGCCCCTGTGCCACAGCCCTCCAGAGCTCCTCCGGCTTCCTCTGGCATCCAACGACTCCACCCTGACCCACACTCAGCTCCTTGACCACAGGTAAAAGCTGGTGGGTATTTTCCAACCCTAGAAGTCAACATAAAAATACCCAGGGAGGGATACTCAGAATGTTAGTCAGCATCCGTTTTTCTTGTCCTTATCAAATGTCTTTCAACACATTTTAGTCATGGTCATGGAAAGTGGAAATACACCCCTCTTTTCTAGGCTTCTTGGCACCAGGGCCCTGGGGCCATTCAGGGGCGCACACAGCCAGGCCCAACAAATGTCTTTCAACACATTTTAGTCATGGTCATGGAAAGTGGAAATACACCCTTCTTTTCTAGGCTTCTTGGCACCAGGGCCCTGGGGCCATTCAGGGGCGCACACAGCCAGGCCCACCTGTGCCTGGGAGCAGCAGGTGCTCTTGGAGAGCAGAGGGGCTTGTCAAGGTCACGGGAGGACTCCGGCCAGCCTGGAGGCACCAGGAGGAGGCGAGGTGGCAGGAGGCCAGCAGGGTACCCGGCTCTCACCCCAGTGAGGAGCATGAGAACTGCGGTGGTACAGCAAGGGTGGTGAGGAGCCCACTGCTCCCCTGCAGGATGACGCGCTGTACCAAAGCCGCCCCGAACAGGGTGCAGGGCCCAGGTCTGCCCTGCAGATCCAATCAAAACCACGACCAGGAGCTGGAGCTCTGCCAGACACAGCCGACTACCAAGTCACCTTCCCAGCACAACCCACGGTGGGTGGGAAGGCACACAATACAGAACCCACCCTTCCTGCTGAGAGCTAGAAGTCTATTTTCCCGAGATAGGGAGCAAATTAAAAACCAACATTTGTATGATTATTTTCCTTTTGTAGAGAAGATAGGTAAAAGTATTTCAGACAGCTTTGCTCTACACTCCACCAAAGAAAAAATACACTCTTTAGTGTAATATGTTTCTCAAGGTTAAAGAAAATACAGAGAGCTAAAAATTAATCTGTAATGATTTCTAAAAACATACTTTGTGCCACTTTGTTTCCATCAGGATATCACTGTAAATTTATATATTGTATCTAGTTAGGTTAAATGATCTAGATTGAATTTAATATTACAAATTAATTTTTAATTCACAGATATTAAAGCCCCACTGCATGGGGTAAGTTTCACTTCTGAAGAGTAACAAAGTCAGAATTTTCCATGGGACACTGGCATGCTAACAATAGTTATTACAATTATTTTCTTTATTTTTTCCCCAAGCTTACAAGACTATCCCAGGCTACAAATAGAAACGGGGGCTACTACAACCCCCTTTCTGCACTTTCTACAAGGTAAGATTAAACTGGGATGCTATTTGCATTCACTGGGTAATGTGTGCCGACACGGTCTATCCTCCGCTCAGTCGATTCCTGTAAACACTGCAATTTCTCCTCGAGATTGAGAAGGGGATGGTTTTCCTCTAGCGTCAAACCACTTCACGTTGCATCTGTGTACCATTTCATGGGCCATCACTGGCTTGCAAGCGGGAAGTGTCTGTCGGTAGGATTACCAGTGGCCCATACCATGAGAGGAAACTGACACCAGAGTGACCCGTGGGAGGGGCCCTGATCAATGTGTCCTGTGAGGGAGACAAAAGTTAGCCACCCACTGCGGAGGAGTGCGGCCCGCGGGAGCTGACTTTGACCTGTGTTTAACTGTTCGATGTGAAAGCAGTGGGACTTCTACCTGGTGCTGAGCAGGTATCTGCATAGACACGACAAACGTAACTTTTCAAAATAAGAACCTTAGGAGGAAAAGAAAGAAAGCGCTGTCCTACTATTCATTTGTGAATATGTCTGGCCATTCTCAGGGTGCTCTGTAGATTATCAGAGACTAACTGGTTTAAATAATCAGTGTTTGCACCCAGCAGAAGGGAGCAGGAGAGCTCTGTCTGCTTTGCAAAATGCTCATGCCATACCTGAGGGCAGCGCCTTGACCTCGGCTTCTGAAGGTGCACCTCCTGCCACCACTGCCTTAGTGCCAGGATTTCAACCTACAGATTTGGGGGAGGACAATGAGACTCAACTCACTGCATTGGGATTTTTCAAGGTACTATTCTTTAACCATACCTTTCCTGTAAATAAGTTTTTTTCTGATTTTACAAATAACGCATTTTGTATATGTAGGCATAAAACATGCCTCAGGATCAGAACAATATCAAAGACAGGACTAGGCATGTGTAAAATCTGTTTTGATATTTTGGAACAAACAAGCCTAACAAGATGTTCTACTGACAAACAAAATAAAATAGTATAATGATATATTATTCCCCATCTCTCTTTTCTCTTTGCCACCTCCCCACGAGGCCATCTCATTGATCTTTTTCAGGCCCGCCAGTCCACGTTCCTATTATCCAAGGTTGTGAGAGCAAAGCTGGAGAGGAGAGTGAAAGGAGGAACAGTGTGTAAGTCTGCACTCAGGAAGGAGGTCCTGTGGGCAGGGTGCTCTCCATTGAGTTCCAGCCAGAGGATGAACATCCTAGGCTGCGGGGCCAGGACAGTGCGCTGAGCACTTCAGGCCCTAACTGGCATAGCTGCCAGCCACCAACCCAGCTCTGTGTAGAAGCCAGAGACCAAAGAAGCGGAGGCAGTGACATCCACAGAGACAGTCATGGTGTCAGGTGGGCTGGCCATGTTCTCTCAGGTGCACAAGGGACTTTGCAGATGTGGTAAAGTGAGGGACCCCAGAAGAGGGGTGACCCTGGCTTATGTAGTGGACCCTCATCATCACAAGGGTCCTTCACAGAGGGAGACAAGAGGGCCGGAGAAGTGGAGGGGAAGTGAGGGCAGAAACATAGGTGGAGGTGAAGGGACCAGAGGTGAGGGGTGTCTGAGGTGCGGGAGCCTCCGGGAGGAACACGACCTCACCAGGGGCCTTTCTTTGAGGCCTGTGAAACTCATCATGGACTCCTGACATCCACAACTATAAGACGATAACCGCTATTGTCTTCAGTGAGTCGATGCATCAGTAGAAAACAACACGAGTTCCTGAGGAAACTGGACTGAACGGGATACCTTGGAAAATCTGCGTTGGGTAATTATATTTTACATTCATTCCTGCTACCAGAAATTAGGGATAGAGTCCCAGCTGTCGGTCCCGCTCTGGCATCTCCAAGCATCCCTGGAAAGGACTCACGCACATTTGGACTAAGGATGGAGTTTGTTTCTTTCATCACCTGGTTAGTGTCTGCTGGGTGCCCACCTAAGATGGCATTGGTGTGGCCAGCTCCCTCCTTCATTATTTTGTTCAAAGCACAGGTATTAAACATCAGTTAGGCCCACAGTCTTATGCTTGGTGGTTCAAGGAAGACAACGACGGGTAAACCCCAGATCTTAACTGCAAAGAGCTCTGTTCGCAAAGAGAAGGGGCATGAACATAAACAACCACAGTGGAGGTAGACGTAAGTGTCAGTGGGAAAGTGAAGACTGAGGGTTTCAAACATTCCAGAGGATCGGTGTTAGTGCTTGTTCGAAAGCATGAGTCCACTAAATAGACTCACTTGAAGTCTAGGGAGTCAAGGATGATTTGGTGACAGAAGTGGAATTCTGGCTCGGGGTTAAATAATGGAAAGGTGACTTAAATAAGAGAAAATAGTATTCTGAGGCTCACATGCATAAAGGTGCAGATCCAGAAAAGATGCACGGACTCCAAGAAATGCGCCCTGGATATTCCGGGAGCAGGGATCGTTACCTGGTGTGTTCACTCTGCTACTCCTGATGCCTAGGGCTAGGCCTGGCAGCAGCAAGTTCAAGAAATATTTGTGAGAGTAGCGAAGGAGGTAGAATAAGAAAATCCATGCAGGAAGAGTGGACAGAAATCACAAAGCCAGTCATTCTGGAAATACTGCACCAATGCATGCTCCTCAGAAGAACCCGGTGTCTGACACAACACGCCCCATCCTGTTCCAAGTAGAACGTCCCTGATGGCTATAGCAGGCTCTACCAAGCATCTCCCAGGACCCAGATACAACTCCAAGGCTCTCACACGAGACAGCATTGGATCTGACCAGAGTTCTAGGAGGTGACTGTGCTGTCACCCCCATTTTTAGATGATGATAAATAACTTCCCCACAGTCAAGAGAGCACCTGCAGCCTTCTGATTTGGAATCTTCTTCCCAACCCCAAGGAGAGCTAGCTGTCTCGCCTCCTGGTGTCTGATCACCCTGTTCCCTTCTGTTTGTCTATTCTGTAGGTAGTATAAGAGGGATACCCCACCTCAATAAGTGAGCAGAGGATTCATGGTGCTGCAAATTGCTGGAAAGGCTAGAACTCGGTGGACATTTATGGAGAAGCAATGTGGCCACGGGGACACAAAACTGCTGACCCTCCCAGCCCGGGACCTAGACTAAGAGTTTGCCCTAAGAATAAGCAGAGGTGTGTGTGCCAGAATAAGCACAGCAATGGTTTTTTAAACTAAAATCAGCCTATAAGTTCAACAAGAAGATAAGAAGTAAATGAATGAGATGATGGCGTATTAATGAGACGGAAGCTACTCTTGAGTCCTCTTTAAGCAAAAAAGCGATGTCCAGAGCCATACGAACAACTCCCCACCTTTGCATTTAAAAGGTACGCGTACACAAAGGCCTCTTAACCAGGTGTGTACACGCGAAATGCGCATCTGAAAAGAGACACACCAGGAGATACCACACCACCACATCGGCGATTGCATGTCGGCTCTGCACATCTGCTCAGCTTCTTTGCAGTGATTTTGAGCACAGTGCCTAGTAAACGAGAGATGCTCAATACTAGGAAAATGCTTAATGCTGGCTCCCCTTTATTCTCTTGTTTATCTTCTACGTTTCCTCCAAACCTAACATTTCTTCCATTGTCAGCAAACTAAATGATTGTAGAACATATCTCAGTAGGACTGTGGGTGCCGTCACATTCGTTCCCATCTGCTTCTGCCCTGGGAACCGGAGGGTGCTTTTATTTTTTATTTTTTCCAACATGAGAGTGGGTTTTTCCACCTTTACTTGTTTTATGCCATGAAGTTTTTTAAAATCTCTACATGGTGTTAAATTCATATGATAAAATTGCAGGTAGGAAGTTGGGTGCTGAGGCACCTGGAGTCCTAGAGCTTGGGAGGCTGAGGCAGAAGGATTGCTTGAGCCTTGGTGTTTGAGACCAGCCTGTCAAAGCATTTCCTCAACATGAGAGTGGGTTTTTCCACCTTTACTTGTTTTATGCCATGAAGTTTTTTAAAATCTCTACATGGTGTTAAATTCATATGATAAAATTGCAGGTAGGAAGTTGGGTGCTGAGGCACCTGGAGTCCTAGAGCTTGGGAGGCTGAGGCAGAAGGATTGCTTGAGCCTTGGTGTTTGAGACCAGCCTGTCAAAGCATTTACTCAAAATGAGTATAAATAACTCAAAATGAGTAAATATAGAACTTGTGAGGCCTCAGTTTCTCCTCCTGGCTGGTGAGTAAACACCACCCACTGCTGCTGCAGTGGGCATCACCTCAAAATGAGTAAATACAGAACTTGCGAGGCCTCAGTTTCTCCTCCTGGCTGGTGAGTAAACACCACCCGCTGCCGCAGTGGGCATCTGTTCCTGCTGCCTCCCCTGTCCATGTGGGCGTCTCGGCATCCCAGGCCCTCACCTGCCGGGCACCTCACATCCACCTTCTCGGGAAGGGAGAGCAGGTCTAGGCTGCACCCCCTCCCGCCACAGCCATCCAGGAATCACCTACTTCACCTCAGCCACTCCGGCCTCCTCCTGCCCTCTGAGCATCACAGCGCCTGCTGCCCACCACCGCGTCGCCCTCCCCTGCTTGTCTGTCCCCACGGGAAGCTAGAGGGAGCTGTGTTCACGAGTCAGGTCGCACCCCGCCCCATGTGGAGTGCTCCAGCTCTCTCCCACTCACGGGGCCTGGTAGCATCCACCCTCACCCACTCCCTGTGTCTCCTCCTCTCTTCTCCTGCTCTCCTCATCGCTCACTCAGATCCAGCCTCTTAGATTCTTTGTCTTTCGTTTGTTTGGTTTTGGTTTTTTGAGACGGGGTCTTTCTGTGGAGCTCATGCTGATCTTGAACTCACTATGTAGCCCAAACTGGCCCTAAACTTGAGGCAATCCTCCTGCTTCAGCCTCTCCAGTGATGAAATTACAGGTGTGCATCATCACAGGGGTCACGGGTGTGCATCACCACACCTGACTTCTTGGGATTCATTGAATGTGCCATATCGTGTCACCTCAGGACCTCTGCACTGCCTTTTCCTTTCATCCAGAACACATCTCCCCCCCCCATGGCTCCAGGGGTCCTTCCCTTGCTTCTAAAGTCTTTGCTTCAAAGTCCCCTTTCTCAGTGAGGCAGGCATGGCCACCAGACTGCACAGCCTCCATTCCTCTCCAAGTAACCATGCTGCACACACCTGTCACCATGTGAGATATTCCAGGTCTATGGGAAGGTGCTTTCAGACACAAGCTCTGCAGACGTTGGAGTAAACCCATCTGCAGGGAGCCGCAGCCTCGGTAATCAGGCTGAAATGAAAGGAAGCGCCAAGCGCTGGCATCTGCTCTCCCTCCGTGTGCCGCAAGCCCAGTGCGCCTCGACCGGAGCGTCAGCCCTGTGTCCATCAGCCCGAGAGGCCCTGGCAAGTGGAGCTGTGCTCTGAGCTCATGCTCCCGCCGTGCTGGAGATGACGTCCCCTTGGCAGGGAGAAGCAGGGGCTGCAGGGCAGCGAGCAGGCACCGGGGACGGGAAGACAGCTGAAGACCTTGCCTAGGTTGGTTGGACTCAGAGCCAGTTAGGCCTCCCCGGGTGCATTTTTACTGTCCGTGTTGGTCACAAGTTTTCTACTTTTCTCAGCCTTTCCTTTCTTTCTTTCCTTCCTGAGTCCTATACAAGCCGCACCTGCAGACACAAGAAACAGGAGAATCTTTCTCCCTAGTACCCCTTCACCGAGGATGGCAGTGGGATCAGGGTGCACCCACTTTGAGCATAGCCACCCTGTAAGGGCTGCCGTGTCCTCACTGCCAGAAGGACTGGCTCTTGCTCTCTCGCTCCTCCCACCCTGTGTATTCCCAGCGTGCCACGAAGCAGCAGCATGGGGCGACGCTCCTGTCGGAATGCAGATGCCCTGTGCTCTGGCTTTAAAGCCCAAAGCAGCCCATCGCAGATGAAAGCATGGGATGGACCTGGACCCACATGATGGTCAGTCTCATGTGCAGCAGCCTAGCTGGGCCGCAGCGCCCAGGCAGATGGGCGAATGTTCTGGGTATTCCTGTGAGGGTGTTTCTGGAGACCAAAACTGAAATCGGTGGACACGGAGGAAAGTGGTTCACCCTGTAACACGGAGGGGAGCTTCCTCCAACCCGAATGGGACAAAGACACCAGCTCTCCCCCGGGGAAGGCGTCTCCAGCAGACCATGGCCTCAGGGCTCCAGGGGTGCATGGGTTCTGGGATCTCAGCTCCCCCAAAAACAGATGCAGCCCCACCAGCTTCTGTAACCACGTGTGCCTGTTCCACTCACTGCATCTCTTCATGTTGACACTGCTGTCCTGGGGAGGGGACCCCTGACTGACACAACTGACCACACAACTCTCTCGATGTCTTGCTTTGGGTTCGTGGCACCCCCTGCAGACCCCAGTCTTAGACTCTTGCTCCGCTGTCATCTTTGCAGACTCTTCACGGCATCTGGATATCTCAACTCCTGACCCCCACCCACCCCTGGTCTGCTGTTGCTCCAGCGACTGTCCCCAGTTCACGTCCCCAGGCCATTTTCTGCTCCGGTGCTTTCATCTTGCTGAAACAGGGTGCGGCAAAAGGAGTCAAAATGGAACTGCATCCCTGCAACCTACACACTGCTGCATACACTCTCCCTATTGTGTTTGCTCTCCACCCCACCCCGTCAAATTCTATCCTCAGGCTTTCTTATTTGGAACCAAGTAGACTGCAGTGGCAGCCAGGAAGAGGACAGCTCCTGTGGCAGATGCTAGTAGCCCTTTGGTAGCGCCTTCACCAAGGAACGCAGAAAAGCAGCACATCCTGGAAAAAACTCTGCTGGCTCTATCTGCAGACGAGGGTCAGAGCAGGACCCCAACAATGATGACTGTAAAGGCCCTCTCAGAATTCACATCTAGGGATAGCCCAGGGATGACTACAGTTTGTTTTCTCCATAACAGAAAAAGGTCTTCGTTGGTTGGTTGGTCCTTTTGTTTTGTTTTGTTCCCATTTTGGTAGCTATAGTAACAGTTGGAAACATTTTCATTAGGATGAGCACAGTATCAGCATCGTGTATTTTAATTGCACTAAAAATTATGCATTGACTACCACAGTGCTAGAATGCAGGTATGAATGAGTGCAGTCACAAAAGGGACAACTCTGTCAGGACTTCAACACTCAGAGAAAAATACAGAGTTTAACTGCAACATGCTATTTTTCGAGTTAATATTGTCGATTTTGTGTGTGTATGGTTCATTCGGTTAACAAATACATATTGAGTATCTTCTGCATATAACCCAAAAATAAATGTACCTTTCCTAAGTCTGGCTGAATGCATATCATACATAAAATCTGGTCTTAAACAGTGTAATTTCATAATCCTCCTCATCATCTTAATCAGCACGGGGTACCTTGGGCCAAAAGAGAAAGGGAAGAGAAGACTTTCTGGAAGGAATACTTGACTAACATTCTATCCCACAGTCTTCGCCTTTCAAGGAGTCGAGTACATACAGCGCATGAATTACAATGTCGTACTCAGGAGTGTATTTTGTAAATTTCTGGGACAGAAAATTCCATCAGCACCACCTCTCTGCTGCTCTACTCTCCCAGTTGAGAGGAACCAAGCAGAAACCCTCCAGGCTTCTGCCTGGTGCAGATCAGAGCTTGCAGCGGTGGATCCCTGTGCAGCCTCTGCCTCAGCCCTGTGGACCGCAGATCCGGAAAGCCTGAGCAATAAACTCAACTCAATGATAGCGCAGGTGCAAGATAAAGGGTAATAAAAATTCATTACCTGGCGTAACAGTTTTCCCTGAGGCTCCTGCAGGCTCTAAAGGGCAGGTTTGTGGATAATTAAATACCGTGGCATGTGGGGGGCTCGAGTGCCCCTCCTCCGCCGCTCCCTCCAACTTATTACTGTTTGACTAAGATGAAGTCTCAGGAGCGGCCTTCTGCTCCACTGGAATTCTCTACCGTATGGCACCGTGAACAACGAGGGACACGAAGCACCAGGCAGTCGAGACGCATCCCGAGCATGTGCGGCGGTCGCGGAGAAGGTCATCGTATTATGATCAGAGCATCGTATTATGGATCTAAAATCAAAAGATAAGACAATAAATATCTTAAAAACATAACAGACTCCTTACCTTTAAGATAGGGAAATGGATTAAGCAAGACACCAAAAATGTGCTCTGCAAAAAGAAAAAAATTAAAACTATATTTACTATTTACATCAGAATTAAAAGTTTCTGTTCCTCAGTTTGTAATAGCTAAATCTTGGAAACAGCCCATTTGCCCATCCGTTGGAAACTGGATAAAGAAGATGTGGTTTTTCTATAAAATGGAATATTACTCAGCCATGAAGAACGAGAAAATAGATTCATTCATAGGAAAATGGATACATATTGAAGATATACTCCTAAGTCAAATAAATAAGTCACACATGTATAAATACCGAATAGTTTCTCTGGTGTGAATAATCTGAAATAATACATAAGATCCTAATAAGATTACTGACATTGAGAAATGGGAAGGAGCTAAAGGTGTAGGGAAGGTGGGATGGGTAGGGGAAGGGTAAAAAGGGAAAAGAAAAACGTGTGAGATAATGAAAAGATGAAAATAAAGTGTTTGTAGATGGGGAGGGAAGGAGGGGGTGAAGGGAGGGCAGGGGTAAGGGGAAAAAATGAGAACCAAGACTTGTCATGTAGAGGTACAAGATCCCAACAATGAATGTAACTGTACTGTATCACTAAAATGTACCAATAAACTCAATTAAAGCTGAAAAAAAAGTTTCTGTTCCTCAAAAGACACTGTGATGATAGTGGAAAGGCAAGCCATTGGGTATGAGAATATATGTGCGGATAAATGATCAGATGAAGTTTTGCATCCACAAAGTATTCTTAACCTCTGTTAGTCACCAAGAAAAAGGCAGGCAGCCTAATGTTTAAAAATGAACAAATTACTCGAACAGGCACAAATAGTTACATAAATGTCAAATGAATACCATACTGAGATCCTACTACCCGATCCCAGAGGGTTGTCATGAAAAACACTGGCAATTCCATGTTTGGGGTGAGCAAAGGAAGCCCTTGCACAGTGGTGAGAATACAGACTTGTACTTCTGTCTTTGGAAACTGGTGCATAAAGCCAAGCAGCACATTTACACACCCTGTGCCATGGGACTCAGCTTCCCTGTAAATCCAACAGCTACGAAGGCACAGCTGTGCCCAGGATTTGCAGGAGCAAGGTGTCATCAGTATTTTTCATATTGACTAAAACACTGGAAGCAACCCAAATGCCCAGTGGTAGAATGGGAAAATAAATTGTGGAGTATTTCAGTGAAAATGAAACGACCTGCCACTCAAGGGGCGCATGGTTGGACCTCACAAACATGCACTTGTGTGGAAGAAGTCGACACAGAAGAGTGACTACGGCACTGGTTCCATTTATAACAAGTTCGAAGGTGGGGAAACACATCCACAGGAGCCAAGGCATGGCTCTCCTGGGACAGACAGCTGCAGACATCCGGGGGGCCTCAGTCTCCAGAAGCTCTTTTTCCTAACCTATCCCAGCCTTCACAGGTGAGGACAAGAACTTCCTCAATGGACTTGGTTTTCTAAATGGCACTGGGAGCCCTCTTGTGATTTTTTTTTATCCCACGGTGCATAGTGAAAGCACCTGCGCTTCTGCGGAGCTCCAGAGCCCAGCTCAGCTCTCTGCTAAAGGTCTGGGAAGACGCCGGCGTCGCAGGAAGGAGGCGGTGCAGCCCTGCAAGCTCCCTGCACTGAGCCCCCAGGAACGACGGAGACACAAAAGACCACTCCAGTCCACAGAGCCGCCTTCTTTTAGTCCTACTGCGATGTATTTTGTTAGATTTTTGTGATAAACCGTGCCATCTTAGCCATGTGTCCCCCTGCAGTGCAGTGGTAGTAAGACCACAGCCAGCTCACCGTCCTTCCCCAAGACACTCTCCATCTGCAGAACTGACACTTCCTCCACTAAACACAAACTCCCGGTCCACCTTCCCCAGACCCTGGCTACTCTGTTTTGTCTTTATGAATCTGCCTGCCCCAAGTGCCTCGTACAAGAGGAGCCCTGAACTTTTTGTCTTTTCTGAGACTGGCTTACAATGTCCTCCAGATTCGGCCATAAGGCATCTTCCTTTTTAAGGCAAAACAATATTCTGCTGTGTTGTAGACCACATTTTGTTTATCTCCCAGCCACTGACGGAAGCTTGGTTTGTTTCCACATTTTAACTATAGCAACATATTTTTAATTTGAGGTTCTTTGTGGCCAAATAAAGATGAAGGACTGGGAATGTAGCTTACATGTGTGAGGCCCTAGGCTTGATCTTCAACGTGGAGAAAAAGGACTCAAATTCTTTGAGTCTTCTCCCATCAAAAGGTAGAACTGATGTTCTGTGCACTGAAATCTGGATGGGTTCTGTGACTGCTTAAGAGAACAGAAACAGCTGGAACCGAGCTCACCTACAAGCTGACGGCTTCCTCTCTCTGCTCATTCTGGGCTACGGTGCTGGACTACAATGCCAAATGCAGGTGTCCCGAACTCTGTCCTCGCTGACCCCTGCCTCCCTGCCATCCCAAATGGAGGAGAAGCTCAGTTCTCCTATTTGTAGTGTAAGAATCACCAATCTAACCCAAAACCACATTCCTGGCCCACAGAATCTTCAGATATAATGAAATAATTCTTTTAAGCCACAAAGCTTTGGTGCACATTGTGATAGAGTAAGAGACAATCACAACAACCTTGACTGCAAAACTTCAGAAAAATCCCTTCAACTGCAGTGGACTCTCCCACCAAAGAAGACCTTTAAATATCAAAGGAGCCAGGGTAGATGCATTAGTCAGCTCTTCTGTCCCTGAGACACAATATACATCACCCAAAATTTAAAGGAGGAAAGGTTCGATTTGGCTCATAGTTTCTGGGAATGCAGTTCATGGTCAGCAGGAATGTGGTGGTGGGAGGTAAGGTAGAACAAAAGTGTTTAACCAGTGGTGGCCCACAGCAGAGCAGGGAATCGGTGCCATAGAGGAAGGGGTGAGGAACTAGACATCACTTCCCAAATCCTCCACACCATGACTCCCCAGACACACCCAGAAGTGAGCTCCACCAATCCCCTAGGTTGATCCCAAAGCCAACCATGTTGACACTCCACTTTAAGCACCACAACAGGAAAACTCACCTCAGGGCCAGACTAGGAAACATTTGGTCATCCCAGAAAGGTGCGAAGGAGTGGCCAGGGCAAGGAAACACACTGGAATGCCAGCCATGTGGTCCTGAATTTGCTCACTTACTCAAGTTGCATTAAACACACACTGTGAGTTAAGCATTGTTCTGAACACTGGGCAGGCCAAGAGAAGTAAGTCACACACCCACCCTCCCTTGTGTAAATCTCCTTGTTCTCACAAATACCTGTTGCTTTAGCTATTCTCCCTGCTGGTTGTCACCTGCGATCCTAGCTTTCCACTTGCAGAGGTGGGGTTTTACTGTCAGCCAGGACATTAAGATTGCTCTTAATATCCTCTCAAGTGGCTCTAAAATCTCCTCTCTCCCAGGAAAAAAACCATTTTTCCTATCTTTTAAAAACAAACTAAAATTAAAAAAATATAGGTACCACTTAAAACTAGCATTTTCTAGTGTCTCCAAATGAAATGTGTTTCTGTTGGTTTCGATTATGCCGTCTACTAAAAGTTTTCTGGGTATATTTGAGAATTCATGGGAAAGACAGAAGCTCACTGTTAACTTCTTAGTCTAAGAAAACTCAAGGGGGAAAGTGAGCAGAAGACAAATAACTCTTAGGAAAAAGCTCTTGCTTTGTACAAGAAGACATAGAGAATCAATTGATCCTAACAGGATTTGACTGCTGTCCAAGGTTGGTGTCCTCGGTTTCCCATGTTTAGCTGTGTTTTATAAATGTCTGAAGGAAGGCAGATGAAGCCTTGCTTGCCTTGCAGTGCAGACGGAGCTGCTCTGAAGGGAGGGGCCAATGTCCACCCTCCTGGCTCTCCTTGGGACTGCCCTTCTACTGTGCACCACGAGATGTGCCTGTCCCTAGGCCATGCAGCTCAAAGCTGGGCACCGGAAGTGACCCGTTCTACCAGGTGTGCACCTTTAGCTTCACCTGGACAGTGTTAATGAACAGCGGGCCAGAAGCAGGTCCTCCCACACTCTCCCCTGCCTGTGGAACTGCGGATTTCTCCTCTTTCCTGTCACGTCTGCTCAGCACCAACACAGAAGTCCATCTCTCATTTATCTCACAACTAGAGTGGGGAAAGGGCCCTGTTGCACATCAGGCTCATGTTAAGCCCACTCCACCCATTAACTGTGGCTCAGGCGGAATACACCTAGGGCTGCCTCATCCAAAGTATCCCAAATTCAAAGAATTATAGCTAATGTACTTGAATTAGCCAGAGAAGCAGAACCATAGGATACAGAGAAACACAGAACAAGACTTACACGTAAGATGGGCTTGTGCAGTGAGGGGAGGCCAAGAGGTTCAGCGTCTGTAGCTGGTCCAGGTTGCTTTGTTCAGGTATTTGTTGCAGTGCTGGAAAGCTGACTCACATAAAGGCCGCAGAGCCAAGGAATGACGCAGTAAGTCTCCACCCTCATGTGAAGACCCGGTTCTGGGAGAGCAGATGCCCTGGGCAGGAGGACGCACGTCCCAGTTCAAGCAGAGAGAGTCAGCTCACCTCTCCTTTGCCCTTTGTTCACTCGGAGCACTCGGTGGATAGGACAATAGCCACTCACACTGCTGAAAGCAATTCTTCTTCTCCACCCACCAATGTAAACTACACCTTCCGAAAACACACACACACATGCACCAGGCAGTCGTGTTTTACCAGCTAGCCTTGTACCCTCGACCATCATGGCGCTTCTCCAAGCCTGGAACCCACAGAGCCACAGCACGAGGTCCTTCTCCTCTGCAGCACCACCACTGGCAAACCTTGCACCAGCCCCCCGCAGTGGGCCCCTGGGGTGATCCAGCCCACATTAAGCACAGCTGCCACACCGTTGGGTGTAGATTGGCCAGCGCTGTAGCAGCCACAAGGTAGGATCCCCAGCTCTGTGCTCCTCTTGTCCCATCTCCCTTCCCTTTACACTGTCCCCCTGAGATGCCAGCATGGTTCCCAAGTTGTGACCTGATTTTCAGTCAAAAGTAAGAATGTCTGGGTGAGCTATGAGAGACTGACTTCAAAAGCCCTTGGCCTGTTCTGTGGCTGTTTCTCAGTTTCTTAGTAAAATTCTCTAGCCGTAGCCTGGAAGGTCTAAGGATAAAAATTCAGCTGGTACAGGCTGTCACTCCAGAGTCAGAGGGTGCTTGGGTCCAGGAATACCAAGTTGCAGACTCTCAGCAAGGCAGCTCTGCGCCTCTTGCCTTCATCTGCAATGAGAAGCTGAGATGCGTCCTGGGACAGGGCTGTGGTGAGGACAGCGGAGAGAGGTTTGTGGACGCTCCCACCCAGTGGTGGAATTGCACCATCTAATACCTTAGGGGAGTTATCCTTGTGACCATGGCCAGGTTTTCTTTTTTTTTTTTTTTTTTTTAAGGAATACCAAGTTGCAGACTCTCAGCAAGGCAGCTCTGCGCCTCTTGCCTTCATCTGCAATGAGAAGCTGAGATGCGTCCTGGGACAGGGCTGTGGTGAGGACAGCGGAGAGAGGTTTGTGGACGCTCCCACCCAGTGGTGGAATTGCACCATCTAATACCTTAGGGGAGTTATCCTTGTGACCATGGCCAGGTTTTCTTTTTTTTTTTTTTTTGGTACCAGGGATCCAATTTGGGTCCTTGCGTTTGTGAGGCAGGTGGCAGAACCACTGAGCTAAATCCCCAGTCAGTGGCTGGGTTTTCTTAGCTAAGCAAGCCTCCTTCACTCACATCAGCCATCTGAGGTAGCATAATCAGAAGGACCAAAAGGCCGTGGGAGTTTCAATAAGGAATGTTTGGGCATGATTTGGTCAGATTACTTTTTCTGTTCATTAGAGTCACCGTAAAATAAGACCTGTTTCTTTAACAAGGACCAAATATTTTCACCCTAGTCTGCAAGGCCTTCTCCATACAAAACCTAAGAAGAAGCCAAAACTGGTCTCACTGCTAGACCTGGGGGAGGTTTTGACATCACAATGATGCCACTGAGCTTTGTAGCGTGAAGATGGGGGAAAGGAGTCCAGGTTCCTAGAAACTTTCCACAGACACTCTATACGTCGGTGCAGTAAGAGAAGCCACCTGAAGAAAGGAAATTTTTAGGTAATATTGGCTTAAGGGTATTTCATCTTAAAAATTACTGTCAGGTCTTGGCAGACAATGACGTCTGGGAAGAGAAGATGCCTAAAACTCAAGTCTGTGCCTGTTGGCCTGGTCGTTCCCTTATCCTCAACCCGGTTTATGTTTAGGTTTGGCGCCTAGCAGCAGCTCCCTTGCTGTGCCACGTCTATGAACAGGATGTAGCTTTCCCTCTACCCCAGTTTAGTAACTCTGTGGTTTACATGGAGTCTTCCTATCACCCCATCCAACCCTGGAGTGACCATGCAGCTCTACAGAAATGTGAAATATCTGATGTATTACTGATAAAAACCTTCGTTACAATCAGACACAAAGAATGGTAACAAAGGCCTTCCCCACACAACTGTGGTAAGCACCTCTGATTTCCCCTTTAGGGCTAAGGGAATTTATCCCGAAAAGGGTTATGGGGCATATCCCCTCTTGCTTTGCACTGAACCTGAAGGCAGCACTACCCTAGGTCCCTCCAAAATGCTGAGTGCAAACAGGAAGGAGGAGGAGAGGAAGAACACAGTCGTCCCTCAGCTCCCAGGGGATGGTCTGAGAAACTCCCTCCCTGCCCTGGTGGGGACTACAATTCAGAAATGCTTAAATCCCTTACATAAAATGGTGTGGTATCTGCTCATAGCCTGCATACATTTTCCTATATACTTTACTTACAACACCCAATACCAGGTAAATGCTGCATAAATGGTTTTCTTCCTGTATTGTTTAGGGGATAAAGACAAGGAGAGAAGCCTACATATGAGCAGTACAGATGCAGTTTTTTAAAATAACTGGGTGTGCTGGTTTAGGCCAATGGTAACAGTAGAGAGTAGTGACAGGGGCAGGAAGCACACAGAGGAAAATGAGTCTACAATTGCATCATCGCACATACCTCCTGGAATCTTGGCATCTTCTTATGCTCACTGAGATTTACTGGGCATCTTTAATGTTCTGACACAGGTGAGGCCCTAGAAACACAAACAAGGACGGGACCATCTCAGCTGCAGATTCAAGCCATATTAATACAAGTATTTTTCTCCATCATACTCCTGAACACCACGACTTGCCTCAGAAAAGAATTCTTGTTTTTATCAACTTGAGCCATTGCAGGGAGAAATGTGTCTTTTTATTTAGCTTCTCGGGTGCTAATCAATTGCTAATTATCTTTAACCATATCGACCTTCTCCCACTGTTTTTGCCACATGCATTAATGAGTGACATTATAAAGAGTACAATTTCATGCATTGAAGGGAACAGGCTCATGCATTATTCACTCCACATAAATACATGCACTCTTATTTGGAACTTTCAAAGATCTCTGAAAGAAGCACGGAGGAGAGATGCAATCTGACAAAGGCAAGAACTGGGACAGGAAAATTATATACAGTGTAAATGGAGAGAAATAGACCGATCGGTGCGGAATTGGAGCTGCGGGGACGGAAGCGAGAGCACCAACATGAGGACAGACGGGACACGTCCGTGCCCCTGCTGTGTAGACCGCCCACGGTGTGCGTCACGTCCCAGACCCTCAGTCCGCCCCCTCTGCACCCCAGTGGGTGGGGTGTGCACACAGAACAGGCCAGGCAGATGAGCACTGTCCGCCCCTCCTCTCCGCTTCCCCACCCTGTGAGCACAGCTAAACCATGGCAGCCATCAAAAAACACTTTTGGCACAACTAAAGGAAAGAGACACGAAGACAAGTGACCTCTTGTTGGCTCCCTCCCTCTGAATTTTCCTGTTCTCTCTTGGCCGTCCAAGGAAAGTGGAGAAGGTCAGTGCCTCCTCCGAACGGCAGTAAGTCCTGTACCTCTGTGTCGTAAAGAAGCAGATGAGAGAAAACCCGAAATGAGACCCCAGAGAGAACCCTGCCGAAGACCACATAACTGGGTTTTGTCCCCAGTCCTGGCAGATGATTTCAAACCCTTGGCATGGGGGGTTACAGGGGTGTCTTTACCAAGTTAAGGGGGGTTGGTGGTGACCCCCACATGGCTTCAGAATAGAAGCTGGTCACCAAGGAGACTACACTATGCTCCTGACTAGAGCTAGGGCTTCTGGCTCCCAAGCCCCAGGAAGTGATGGAGGCTGGAGATCGTGTTCAGACAGGGGTCCTGCTTCATTCCATCCATGAAACTGAGGGACACCAATGCTCAGCTGTGCCAAGAGGGGAAGGGGCACGGTGACCCAGGAGGGGGCACAAGAGCCCCCAGGCCCTGCCCTGGCCTCCTCACGTGCCCTCACTTCATCGGTATCTCTGAATCCTTTATTAGGAAGCTGCAATCTTGAGTATAATTCTTTTGCCCGAGTTTTGTAATAGCAGGTCATGAACCTGGAGGGATTGTGGGAACCCCAAATGTGTAGCCAGCTGGCTCCACTGCAGGCCAGGAGGCCCCTGAAAGGCGGCTGACACCCTAGATGTGGACAGCCCTGCTGACGACCAAGCCCCTTGCAGTGGGATCTGACACTCACGCCGGAATCGGTGTCACAGGTGGATGGCAGCTGGCCTACTTGGGGTGCGGACAGGGCTCGCTCCTTCTACCGAGTTCCTCCCTTTGATGCCATAGCACACAGCACTCTGGGCCCTGACCTGACCACTGACCGGTACAGCTCAGTCACGGGGCATGGTGACACTGGGCAGAGAGCTCAAGTTCTCTTGAGAGTGGTGGTTTCCAGATCTTCTGTTAAACAGCAGGACCCTTCTTTCAAATCAGTCTTATGAAAATAGCCCAAAGCACCCTGTTAGTGGCATTCCCTCAGAGGGGCGTTCGATTTCCCATTTATGCCTGGCTTGCTCTGCTGCCATTAAGGCCCTCGGAGGGCGAGCACACAGGTGGTGTCAGGTGGCACCTCCTGGGATAGTGCCCTTTCCAGAGACAATTCCAGAGCTGCTTTGCCCCGAGGTGCACGTTCCCTGCCTCTCAGGTATACTGGAACAGTCAAGACTGTTATCTTTTTTGCAATACACTTAAGAATAAATATTTTAAAAAACAAATATTAGAGGAAACGAAGAATCACTGATTTTTTTCAATGAAATTGTTTCACATGCTGTGAACGCCTGAGGGCATCCTGCGGAAGAGGCTGAGGAAGTGAGACCCAAGACTGGCGTGTGAAGTCAGGAAAGGGCCAAGGATGAGCAGAAACAAAGAGGCCAGAAGACGGCAGCGCCTGCCCCTGTAACTCTAGCACTCTGGGAGACTGACAGTTCAAGCCCAGCCAGGGCAAATGAACAAGACCCCATCTCAAAATTAAAAATTAAAAATGGCTGAAGATGTAGTTCATTGTGATGGCCCTAGATTCAACCCTCAGGTCCCCCCCAAAAAAAATTTTTTTTAAGAGTTCAGGCAGAAGAAACTAACCTACTGCCACAGAAACACAGCCACAAATCTTGTGTGTCCCTGAGCTCTAGTTTGAAAAATATCTCCTTGTGAGAAGGCAAAAAACTGGATTCACAGCTAAGTAGAGTATCAGTCAACAATGGACCACAGGGCTAATTCCACGTAGTTTGGAACACATGTTCCTGGAAAACTGCCATGTTCACTCACGTACACATCACCTGCGGCTACTTTTGTATGGTGACAGTCCCACAGAGATTGTATGGTGCACAAAGCCCAAAATACCTACTTGTCTGATTCTTTCCAAAGTTGGACGACCCCTGAACTAAAACACAGAGTCCCAGCTCACTCTGTCCAGGCTGGGCAGGAGCACCCAGAGAGCGGAGTAAGGGGAAATTTCCGCTCAGCATTTCAATATCACTGGGCCATGAGGGCAACACAAACACAGACTCGTCTCTGGGAAAGGCACACACTTTGTGCCACACAAGGCTTCCCAGCACAAAGCCCAGCTCACAGTGAAAGCCTGAAGAGCCAAGGAAGAAGCCGCCCCCAGGAGCAAAGGCCGCCTCTGGTGCAGAAGGCTCTCACCGGGGCAGCAGAACTGGAACGGTGGCCTAAAAGTACAGCAGAATCCAAATAACACCTGGAAGTCCTGCAAAAGATTTGAAAAACACAAAGAAGACACAAAAAGAACCAAGTAGAATTTGGTTAGAAATAGAAAAAAGGAAAAGATAAAGGGATGACATAATTAAAAGTTTTTTCATCTATCCTTTTTGATATATTAGAAAAGAAAAAACAGGAAAAATGTTTAATTTTTAAAGGAAAGGAAAACAGTGTCAAAAGTTTCAATAAAAGCTGAAAACACATCCCAATTTTAGACTCACACATCTCAGGTCTGAGCATCTTCTAAGTTGGGTCTGGGTGACCTGGCTTCCTCACCCTGCTGTGCATGTGTGAAAGACACCCAGTTCTCAGGTATGAGAAACAGAACACGGCAGTGGTGACAGACAGCACTTCTGGGGTGTGGAGGACTGTGGCTCCCGTGCTGCTGGCACCTCGCTGGCACTCCAGTCTGCTTCTTCTGGTGGGAAGGGCCGCCTGGCAAGGGGCAGTGGGTGGCCTGACACCCTGGACCTCAGCAAAGTTAGCCACAGCCCAGCACCTGGTGAGCACTGATGGCAGGTCTGCTTCCACAGGGCTGGAAAGCACCATGGCACCAGCCAACGTCCTGAAGGAAGCCCCAAGAGAAACGAGGCAGCCCAGCACCCAGCAGAGCCACTGCGGACCTCTGAACCACAGACACAGAGAGGGGTCAGTGTGTGCTGGTGTGAGAGCCACCACGTGTTGCGTATGACTGATTACATCACAATGCGGAGCTAACATGCACCCTCATCAATAGCAAATATTCACTGAGCTACTTCACTGTGAATCTTTCATTAGCACACCCAAAAAGAACATGTTGGCAACAAATGGAAAGCAAAACACATACAAACACCTTGTGCAAATACAAGGATCCACACTGGAAGAGCAGAGGATAGAAAGTCACTAACATGGTGAGAGGGAAGCTTGGAGCCTGAGTCTGGGTGGGAGGAGCAGGGAACAAAGGCCTTTCCAATAGAGGGGTCATCTGCAACTCCTAGGTCCTTACTGATGGTCCCAAAGATGCACCCCAGGGAGGAGGATCTGGAACCCACAGGAGGGAGCACAGCACCATGAAAGCCGAGTTCAGAACTGATGAACAGATGGGTGAATTCACACAAACACCAACTCTCTAAAACAGCAATAATAAAACATTTGGGGAAATTAAAAACACATTAGAGCTAACACAGTAGAGAAGATAGCACGGGAAAAAGGATTAATCAAAGGTACAGAGCCTTATATTGCTCAGTGGAAAGGTGTAGATTTGAATAACATGAGACTATGCTAAACACACTGTATATTCTAAACTATAACTACAATCACTGAAATTATAGAAATGTAGTGTGAACATTACTGGCAAGTAGACAAAAAAGAAGTGAATAAAGAAAACTGAGCCGGTAGAAAAGAAAAAAATGAATAAAAGAATGATACAAAAAAGTATGAGTGGAGTATCCCTTATCCAAAATGCTTGGAAAGATGTTTCAGAGTTCAGGATGTTCTGATATGGAAATAGCTGCATGGACTTCGTGAGATATATTGGGAAAGGGGCCCAAGTCTAAACAGAAGTGCATTCCTGTTTCATGCACACCTTGTACACATAGCCTGAATGTAATTTCATGAAATAAATTAAATAGTTTCTTGTGTGGCATAGAATTTTATGCTTGTGGTGTTATTCTTCACCTGCACAAAACACCCAAATATAGTATACTTCTTGTAATAATAAGACAGTCTTCACAATATCAGTGACAGAAACTTAGAATTAAGAAGCTCATGCTAATAAAAATGTTAAAATGTTTAACTTAGCTTCTCACAAAGAAAAAACAAAAAAGAAATTCAATCTAGCTGGGGATGTAGCCCAGTGGTAAAGTGCTTTCTAGCATACATGAGGCCCTGGATTCAACCAACCCAAAAAAAAAAAAAAACACTGAAAGTCCAAAACCCTACAGTCAGAATTAAATTTAAAAGTAGTTAACAAACATCCATCTATATAGATATACACGTACATCTCCCTGAAAAAATTAATTAATAAAATTTGGGTGGTTTTGTTTTGTTTTGATGGTGTTTATGTTTTGCTGTTGTTGTTTTGTTTTGTTTTTGTTTTTTGCAGTAGTGGGCATTGAACTGAGGGCCTTTGCGTTGAGCTACATCATCAGGCTTTTTTTAAATTTTGAGACAGGCTCTAGTTAAAGTTACCACTAAGCTGCTAAGTTTCCCCGGGCTGGTCTCAAACTTGCAACCTTCATGCCTCAGCCCCCACGAGTGCAGAATGACAGGCATATGCCAGCATGTCCAGCTCTTTCTGAAAAAATTAATAAAGGTTGAAGCTCAGGCAATCAACATAGAAAAATAACAAAGAAAAAGTCGCAGACATTTAAATATGCAACTAAGACATAACAAATATAAGGATTAAGGTAGTAAACATTTCCCTGACAGCACAGAAGAACGTATGTGCGTGTGTGTGCATGTGTGTGCTTGTGTCAGGAAAATACTAAGCAGAAGAAATAGGTAAATGCAAAAATAAAATCACTGTTGGTGTTAAAGATTGACGAGCCACATGAGGAGGAAAGGATCAGCTTACTGGGAAGATTAGCAAAACTTGCGTCATTCATGTGATCTTAAAATACAGCCCCAAAACCTATGATAAATTTTTTTAATTTATTTTTTTAAGTTCCAAACAAAGACAGTAATATCTGCAGTCACAATGAAGAGTTTCATATACATCTCTCTAAACAAAGGATAAAACAAGCAGAAAAATAATTAAAAGAATACTGAAAATCTAAACAAAACCATAAACAAACCTTTTAATGGAGATGTATAAAACCACGCACTCAAAAATTTAAAAATACATTTTCAAGCATTTGTGAACATCTGTAAAATTGATCGCACACTGGAATTCACAAGAATCCTTAGTCAACATAATTGAATATCATATCGACTGTGCTCCTTGACAATAATGTAGTAGAATTAGAGTACTCAAATGTAGAAGAAAGCCACACAGAGAGGGTTGAAAAGCCTCTAGCATCCATACAGACAGCTTTCTGAGTCAGCATGTTCCCATCTCCTCCTGGAAATCATAAAAAAGCAATAAGAGAACCGAAACCATTTTGCAAACTACATTTTTCAGTGAAACTAGGTGGCAGACACAACCCACAGACTACAAATGAAGTGGAGAAGCGGCCAAAAGCCACTGGTTGGGGCCAAAAACCACTTCACATCAACTAAGAGAACACAGCACTGTTAAAGGCAGCAAACACAGAGAAACACCCCTTCCCAGGCGGAGTGAAAACAAAAGCCAACAACTGCACTCTCACTTGCCACAGCACGGGAGTGGGGCTGCCAGGGATTGGGGGGCTACTCCCAGACCCCGGGTCAGTCGGGGAGCTGGACACCAGCTCACACGGGTGAATCAGATTCGCCTCGGCCACCAGAACTGTCTTTCAGGTTACACAGACAGCAAAAGGTACTAAACATACAAGAACTGAGATCACTGTTCCCATGAGCTTTCTTGAGAAAATTAATAAAGGCTGAAACTCAGCCAACCAAGTTAAGGAAATTTCTAAAAGGTTGTGGTGTTTAAATATAGATATAAGGCATAAACAATTATAATCCTGTAATGGATGTGCTACATAGTCCCTGGTAATATGGAAAGCATCAGTTAAAAATGTGGTAGAGAAATGAGAAGCTTGGAAATTAGAGTAAATTCATTGAATGCTTAATCCAAAACAGCTGGGAGTTTTAAAATACAGCTTAAAGCTAATAAGGTAATTAAAGTATAAACGCACATTATAGTAGTAAGGCAAAATTATGAATAATAATATTAATAAGTGTGAAATTGGTGGTGAAGAGTGGGGTTGGAGAGAAAAAAGAAACAAGCTAATTTTATGATTGTTCTCAGAATGAAATTAACAGATATTCTTTGAGGAAATAGTGTTCCAAGGTAATTATATGATGGTAAAAAGTAACCTCTGAATTAAAAATACCAACTTTCCTAATTATCAAAAGAAGTAAACAAAGAAATAAAGCAACCCGTTCACACAGTACTGTACAATTTTAATAAGCTTAAATGTTTAGAACAGCCCTCGGCTCACAGCAGCAGGGAAGGAAACGCCTCGAGAATCCCTGTCTGTCCCTTGCCCTGCCCACGTACACGTCACCTCATTCCAGGGCGGTGCCCTTGGTCCACTCAGCGGCCTGGCACTCCCGCGCGCGAGCATCCACAGCTGCTACCTCACATGAGAGCTCAGTCCTGACGCTGCGCCTTCTCTGGGTGTGGACAGAGTACAGCGACAGGTCTGCAGCGTTTAGCGTCGGCGTCGTCGTCGTCATCGCACAGAGGAGTTTCTCGGCCCCGCCTCCTCCCGCCCCATAATCCTCTTTCTGAGTCCGCCATTTTGCCACTTCCGGGGCAATCAGCGCAGCCTTTTCAGGCTGGCTTTCTTCATGGAGTGGCCGGCATTTAAGGTTCCTCCGGGTTTTTGCGTGGCTGGACACCTCCTTTCCTCCTATTCCTTACTGAAGTCCCATTGTTTGAGAGCACCACAGCTGACTTACGAGTCACACTGTTGAAAGTCACCTTGGTTGTTTCCAAGTTTTGGAAATCCTTAATGACGCTGTAGTAGATTCGTGGCACGTAGATTTGCATGGACTTAAATCCTAATCCTTTGGATAATGTCAAGGAGCACAAATACTTTATCATCCGTTGCATAAGAATATGCTGGGAAAGAACATGTTCAGCTTTGTAAGAAACTGCCGAGCTTTCATTAAAACATAAAAACAAAGGAAAACATTAAACAATGTGATACAACCAAACCTCACCGCCATACTAATAGTAAGTGTAAGAAGGCCTTACTCACCTATAAGAAACAGGTTTTCAGATGAGATCAAAAGCTAGGAAAGTTATAACACAAAAGCTTGGAGGAAGTCATATCACGCACCTGCAGTGTCAGGGTCGACCCTAAGGTCTAGTGGGATGGACTCCAAGTGACCAGGGTGTTGGGTGAGAGGCCAGGGGTTCCCTGCACAATGCTGGGCCCGGTGCACACTGAAGACACAAGCGTGTGACTGCGCAGGCGCTGAAGGACACCGCAGCAGCATCAAGCACTAAGCTCGGACCTATTGATCCATGACAGATCACAGACACCAAAAGAGTAATGATGATGGATATAGAAAATCTCATTTTCGTGATTAATGAAGTATATATCATTGACATATTGATATTCTTAGTTCTGTACTCTAATAGTAGAAAGTAAGTTTCTCTTTCAAGCACAGGTGAAGCTTGTACCCAAGAAAAGACCAGGTGTTAGGCCTTACTGTACGGTGTGAACTGTCAGTGCAGTAGGACAAGCCACTCTACAAATGGTCCTAGAATAACCCGTTCTCCAATGTGTAAAATACAATCACTACACAAATTACAAATGTTGTTAGAAAAACAAAATTTTCTGAATAGAGATTGCGTCTTTCTATTATGTTGACACAAAGTGATTTCTTGAATTAGACACATAAAAACACAAACACTGAAGGAAAAGATTAGAAATGTATGTTCAATCAATGTTAAATTAGAATTTTAAATGTAAATATATGTATAAGAAAAGATTTCATGAACAAAGGGAGATGAAGCTGCAGGGAAGAAGACAATAGAAGTGATATGATTGACAGCAGTTTCGCATCACAGCACATTAACAATTCATATCTGAGCCAGAGGAGAAGAGGTAAACAACTCGCTATTAAGACAACCAAATGATATTGCAGGTGGTCCCTAGGAAAGAAACCCGAATGCTTAATAAACATGTGCATGGGATTTAACCTCCATTATATGCAGGAAACACAAAGGGAAGCAGTGAGAGACGCTTCCGATGCTTCAGACTGGAGGCCCCTGGAAGTCCGTGTATTCCTCCATTTGCATGTTTCTGTGTTCTTGATGCTGTCACATCTTGGGGCCTAGCTGACCGAGGAAGGACTGGTCCTCATGCACATTTAATTCCTAGAGGCACACACACATCCCACCACGCTGCAAACCACCTCCCTGTCTGCCTCCCCCAGGAGGAAATGTCCTCCTGCCTTGCTCTTCCCAGGGAGAGCCCCAGACCCCGAGACGACCTGTGGCAGGCCCCACTGAGCCATCCCAACCGGCCAGCCCTGAGCCTGCCCCTGCCTTCCCAGGAAGCAAGGCCAAGGCCCTGCCTGCCCACCTCCTGCCTCTCCTTCTGCCCCTCAACCCCCCAGGGCTGCCCTGTGGCCCCTGCTGGGATGCAGACCCCTCTGCCGGGCAACAAAGGGTCTTTACAAGCAGTGGTCCCCTGCCCTGTTGGCCCCATTCTATCTGAAAATGATAAAACCTACATGCAAAAGATGTACTGCTAACTGCTTACAAAAATGCAAATTATGCAACTCACTCAATAAAACAATTGGAAATACCCGGTAAGACTAAAGATTTGCATCCCTTCCACCTGTTATTCTTACTTCTAGTAAAATTTATCTACATGAGCCAACTCCCCATGACGAATGTTGTCATGAAATAATAACAATTAAAATTAGAAAAGAAAAACTCACCTCTGTGTCCACCAATAAAAACAAAAACAAAGACAAAATGTGCAGGAAAAAATCCACACGCCAAAAAGAAGAAATGATAAACTGCCCCTGAATGGGAGTAAAGATTTCAGAGCATATGCAGCAAGTAATGAGCGTGTCACTAATTGTATCTATGTGTCTGTGTGTTTGGACTGTATAAAACACTGGTACACTTTAGGAACTGAAACCATCGTTCACAAATCTGTCTCTGAAAACTGGGGGGCCCTGTGGAGTGTGGGCACATCGGCCTTTCGGTGGAAACAGCAGAGGAGGGCGGGTGAGGAGGGATGGGGTGGGCGGGTCCATGGGCTACACCTGTAATGTGATTTGTTTTTCTCTCACAAAACAGGAATGTGGATGGACCGGGGGCAAAATACTAACACATATCAAGCCTAAATAGATTCGTGATGTTTTTCCCACAAAACAGGAATGTGGATGGACCGGGGGCAAAATACTAACACATATCAAGCCTAAATAGATTCGTGGTCAGCTCATACAGTTCTCTCCTTAAAACAACACATACATTTTCTCATTAAAATGCTTCCATTTTTCCTGTTGGGGGACTTTGTGGCTTATTTTAATATTAAATAAAAAAGAAACCCATGTTTAAAATTTAGCATTAGCCAATATGCAGAACTGCAAACCACTGGCTCCACCAGGGCAGCCATCGGTGCTGTGATTCAGCATTAAACTTGGCGTCTCCTGCTCAGGTCCGTGCAATGGGTTCGAACCCCAGACTGAGGCACCAGCTGTCAGCTCTGCTCCTTCAGGCTCTCTCACACCTTCCCACACCTCCTGCGTCCTGCTCCTGTCCTGCCCCTCCCCGTCCTGAGGTGAGTGCAGGTCTGGAACTGACACCTCTCGAAGCATGAACCTCTAAGACACTCGCAGTGGAGCCGCACTTCACTCCCACGTGGACGGCTGCTACCCGACCGGGAGGAACGTGTGGAATGCTTATGAGATGTGAGGAAATGAGGAGCCATGTGCACCGGTGAGGCATGCGAGATGGGACAGCCACTGTGGGAGAGCATGGCGGGGCTTCAAACATCAAATGTGGAATTCCCAGATGTTAGGGCTTCTATCCAGACCGCCCCCAAAGCCTCGTGAGCTCACAGGTGCGGCTTACACAATGGGTACGAAGCTGGGTGTGATGTTGGGAGGTGAAGACTCCCAGGAAACCGCTCCTCGTGGGTGTTGGCTATCCTGTCCCAGCAACAAGGGAGTAACTAAGACACCCTACGGCCCAGCAGTTTTCTGGGCACCAACCCCAAAGACTCAAAAGCAGTGGCTCACACAGATATGTGTTCAACTGCGTTCATAGCAGCAATACTCCCAGCACCAAGGGAGAAGCTACCCAGGTGTTCGCTGACAAGATGACTAACTAATAAAGTATGGTCTGTACTGATAGTGAAATAAGACTTAGCCTTAAGAAGGAAAGAAAGTCTGGTGCATGCTACACTGGTGAGGGACCTGAAGACGTTGTTCTCGGGAACAAAAAACGCCCCTGAAAAACAGGAGTGAGGAGTCTGGGTCTAAGGGATGCAGAATTCCAGCTGGGAGAGGAGAAGCTCTGGAGACAGATGGTGGGGGTGACTGCACAACGGGATACACTCGGTGTCGCAGGGCTCGACACAAAATGGTTAAAAGGGTAAATTTCACTAGGTGTATTTTACCGGGATAATTTTTAAGAAAAGACTTCACGGCATCAATCTTAAGCATTTGATTTTTGGCTTAAGTCAGATAAAGGAGATCATTTTTGAGCAGTGTCATTTTTGAGACAGTGGTGGCGTTCTTCGAGTAAATAATGTCATTTAAGTGGCCACTCGATGTGTACTTTCTAACTCGGGAGCTCAACGCTCCATTTGGGGAGCGACCGATGAAAAGCCAAGACAAAGCAGAGGACAGGTGCAGGCTGGCCCGGGGCCTGTGGGACCACGCTTCCCGAGGGGCAGGGGTAATGGTGGGAGACAGGCACTGCCCCGCATCTCAAGTAACACGTGTGGATGATGTTACAGTTCGGGTCTTTGATGAGCATCTGTGTTTCTTTCAAAAGATGTTTACAACATCTTTTATCCCTTAAGCAACAGGTAGGAACTTCATCAATAACGTTAAGGGGCTTGTGGCAAAATGCATGTGAGTGGCCTGGAAAAGTCACGATCTTTTCTCTTTAAAGGTGGGATGCCTTCCCCTGGCCCTGCTCAAACAGAACAGGGATGGGGCATGGAGCATGTTTTCCCTGACATTTGCTTCTCTTTTCATAAAGGAAAGGTTGCAGCTGAAAACGAGCATAGCATTCTTGATTCCTTCTTTGATTTGACATGAACGGCAACAAAACTACATCTGGTCTAAGCTGAGGTTTACTGTTCTAGATTTCTCCCACTGTCTCCTGCTGTGTCCGGAGGAAGGAAAGCTCATGATCTACAGAGAGCCAAGCGCAGTGGGCTCTGCAGGTGATCGTGAACTGGGTGAGGCAGAGGGCTCCGGAATCTCCTTCTCAAACATCAGGACTCTCCTCTCTTCCGGGCCACTTTCTCTCTAGCGAGCTGGCCCAGTCTGTTACTTACACTGTTTCATTGGGTCCATCACATCTCCCCTTCTTGGCACCAACTGACAGCCGGGTGAGAGTCAGGCAGCCGAGTGGTAAGTAACACTATATTCCTATTTCTCTCACTGTCGGCCCTGATAAGCCGCAGCATCAATCCGTGATTTTCTGAGCCTCAGGTTCCCAGCAGAGGCCTAAAGAATAGGGGAGGAAGACTAAGTCAACGGGGTAGTGCATCATAAAAATCCCAGGAGGTTTGACACAGGTGAGGAAATTTCCAAATAGCAAAGAAAACCTGAACTTCTGTAAATGAAAGGTGTCCTATATATAGAGAGAGAGATTATTTTTCTCTTAAATGAGTGATATGTTCAATGTTAAAAGGTAATAAACATAAAAATATACTCCCTGTATAGTCATGTTTAATCTCAGCTTCAGAGAAAACATTATTAACATTTGAGCAGACATCCTTTTAGTATTGTAAATGTTAATGAATGTGTGTGGTTAGATATGCGTGTATTTTTTTAACAGTGTGGCTGTACACCACATGTTTTCAGCAATGTTTTCTTTTTAATTGGCAATATATTATGAATACTTCCCATGCCAAGCAAAAAGTATCCTTTGAAATAACTACGTGAATGCATACTGTTCACATTCAGGAACTGTAATTAGGAAAGCAGCAACATAAATCACCAGTCCGCGCACTGTCAGAAATCTAGATGATTTCTGGGTCTCATAGGTGAGGCTAAGATCAGCACACACACACACACACACACACACACACACACACACACACACACACTTTTATACAATTTCATAATATTTCAAGGGTTTCCTTAAAATAAATACATAGATATAGAATTATTGTGTAAATTGTTGGATTTTTTCTGTTTTTTATTTAGAGTAACAACAAACTTAGGCAACAATGTAACAACAGCATAGGCCTCTCCTCAGACCCCTTGTCTGGAGCCACTGATTGCCGACATTTCCTCACATTTGCTTTACCTCTCTGTCATGTTTCCCCTCTCCTTTCTCTGACATTTCACCCCTATGTATTTCACCATTTTTTCCTTGAAAACGTGATACCCTCCAAATGACGTTATGACATTAAACTCAAGAACATTCATGTTGATATCACACTATAATCTGGAATGCCAGTCATTTGCAAAGTTTCTCAACTGTTCTGGAAATATCTTTTGCATTTTTCCTACCCCAACCCAATCAAGGCGCACACACTGCACCGAGCTGTCACACATGGGCAGCCTCCTTTTACCCGGTCAGTCACCCCAGATCTTTTCATGAAACTGATAGTTTTCAGGCCAGCCACTTTGCCCCTCCATTTAGATTTGTTTGTTCGCTGACAACTGGACTCAGGTGAAAGCTTGTTCGACAGCCATGTTTAATAGAGGAGGTTATGTCCTCAGACCCTCACCACACTGGGAGACACGCATCAGTTCATGTCATTAGGCTTTGTGCGACATTTGATCATGTGATTAAGGAGTTGCCTGCCAGATTTTTCCGACTATAAATGTATCATTTGTCCTTTACAACCAAAAGACAATCCGTGGGGTGAGGTGCTCTTTTTAATGCTTTGGTTATATGTTGCCAAGCTGCCTTCCAGAGTTTGAATGACTACTAAGAAGTAAGGAGAAGTTGGGCTAGTTACAGGATGCAGAACAATTGCCTGCAAGTTCTTGGTGTTGCTAAATGATAATGTCACTGAGAATATTTAAATGCATATTCTTCTGTTTTCTTATCAAGAAAAGCAGGACCTACGAGGCATCCATTCTTGCTCTCTCCCTGAGAGACAAATGCTTCTGTTGTTGCTTCTATTCCCTATGATGAAAGGATTGATGATGAAAACACTGGGCTGCTGTCTAGGGCTAACAGAATTCGTGCTTTTAACTCTCTAACAGCCACGTTTGCATCTGTTGCGTCCCCTTATTTCCCCGGACCTTCCATCCTGCCGTTGCCACTTCTAGCCACTCACCTGGCTTCCTCCTATTGGCCTCTCACACGGTCCCTTGCCTGTCCTGACTTCAGGAGCGGTGCCTTGTTGCTCATACCCGTGACAGAGTTCTCCTTCCACTCCGTGCTCCCCTCCTCGGGGTGCTGACAAACAGGTAACTCTCTCAACCTCACCCTTGGATCTGAGCTTCACAGCAGACTCTGCCCTCAAAAGACTCTGAGCCAGGCTCCTAGGCCTGAGCCAAGCCCAGCTGATGAGGTCTGGACACGCGACCAGGCCGTGAAGTGAAGGACAGGGAGGAGTATCTTACAAAGTTATGGCTTTTCTAAAGCTTAGGTGTAAACGTTCCCTTTTCTACAGAAAATGGGAGCAGAGAGAGGCTCGGGTTTCTGAACTAAGCTACATACATAATCAGGCCACAAAATTCTTGTTCGTCACCTGGGGGCTGGTGCTAGAGTCTGACTTCCATAAGAGATACCGACATTTTCTGCACCTCATCCTCCTCTGGGGTCAGGTGCTCTACCCATGGTCCTTGATCCCTTTTACCACCACTAAATTTCCCCTTCTGTTTCCCTGCTGAAGCCAGTGACCCTAATTCCTAGCTCTGAGCTTGGACGCACACCCTGCCCATCTCGCCCTGTGAAGCAGTGTCAGCTCAGGAAGCAAATGAGGGCCCCAGCACAGCTCCCTTTCCACCCTGGACTCCGATCCACCATTGTGTGGCCCCTGCAGCTTGGTTCTCTGCCCTGCTTGTACAGTTATGTCCTGTCCTTCCTTGACTCCCTATTCACTAACTCTCTCCCTGACTTCCAGGGCAGGGCACACATTTTCCTCTGCTGGTTGATTTACTCTGAGATGAATGTTTTTGAGTGTTCTGACCCTAAGTGGCTAACTCTAGGTCAGGTAATTAATCCCATAATGCCGTCTTCCACGCAAGAATCAAAAGTCAAATATGTCCAACCCATATCCTCCTGTCTTTGATATATTAAAACATGAGATGGCAAACTTCCGCAAAAGACTAGTAGTATTTATTTTAGATTTTTGTAGGCCAAGAGGCTAAAGCAAAGATATTGAGTAGGTGTTATATTATATAACTAGAGGTAAAACTAATTTATATAAATGTTTTATTGATAAAATACAACAGAATAGTAATAAGTCTTTTTTAATGTAGGGGTACTGCTATAGCTTGTATCTAGAGAGTCCCCCAAAGCCTTATGCACTCATAGGTGGGGCCTGTCAGAGCTGGCTGGATCTAGGGTGTGTTGTGCTAGGATTGAGGGTGTGTGGTAGTAAATCAGTCCACTGCTTGGAATTAGTGTAGTTCTGGGTGTTGCTGAATGGATTTACTGAAGACAGAAGCCCACCCTGGGTATAAGGGGCACCACCACAAAAGCTTGTAGCCTAAATGGGAGAAAAATGAAAGGCAGGCTTCAGCCTGCTCCACGCTGCCTTCTTGTCTTCCCTGCTATGGACTGTCTCTCCTCTGAGATGCCTGTCTGCACACCACCCCACCTTACAACCAGCTGACTATGGACAGAAACCTCTTCAAACTGTGCACCAAAATAAACCTTTCCTCCTTCAATTTGTGGATATCAGGTATTTAGTCCCAGCAACAAGAAAAGTGACTAAGACAGCTGTTATTGAGAAGAATGGAATTTAATTTTGAGGAGTAAGCAATGTTTCACTTAACTGAGAATCAAACTTCACATTCCCTATCAGTGAAGTCAGTTGCAAATGTATATCTCTTAATGTTGGCCTGTGAGGAGATTTGATGTGCTTTGTCTTTAAAGAAATTTTCCATGTGGAAAGGAACTGTCAGATATTAATATAAATCCATGAACATATGACCTGTAATTAAAGATACTCAGCATTTCAAAAGGATATTTTAGAACTGTCAGACTTTTCTCTCACTAGCTTTGGCATAGCACTGAAGTCCAGGGGAATCGCTATCAGCTGAGAGTTGTTGGGGCCTCCTCAACAGGACAGGCGCCCATGGAAAGTGAAATGTGAGCACTCCCTGCCTTTATGCCACTGAGACTGCAGTTTGAACCTAGAAATTATAACCACGGTGGAACTGTGCAGGAATACAGACCTCATTTCTTACTTTACCCTTTGACATCCCTGCCCCTCTCCAGTTGGATGAGCTAGGAAAGGATCTTTCCACTTCGGCTGCAATGCAGGAAAGAGGCCAGGATACTGCCCTTCCACCCCACAGCTGCACAGATGTAAGATGAATAATTCCCCAAAAGGAACGCAGTTCTGCTTGGAAAGGGGGAAAATGATGGACACCAGAAACAAATGAATGCAAAATCAAGGTTACTATTATTTACATAGAGCATTTCAGATAGAAAAGAGACAGAAAGGAAGTGCCTTCGGGTTGATTATCTTCCTGAATGGGACTTTAATAATCATAATCACCAACACAGCTATCTGTATTTAAAAGTCAAAGAACAGGAGACAGATGCAGCTCAGTGGTACAGAGTTGTCTAACATACGAAAGGCCCTGGGTTGGTTCCCAAACACACACAAAAAAAGGAAGAAAGGAAGGTCAAATAATAATGCTCTCTACTTATGCATGTCAAACATGAGATGTTTTAGTCTTTTGTATCATTGAATCTCAGTAGTTTGTTTTTCTTTCTTTATTCTTCATTCCAGCTTTATTGAGTTAGAATTGACATATACATTTTTTTTCCAATGGCTCTACCCTCCATTACATAGCATGGTTACTAAAAGAAGTCTTTCCTAATTTGATAATGTCTCTTTATCGTACAAGTTTATGGAACACGTGTGCTTGCCTTTGGTAAGTCTGTTCCAGAACTCTGAGGTACTCCGGGACTGAGTTTTTTCTCCTTTTTGTCTTGCCATTGCCATCGTTTTCCAGCAGACTCCCAGAGCTGAGCGAAGTCCCAGACCCCTGGAAACGTGATTAGGGCTCCGTCTCTCTCAGACTCGTAACCCACTTGCGACCTTCCCTGGCTTCTTGTTCACAGTCATTTTTTTCTCTGCTTGAGGCCTCACGGTGGGGCTTGTTCTGCTGCGGGCTGCTTGTCCAGACTGGCCACAGCGAATGAGTCTGTGCTGGGTGTTGCTCAACACCTATCGATCAGTGAGATTTCAGGGGAAAATCAATAATTAGCAATTTCTTCTTCTTCCCGAACTACTGAAGAAAAGAAAGACACAGGGTCAGTTATTTACTGCTCCAGTTCGTATGCGGCAGGAAAAGACTTCGCCCAGTCACTGAACCGCTTGCTGTGACATCGGCATCAAGCGCTCTGACTGATGACCGGGGACTCACCGAAGTCTCCTGTACCCCAAGATGCTTAACTCCAGATGCCAGAAAATGACTTTGTAAGGCAGCCCTGGCAGGAAGGCACTTGTCCTCCAAAGCCTAACCCCCCACCCCAGCATCTCTCTAAGAAGCAGGAGGGAGGGCGGGTACAGGTAGACAGAAACCCAAAGAGGGCTGCAGCATGGAGCTCGACGGTCACAGAACATGCAGAGAGTGCTCAGTAGGTGCTGAGCATTTCGTCAAGCCATAGGAAATTGTCACTTTGGTAGTCAAACATCAGCAAATTGTGTTTCCACCTAACAAAGCTGGTGAGGACCTGGAGATAAAGCAGAGAGGAGGGTTGATGTGGTCTCGGCCTGTGTGGCCAGGAAACAGACCAAGCATCACCACATGACTCAGTATGTCAGCAGGGTCTGCCAGGAGCGAGGGGAAGATGGGAACTCAAAGGGGAGGCTGCTGGGGACAGATGGGGCCCCAAAGCTTAGCCCAGGACCGGGAGTGCCAGCCTAGCAGAGGCAGGGGGCTGGGGCACTTTGGGCTGAGGGGAGCCCCAAGCAGGGCTCGAGGAGGGATGAAGGGCCAAGAATAAGAAGATGTTAAGATGCAGTCAAGAGGCAAGGTCCCACAAGAGAAACTCCTGAAGAAACGTTCCAGAGCTCTGGATATTTTACAGTGGCATTTATCTCTAGAAGCAAGAAAAATGCCGTGGCTGGTGGAAAGACCAAATGGAATTAGACCCAATATCTGTAAATGTGTGTGAAATTAATTCAGAGTTTGCAAAGTGGAGATTTAGGCATTGCCTGACTTGGGAATTTCACCACTTGTGGATTACATTGCAGTGATTATTCAGGTGTAATGAAAGAATGGGAGGAAGCCAGAATCGATCTTTCTAACAAGATTCACTGTGCTGCTTTCTCGCTTTAGTTTTTCATCAAGCAAATGTCTGGAGCCATTGCTCCCCCAGATGAAGCGGTTCACCATTTCCTGGCTTGAGATGTCTTCTTCCTGCTCAGCAGCTGAAACTGGTTTTAGGTCTTGGCTGCCTGAGTGGACCTCAGACACAAATCTGTACACAGGTCTCCCATAACTCACATTCTTTTGCGGGTTGAAAGCTTTCTTCTTTAGGCAGGCCACAGGACAAAAGGGTTAAAAAGACAAACCAACAAAACCTGGCTTTGGAATCAGCAGACCAGCTCATAGCTTTCACTGCAGTATGACACACTTGGTCCTAGACACTTGAGCACCTGAGCAACATTTTTTTATTTAAAAAAGAGTAAGAGAGAATAGCTGCATGATGGAGAGTAAATGTGACAGCACACAGTGACTTAATAGAAAGCTCGGCACACAACGTCCTGAATGAATAGCGATCATTATTGTGTTAAGTGTTATGTTCAATTCCCCTTCATGTTTTTTCTGAATGATACAATAATAATTACTTTTAGTGAACATATTCTCTTAGGGGATAGGCCTTCCCTGCTCTGAAAAGTTTATATACACTGCCTCATTATTTCAAACAATTCAAAGCTGGTCTTGTTTGTACCAGTTGTGAACATGAAGCCATGTAGTCCCTACCAAGAGTACAGTTTCAGGCCGGAGAGCCTGGAGTTCACTGCCGATTCTATGATTTACACAGAGGGAGACTTTGGGCCAGGTGTTCGCTCCCTCTAGGTCTTGGATTCCTCACCTGGAATATAAGTTACATTTATCCCAAGCCTGTGTGGGCTTGGCAGGAATTGGGTGTGGCATGTACGTCAAGCATGAAATATAGCTCCTTGTGCGTGGTTAGCACCCACAAATCTTATCCATTCCAGTACCTTCGCAAGGACACGAAGGGGCTGAGAGAGTGACGGTTTGCCAAAGGCAACAGAGCAGGGAATCATCCCACCCAGGGCCCAGGTCGTCCAGGGCACAAGCTGAGTGATCCCGGCCGGCCCTGTCTTTGGTGCGCTTGCCCGCACAGGCAGAGTGTGCTCCTTCAGCTGCTGTGTCCATGGCTTACTAGCTGCCCTGTTTTCCCTAAGGGTGGCTATGTATACTTTAGGAGCCATCGATCTTAACTCCAGGCTTTTGCAAAGAGAAGCTGGACAAGAGACAAGGCAGGGAGATAAATATATGAGGACCAGAACCAGCTGACCTCACACCAAACGCAGCCTCTTAATAAAGGTGACAAGAAATGCTGAAAGGATCAGCACTCCCCTGCCTCCGAGAAGTGCCATTGCTTCCCAGCGGGGCTTTCTGCTGTTACTGTCGGACTCTAATTGAAATAAAGGTGAGTCAACATTGAACGTGCTGTCGTTCCTTATTCACTTCCAATTCGTGTATCTGTGGGCAGGTTGTGTGGTCAAGTACAAGGCTCCTGAAAACGTGAAGTGGCTGTTCAAAGCTATTTTCCCTGATAACATTAGAAGGAAGAGCTGTAATAAGTAAGTTCAGGGGTCTGTGGAAGGGCTCTGTCACCCTGCGGGTCCTGCACAGCCTGCAGCAGCTCACCGTTCCTCTCAGAACACACGGTGTAGGGTACGGGGCATGAGACGAACCCGCAGACCAGCCACCAGGCCTCGTGGCCTCTGGATCTTTTGTCGCTGAGTTTCTACAACAGTCTGGGAGGAGTGGGGCTTGGCAGATGGGAAAACGGAAAGGCGGGGAAGCTACATGTTTCATCCAAGGGTGCAGAGGTGAAACGGGTCCGCATCTCCCCTCATGTCCCATCTTTGCAGCAGAAAAGCAAGAACGGGAATGACCCCACTGCTGCCCAGAGAAAAGGATGCTCTCAGGAGCAGGCTGCGGGCCCCACAGACAATCCCTCGCGCAGCAGAACTGGAGACGTCTTGGCTGCTTGCACTTCCTCCAGCAGGGAAGATGCCGGCCCCTCAGCAGTCTGCTTGTCCCGCTGACCGGGAGATGCAGCCTTGTTACAGAAAGGTGGGGGACATTTGTGCTGGGTCTCTGCTGGCACCCTGAGTGGGAAGGACACCTCGTTACTGCTGTGGGGCCTTCCTCAGCAAGTGATGTCCCGCTTCCGTGATGTTCCCAGGTCCTAAGGACCCTAGCCGCCTGCCTTCCTCTGTCTTTCAGAATCTTCTGTTTGTTTTACATGTGATGCTAGGGGCTTCTGGTTGACCTAGAACAGTGACGGCAAAACTTTAAGAGACCGAGTGCCCAAACTGAAGCCCAAAACCCACTTATTTATCACAGAGCGCCAACACTGCGATTAAACCAGACTGCTCGGCTGCTGGGCAATGCTGGGGTGAGCTGGCTGTCGTGCTGACAGAGGGATCTGTGTGCCCACTGCAGCTCCTGTGCCGTGGGTGTGCCACCTCCGCCCAAGAGGAAGAGCAGAGGAAAGCCTTCCACTGTCTCCTGGAAACCACAGCACTGCAAAGCCAGATGGTCCTGTGGGGACGCACTAGATGAGGACTGGAGATTGAGTCAAGCTTGGGTCCCAGCTTCAAGACAATCCCTTCCCCTATTCCTACCCTACCCCACCCTAAGCTGCCCAATCCTCCCCTGGCCTGGATCTCACTGCACAGCCACAGCCTGTGACCTCCAGTTCGTGGAAAGGTGCAGGACTGAAAACAGTCATTCAGCTCTGGGTTTAATTCTGCTCTCTCCAGCTACCAGAATAACAAGCACTATGCGGTGCTGTACTCCTGGCTGATAACCAGCAAGGAGGACGTGAGCGCATTTATGGGTCATTCTGTCACTGTTCTTCAATTTGCAAGTCCACGAGTTATTTCAAGTATAATCTCTGCAAAAATAATCATTTCCCACCACTGATTTTTCATTCTGAAAATAACCTTAGAAATTGTCTTCTTTATGCTACATGTCCACCTTTACATTTTTAATCTACTTCTAACCTATAAAGCTCAATTTCACAAGGGCCACCAACTTACACTAATCAATGCAGAATCAGCTGGGTTTTTTTTAAATTTACTTTATGCCCTGTTTGCAGTGAAAACAAAAAAGCAGTTATTACCAAGGCCTCCTTTCTAATCAATGGCTTTTTAAGTACATCAAATAATAGTTGCAGCATAAAATTTAAGCAAACGCAGACATATTGCTGCCACTGCTGTCTTTGAAGTAGAGGTCAATGCTAAATCCTGGCAAACACTCCGTGAAACATAACAAAACATTCTCCTAAATGAGAATTTTAAAAATCAGAAGGTGGATTTGCTCTTTATTCTCCGGGGTCTACTGTGATCACTGATTGTTGAATACTTCAGGTCACTCTCAAGGCCCCCAAAGGACACACCTTTGCTACACATTTTGTCAACCTACAAACCTGAGAACCCACCTCGTGGCTTGAGAGACTCCCACCGTGTGCCTGCCTTTCTGGCCCACCCCAAAGCATCCACAAATGCAAAGCAGTAATGACTGCGTGGGCTGGAGGACCGACAGGTCCAATTTACAAAACGCAGAGCCACTGGGCTGGGCAGATGCCAGGGAAAAGAGATAAACCAGCATCCTCCATTTAGATGTCTTCCTGACCTCCTGCAAAACTGCCACACACAGGATGGGTCTCACAGATGTGGTCTTGCAGCCACCAGGAGATTCAAAGTAAAACGCCTCCATTCTGCCCTCTCTTTAATCCTGGAACTAGAAACTGTCCTGCTTCTGGACAGCTTGTGCGTGAGATCCCAAAGCTTTCTCCTCCTCTTTCCTGCTCACTCTCCCAGGGCCAGCTCACCGGCAGACCCACACGAAGCTCTCTGCAACACCGACCGCTCTGCGGATGCCCTGTCCTGGGCTGTTACCTCCACGGGTCCTCCGCCGTCCTCACCCCTTGTTCACGGGGTGTGTGAAGCGTCTGCTCTGGGCCAGGCTCCGTGCCCTGGCTCCTCACACCTCACCCACACTCTTCATTCTGGTCATCCGTAACCACCTGCGCCCTGCACAAAGCCCGTTGTTCTCCCACGGTTTCTATTCTCCCATGGAAAACCTGCCCTGGTCACCCAAACCAGCAGCTGCACACAGGAGCTGAGACCACACGCACACACACAGCATGCTATGGCAGCTGCCTCCTAGAATTCGTGAGGACAAAGGGAGGCTCTCCGGGACCCTCCTGTGAAGCTCTTGTCCCAGCAGCCGTCCGCACCCAGGTCACTGAGTCTGCAGCCCACCCCTCACCTGGACCAGCCACCAGGTGATAGCTCCGTCACTGTGCCCTTTCTTTCTGCCCCACACTGGATGCTGTTTCTTCATAGTATGTGCACCTGTGCACACCGGGAGAGCAACAGCTGCACTTCTGTCATCCACAGAGCCCACTCCTGGGTCAGTCGCATAAGCAGGGTGCAGTGAACGTGCAACAATCATGTGTATTTACATGAACACAACATCCTTCTCTTCCTCACAGCTCGACCTGACGAGAAAGCCTAATGAAACCACTGAGGGCAAAGAGTGAATTCTCTCAATACGTTCTTTTCTGTCCTCCTCCGCCGCCTTCTCCTCCTCATCTACCTCCTCCTCCTCCTCCCCTCCTTCTTCTTCTTTTTTTTAAGTGTTGGGAACTGAACCCAGGGCCTCTGCGCTGAGCTTCATCCCTGCCCTTTTGACGTTTTATTTTGAGACAGGCCCTTGCTGAGTTGCTGTCTTAGCCACTGTCCTTGTCACTGTCCTGATCACAGTCCAGACCTCCCACAACTGAAAGGAGGTGACAGGATTTGGGCTCATAGTTTTAGGAGCTTTGGTCTACAACTGGCTCCCAGGCAGGAACCACATGACACAAGGGCCCTGTGTGGGAAAAGGGAGCCGAGAGGGGAGAGAAGAGCTGGAGAGGAGACACGCCCTGCCAGGCCCACACCAGGATGCCTCTGATCAGGCACCCCCTCCAGCAACACACTCAGCCACTGAACCCATTACTGGGTGGATCCACTGATGAGCACAGCAACCCAGTGACTCACTGGAATCACCTTCTAAATTGGAAGTTGAGATCCTCCTGCCTCAGCCTCCCAGAGTGCTGGGATTGTAGATATTTGCCACCACACCCAACTTGTGGTATGTTCTTATAGCAAGTAGAGCAAATGTTTGTAGCGAACCCTGTGAGCTGCTGCCCAAGAGAGAACCAACAGCTCTTTCCTCCTAAGCTTGGCTGCAGTAAATTTTCCTGTGACACAGGTGGGAAGCCCTCAGGCGAGGTCTGGATGTGACCGCCAAGGAGGGGGAGTAGAGAGGAGCGACTTCACGCAGTGCCGCAGCCTTCTGGGTCCGCCAGCTCCACACGGGGCTTCCGGAACAGCTGCAGCCCCAGGGACTCCTGACCCAGGCTGCTGCCAATCCTAGGACCGGCCCAGGGTTAAAGGGAAGGCAGCTGTGGGGAGGCTGGAAGGAGACAACTGGGTCCCAGTGGAAGACTTTCTACTCCCGGTTCTAGGGAGGAAATGTGTCTGTTCATTTACATATTTTTACGGTTAGCTCCAAAATATATCCTGGCGATGTCGCTACGTGCTCAGGAGAGAAAGACTCTGATGAACACCACCAGAAGAAAGAAAGGCCAAAAGTCAGTTGCTGTATAAACAGAAGATAAAATCAAATGAGACAAGATGACAGGAAAAATTAATCATATACAACAAAATCATAGTTCAAGTAAAGTATGTTGAGCTTAAAATGCTTTTAAAAAATAGTTCCAAGCGGTTCTGTCTCCTTTGAGAGAATAGTTTTTAAGAAAAATGAGTGTCCCTCGATGATTCGTTTTGGTTAAAAATCGAAAGCAGAGTCTGCAAGGTAAAGAAAATTAGTTTTATCGTCTTATTCCCAGTAAGAACACAGGTTGAATAATGGTAGAACTCATTAATGTCATTAATGTTCCGTCTGTTTCTTTAATAAGAGGGATGGAGTAGCGCTGCGAGCAGGACGCACGCTCCCCTGCCCCTGTGGCTTCAGTGCCGTGGCGCACACCGATAGGCCGGCACTCAGGCAGAGCCAGGAAGATCGCGGAGTTCGACGCCAGCCTGGGCTACGCGACTACAGTGGGTTCGAGCCCAGCCTGGGCGACATAGTAACCTGCTTCAAAAACAAACGAGTTATTGCAGCTGTGGAGTTCCGGATAATACAGGTGTGTAAATAACTGTTATCTTCTCGTTTGTGTAATAAAAACCTTGGTGGGAACTTTAAAATAAATAAATAAGCAAACAAACGTGATGGGCAGTGTGTACCTGCGCAGGGCGCTTGCCCAGCAAGCACAGAGCCTGCGTGCAGACTCAGCCCGGAAAGGGACCCAGGTGAACACTGCCTCTGCGGGAGCTCGAGACTTGGCCCCTCGCCCCTCAGCACGGGTGGCGTCAGCCCGCCTCGGCCCTTCCTCTGCCCTGGTTTGCGGAAGGCCTAGCGCAGATCCTCTCTGGCCTGCGGCAGCTGCGACCCCACCCAAGCCCCTTGCCCAGCCCCACTCCGCAGTGGGTTCTCGCTGGGCAGCGGGTGTCCCGTGTCCTCCTAAACCCTGGGTGGCTCCCACTGCTCCATCCCTCCAGCCGCTCTCCCAGTACCACAGCTCCCTGGAAAGGCGGCTCCCTCGCCCTCCTAAAGGCTCTGCCGTTTCCCCTGGACAACTCCTGCTCCTCTAGTAAGTTCGGGAAGAGGTCATCGTATTTGTTAGACATTTTAATCTTTCATGCAACAGAAGCGTTCGACCTGCCAAAAGTCTGCAAAACATGGGAGAGATGAGAATCCCAGTCAGAAAAACATGATATGCCGACGTGTGTAATACCCTGGATAATATAATATATACTTTAAATAAAATTGCAAGTAATTTCAGTTCCTTTACCAAGGCTGGCGTTCAGTCACCAGGTTAAATGGTACAGTGCACAGGAGCCTTTCTCTTTACACAAAGTCAGTAAGTGAGTCAGTGTAAGCTAGGCGGACTCTCCAGGAGGCAAAAATAAATCCTTGTCAGCGACTTCGCTTGAAAAGAGCTTTTCCATGTTCCTCTTGACACGCAAACCTCTGCCTCAAAAGCTGGAAAAAGCTTTGTTATTGAGAGCCAAGGATCAGAGATGTTGCAAATAAGTTACCTCAGCTCCTCCCTGGACGGCCCAAACTCCTGCTTCGTGTCACCTTGCGCCAGGGGCTTGGGGTCCCTGAGGAAACCTTCAGGAGATGCAGGGAGGGGAAGGGGCTGTGTGTTGAGTGGGCCCCACTGTCCCTGCATTCTGTGATTCTGGAACAGGAAAACCCAAATCCTCCCAGATGGACCATATCCCTCCCATTGCGAGGATCCAGAGATGCAGAGAAGTCAAGAAACTCGGCCAGTAGCAGGACAGTCACGCCAGGTCAGTAACAGAGAGGAGCCAGACCCAAGCCCTGACAAGTCCCGCGCCTGCCACAGCGCTCCCTCGTCTCCGGTCGGCCAGGCTCCGAAGTCTTCCCACTGCAAGAAACTTCTGGGAAGTAAATTAGCCCAGGAAAATCAGCAGAGAGACCAACACCTCACACTTCTCCCAATGTATGTGTTTATGTAAATGGAAGTAAACAAGCTTGATTTGCATCAGTCTCTGCAGTAAGAGTTTCACTCGGCTTTGCATAAGTAATTTTAACCTTCGACTTCCAGTAGGTGAAATTTAGACACAAAAGTCACAGCAGGGGAGGAACACATGCCTGAAGAAAAGGGAAACGTCGGTAAGTAAGCCCTTGTCAGCCTCCTGGAAGACTTGAAGGAGAAAGGGAGCCAGTGTTCCCAGTTCCTCAGGAAGGAAACACGAGACAGTATGGTGGAATGGGCAGGTTGAACCCGGGCCCGTCCACGGTTTCCAACCCATCCTGGCACTGCCTCCAACAGGACAGCAGCAGGCAAGCCAGGCCCTTGGAGGTGCGGCTCAGGAAGCCCTGTGCCTCACACCTACTTCCTGAGCTCAGAAAGCCAGGAGCGACCCTGGGTCCCTGGACCAGAATACGGGCAGTGTTGGCTGTGGCCACCTGATGGTTCCTGGAGTCCACGGAGGCGACGACTCCTTCAGAGAGGAGGAAAGGGCCTTAGATTCAGGTTCAGCCACATCCAGTGCACACTTTTCGAAACCAGATTCTTAGAGACATTCTCATAATAGTTCTGGAGAATGAGTACTCCCGGTTCGTTGCCTCATAATCATGTACACTGAGGTACAATTTGTCTATAAATGATGTTCCCATTTCTATCTAAGCGACCATTTTCTCGGGCTTCCCTAAGTGAGCAGACCCTGAGTGCTCCACACAGCCAAGGGGCAGGGTCCTTTCATCCTCTCACAGGCTTCCTCCTTCCCCATCCCAGCCCCAGCAGCCACTCGTGTGCCTTCTGTCCCTGGAAGTTACTTTTACCTTCTCCACACTTTTGTAAATGAAACTAGAGGCCCGAACTATTCCGATTTAGTCTTATCCGCTCAGTGTGATGTTGTCAAGGTCCATCCACGTTGCTGCTGGTACCAGCAGTTTGGGGTTTTTTCTCGTGACTGAGTAGTGTTCCCCTGCCAGTTTTGTGGGGTTATGTATATTTTGCACAATGACTTGTTGTTGGACATTTACTTAGTTTTCAGTCCGGAGCCCTTACCAGTTGACATATTGTAAAGACTCATGAACAAGTCTTTTGTGAACAAAAGTAAACACCAGGGAGTGAAATTCCTGGGTTACTTGGTACACGTGTGCTGAATTTTGTAAGAAACCACTGTCCAAAGTATATGCATTGTCTTACGCTCCCACCAGAAATGAACAAGAGCTCTCATCTCTTGCATGCCTGGCTTACCTCAGTTGGGCTCCTCCAGCCATCTCCCCATGTGGTCCCCCTGTGCATTCCAACCCCAAGAAAATCATGAGAGAGCGCACTTTTATAAAGTGGGGGTGCGAGGCTTGACTGTGGAGGCTCGGGCTGCCCCTCTGTGGGGAGACTTTGCCTCAAGGACCAGTCTTATGTTACCCTTGCTATCTACGCTGGTTCATCTCTTTAGATCTGTCCTGTTCTGTGTCTGTAAAGCATTGTAAATTTGGAACATGTTCATAAAAGAATTGCTGGAGATTTGCATAAAATGTTTATGGATTTTTTAATGAATAGGACATAAAATCCTTTTTAAAGACTCTTCATTGTCCTACACCCTCATCAACGTCTTGTGTCACCTGTTGTTCATTTCAGCTACTGCTATGGGTGTGAAACAGCATTACGGCATGGCTCTAGTGAGCACCTCCTGGTGGCTCAGGTTGCTGAGCATTTTTATTGCCATTTACTTAACTTTGATTCCAATCTTCTGCCTAGTTCCCTTGTTAGATTATCTTCTTTTTGTTTTGGGGGTTTGGGGGGTTTTATGGGGGGTGGGTACCAGGGATTGAACTCAGATCCTTGCATTTGCGTGGCAGGTGGTGGAACCACTGAGCTAAACCCCCGGCCCTAGATTATCTTCTTCTTAAAGATTTTAAATTGTTCAGTTTTTTTTATACAAGTTCATTGCCTGGTAAATGTACTGTGAATATTCTCTATCTGTGGCTTTCTCTTATATTCTCTTAATAGTATATTTTAAGAACAGAAGCTTTAAATTTAGATGAAATCCAATGTTTCCATGCTTGTATAGTTCATATGACCTAAGAAACTTTTGCTTTCCTAAGATCACTAAGAGTTTCTATTGTGTTCTTCTTCTAGATGTTTTATAATTTTAGTTTTTACATCTAGGTCTGTGATCTATGTTGTGTTCTGTGTATACTATGAGATAAGGGTTGGGGTTCATTTTACCAAGTAGATATCCAGTTGTTCTATCCGCTTTCACTTTTAACACTATTCTTCCCACATTGTATTATCTTGGCCCTTTTACTGAAAATCCACTGATCACATATGTGCAGGTTTCATATTAAAATTAAAGAAACCAAAAGGGAGAAATGACCCATCCTGGGTCTCACTATGGTTTGTTGGGGGGTTTTTGTTTTGTTTCAGCACTGAGGATCGAACTCAGGACCTTGTGCTTGCAAGACAGGTGGCAGCACCTCGGAACCTAATCCCCAGCTCATTTTTCTTAATTGTTACTAATTTATATTCCCAATCTTTGGCAAGTTTGGAAGCAGTTTTCCAAAATGCTTGCAGCATAATAATAACAATGAGTAAGAACAGAGAAGACTTAAACTAGGTGTTTTACCCCCCAATTCAGTAACTTTTCCTTTCCCTAGACTGCCAGGCTATGCAGGAGGTGGCGGACAGTAGACGCGTAGAATCAGTCTACGAGAATGGATCCGTTAGGGCCCCTCCAGCTCCCACACCGCTCCAGGGGCCGCAGATAGAGTACAGTGGAGAGCAATCTCCTTTGCCCCTCAGGACAGCATTCTGTAGTGAAAGGACACAGAGGACAGACGGGCAGAAAGCTGGGAGAAAACAGAGATGGGCAAACACACAGGCACTGCCAAATCCCCTGAAGACTGCCTGAATAAAGGGCTCCCTCTTTAGGGAAAAGCTGCCGAGCTAAAAAGAGTGGGAGAATAAAGAAGGATGCGCAGAGGACAAAGGACACAGGAAGGCCGAGGGTCCGGAGGTGCGCTCAGGGCAGCAGGTGTAAGGTGCCGCAAGGCTGGCACAGTGTGGCTACAGGAGAGACGGAGGCGAGGCAGGGTGCACAGCCTCATGGGCGCGGCGAGGGTCTGCACTTTGTTCTGAGACTGACGAGAAGCCCCCGGGGGACCTGAGCAGGGCTGGGAGGACCTGATTTACCCTTTGCCAAGGTCCCTTCCAGCAGGCGACCCCAGGAGCTGTGGCGCAGACAGCATCTCCGCACTGGAGAGGCTGGGAAGGGGCACAGCCGCTGCAGACATCGAAGCTGGTGCCAAGGAGATGCACCGCAGGCCTGAGTCCAGAGGACAGGAAGAGGAAGCAGAGCTTGGACAGGGACGCCCCTTGCTGAGGAGGGCAGCTGGGAGGAACTGAATTTGGGAGAGAGAAAGGAAAACCAGCCACTTGGGTCCAGAACACATCAAGGCTCACGTGTGCAAGAGACATCACCACACTTCCTTGTTTGGGGCGCAGTTTGCTGCACCACATTGGGACTCAAGAAGTCCAGTACCCAGGCCCTGGATCAGCACCGGAAGTGCAAGCCCACAGGAGTGGGGAAATCACCTAGCGTGAGAGGTGATGGAGAACTTAGGGTTTGGGGAGAGAAAGAGGGTTTTTATAAGACGACTATGGGTGTGTCATACAGTAGAGTCCAAAGTTTTAGAATAAATTACGACTTCTCATGATGTCCAGGGATCGATGAACTGTTCTCACCTCCTGACTGTCTACTGCACGCCTGGAGCGATGCTGAGGTACACGATGATCTCCCAAGAGGACAGGCGCTGTCATCAACCCTCCTCCACCGACAGGAAGACAGAGCGTAAGAGAGGCCAAGAGATGTGCTCCAAAAGCAAGCAGCGCAGGGCTGGGCCCCGCGACACTAACGCGGGTGACATTTTAGCCACTGCCCTGCACTCTGTTGCTATGGGAATGAGACACTCACCCTTGCTGCCTCGGCCCCATCTAATTTAAGATGTCATTGACCATAAGAAACACCATTTGTATGAGAAAGAATTCCTTCCATTTAAACGAAGACATAATTATCACTTAGAATACTCATAAATAATTCCTGAAAGAACTCATTTACCCTTCATTAAACAAAGATTTATTTCATATACTAATGTGATACATTCAAAAAGGAAAACAGGCAAAATAAATCAAGGTTTTTCTAAAAGTTTTGCATGTCTGAGTCCAGTGCTTCTGAAACATCTTTTTCTGTTGTATGAGTGTCAATATATTGTTTCACAAAAATAGAAAATCATCCTCGCATGATGCGAAGGTGGAGACACAGCGTTTGTTTGCCCACCGTCCCGCCAAAGGCCGTGACTCGCTAGGCCGTCGGGGGCTTTGCCAGCCGACCCACCCTGACGCGCTGTTACACTGCTCCCGCCTGCCTCCGCACTGCTTGGCGTGTGGTTCTGCTCCCACATCTTCTCCAACAGATGTTGTCGCTGGGTGTCCAGGCTCTGAGGGGGACGCCCAACGCGTGCCTGCCACCCGGCCCGCGGAGAGGGAAAGACAGCCCGCGGCAGGGTGTGCAGATTTCCCAGGGGTGGGGTGCGGACGCCTGGCGCCTCCGGGTCTGCGCCCCGGCTCCTAGAGCGGAGGGAAGGAAGAGATGCAGCAGGCCAGCCCGGCCACACGGCAGCTCGCAGCCCTGCAGTTTCCTAAAAGCTGTGCCAAAAGACTGTGAGTAACTGTGCTGTTGTTTTCGACTCCCCGCATTTCTCACTTTCCTAAACCGGGCCCACCTGATGTGTGTGGTATTTCTGAAGCAACCTGCCACAGTGCGATGTTTTCCTGCTCCACCTAGGCCAGTTTTACCAGTGCTTGTGCACGTCCCACCAGCTGTCTCCAGAGCTCCCGTGTGCAGAAGAGCCTCCAAGCTGGGGAGGCCAGAGTGCACACTCTGCCCGGTGCCGCCCTCCGGTCAGGTACGCACGGTCGCTAGGCAGGGAAGGGGCTGCCGCCACCGACTGGGCCGTCTGGGCCCGTGTGGTCGTCGCTGCTTTCAAAGAGGAGCAGCGCCCTCTCGTGGTAAAAACAGGAACTGCTACCCCTTTGCGTCTCGGCCCCCTGGCTGGCTTTTAACAAGTATACATACAGTCAATTCCGTCAGTGACACGGTCTTATAAAATAGCAAACATGTCAAGACCCAAAACATCTCCATAAATAGCAGTTGTACTCTCCAGCAACTCACGTAAGCGTTCACAATAACTTTCAGACCCTTTCACAAAATCTGGGTGACGCTGGTAAGAATGGACGCATTTTGCCTGAAGATAGGTGTGTTTCTGTGATGAAAGAATTATTTATTTTTAGAATTACATCAGACAGGGTAACTCCTATGCCATAATTCACCTTTCTTTACTACATGAGTTTACAAATTACTGTGAGAACCCATCAATAGATTTATTGTCCTTTTGCTACTTATCTCTAATGCCTCCTTAGTGATTTTTTTTTTTTTTTTTTTTTTTTTTTTTTTGTGACAGGGATCAAACTTGGGACCTTGCACTTGCAAGGCAGGCAGCGGAACCACTGAGCTAAATCCCCGGCCCTTCTTAGCAATTTTTAACTGGCCAGGCTCCATGAAGAAAGTATTTTGCATTCTCTTTTCCTTTTTAAATTTTTATTTGTACCAAGTTTTTAATGCGATTTTTTTTCCATTGAGTTTATTGGTACATATTAGGTGTACAGTGCAGTTACATTCATCGTTGGGATCTTGTAGATTTACATGACAGGACTTGGTTCTCATTTTTCCATTCTCCTTTCTTGAAACAGACACTTTTCTGATAGCTTAACAAGTGGCATTTCTGGGGTGATTTGTAAAATACAACACAAACCTATTCTGTACTGCATATCACCTACTATATGTAAAGCTGAACTACTTGCCAAGGAACCGATTTTATTTGTTCTTTGGTTTCCCGATTCTCATGGATTCTTGGCCACATTTCATACTTTTTAATTATTCTCCAATCTTTTTCCTTCAGTGAATGGCAGGAACAGTATGAAGGGTTCCACCTAGAATTAATTCCATCTGCTCAAAATACCTCGCTGTTTCCCTATTTCCAACGCATAAGGAAAGCTGCTATTCCTGTGTGTGTCCTCTGCTGCCTGGATCCCAGCCCTTAACGCCCTGGAGCCTGGGCACTTTCGTCCTATTTCCAGCAGATTGCGGCCTGGAAGTCCCCACCCAAGGAAGCTGCGGGGATAATGCTCCCAGGCCCGAACTCGTCGGAGGGTGTGGCCGCCACGGGGCTGGTAGGATTGTCCAGCCCTGAGCAAAGCCCCCAGACTCGGGAGGGATGCATTTTAACATTTATTTTCCACAGAGAGGAAAAGAACGTCTGCCAGAGAAAAAGACCGCGCCTGAGCGCCTGTCCCGCACAGGAGGCAATCTGCTGTCCTGCCCACCGCCCACCCTTGGCCCGCCCTGCACTGGGTGCCTCCCGACTCCCTGGTAACAAGCAGATTGACGACATCCCCGAGCCCTCGTCTCCCTCGCCCCACAATTTGTCTTCTGAAAACCGCCTTGGCAGTCTCTGCGCCGCGCCCTGGCCGGGGTGGGTGGGTGCTCCGGCCCCAGGTGAGGCAGGGCTGCAGGCAGCGACCTCCCACAGTGGAGGAGGAGGGCGGGCGCTGTGGTCAGGGCCTCTATCTGGTGTCAGCAGCCGTTGTTTGGTTTCCTGTTGCTAAAAAGTTGCCACCTGTTGGTTTAAAGGCATTGCGAGCGCAAGCTTCACAAGCTCGATCTATCGCGGGCCAGCGGGCAGAGCCTGCGTGGGGTTCACCCGCTTCCGATGGGGTTGCATCCCCGGAAGGCCCTCTGCCCAAGGCCCCCACCCCTGCCTCCTAGGCTCTCACCTCCCTAACAGGAGGGCCTGCAGGGCCAGGGCCCTCTGAGGGCCCAGCAGGACCCGCCTCCCCACCCCAGTCCAGACCTTTAACCAGCTCTGCAAAGTCTCTTCTGTGCGAGTGACACAGCTGACGTGTTCCATGAGGAAGTACGCTCTTCAGCAGAAAGTTGTGCGGTTCGCCTGCTACTATCTTAGTACACTGAAAATACCCATGTGGAAGTATCGTACAAAAGGAGAGGTGAGTGGGCAAAGACAACATGGCCCTTACCCAGCGCGGAGTACTACTCTGCCGAGAAGAAGGATAAGCCTGAGTCATTTGTAGGAAAATGGAGGCACTGGGAGACCATCATGTTAAGTGAAGTGAATCGATGCACAGGCTTAAATATCACACAGTTTCTCCTATATGAGAAACCCAAAGTATAATTACTCTAAATGGCAAAAGAAAAGATAGATAACAGGACACAGGGAAATAAATCTTTTGCAAATGGGAAGGGTCCCAAGACACAGAGAGCGAGGAGGGAGGGAGGGAAGGGAAGGGGACGAAAACGGAATTGAGATGTGTCATGCGCATGCACCAACCCTGCAGGAGGATTGTAATCATGCTGAACTGCAAATGTGTGCTAACAAAGCTTTGTTTAATTTTTTAAGACAGGGTCTCACTATGTAGTCCAGGCTGGCCCTGAACTCATGGCTATCCTCCTGCCTCAGCCTATAAAAGGTTTAAAAGAAAGAAAAGAATAATGGTGAATCGTTTTACCTGTCATAGAGCTATAAGTCTTTGAAAAACTCCAGAACGATGTAGATCACCCACAAAATAGGTAACTTAAATTACGTTCAGTGGTTAACTGCCAGCTTCCGGCCTGGCAGCAGCACCAGGGGTGGAACTCGGATCCTTGCAAAGCAGGCAGGGGAACCCCTAAGCCAAACCCCCGCCCTCAGTCATCTTTTGTTTTGCAAAGGAAGTGATACTAGTTCTGTGGACAGAGGTCTGGGGTCCCTCTAATTCATCCGACCCGGGCCACAGAATGGCCCCTGGCCAATCCCTCCGCCCCCTTGGGCTTGGGTTGACCATCTACAGCTACGATCAATCCCTTGAGGTCAAGGGAGATCCTGTGTGCTGAGTCCCTAGCACCCAGTGGGAGAGCACCAAGCGGTGAGCACTTACTCTCGTCCTCTGCCCCACACAGTCTCAGCCGCCTGCTTGTCCCCGCTTCCACCCTTCTGGCCAGCAGTCCTTGCTGCAAACAGCGGGCTGCAACATCCTGTAAATACTTCAGCCGAGCCAGCCCTGTGCTGTGTGGCTGTCACCCCAGCACCCCGGGAGGCTGAGGCAGGAGGACTACAAATTCAGGCCCGACCTGGACAACTTAGTGACTTCACAAGACCCTCTCTCAAAATAAAAATTTTGAAAGGCAGGGATCTAACTCAATGGGGAGGCCCCGGGTTCAGTCCACAGCAACAGAATTACCACTTCTCTCATACGTTGCTTCCTGCAGTCCTCCCTCCCCCCTTTAGGTTGTTTCCTCCGCTCCTTTGTTCTCCTCTCTGTAAGCGCATCCTTCCAGCTTTTAAAAACTGCGCACCCCACCTCGCGCCACAAACATTCCTATCCCCTCCCTGCTGCAGTTTCCCGCAGGACTGATGTCACCTAACGTATTACACTGCACTTATTAATTCTGATCATCATATGACTCCGTGGCTAAAATATAAGTTCCAGGAGGATGAGCACTGTCGTACGTTCTGATACTAACGAGCGCACATCCGCGTTGCCTAGAAGCCAGCCAGTGCATATAGGTGTGCGGAAAAGAACAAATGGCTGGCTGAACCTTCGCGTAGGTTTCCGGGACCCATCATCTTCTCCGTGTTTTCTTTCTTCTGTACTCCCGGCCCCACCCTGTGACAGCCCCAACCCTCACAGCACACAATGCAAGACACCCAGTGGCCGAGGGGGTAGACACAGATCTGGAGTGGGGTGTGCCTGCGCATGGATGACAAGCCACCCTCCGGAGCCCTCGAGTCCCCCAGGACGGCGCCAACACAAGCACACCCCACTCATAGACAAGGCTGTCACCTACGGCCTGGCTTAAGTATTGTTTGGGCTACATTATAATTTTTAAAGAAAAGAGTAAGCATCACCCAAGTAAAAGCTTTGCCTCCTATTTTGGAGAGGAAATCAGTGCACTTCCAGTTATACACGGGTTAGTTCTATCATGTTGTATGGAATATGACCTTGCTATTGTTGGTATTTGGAGATTAAAGGTGGTTTCAGGAGATGCATTTGCTGTCAAATTGACAGATGGTGGGTTGTGACTACTGATCATATTGTCAGCTTGTTTGAATTAAGAAACACCTAGCAGATCTGTAAAGCAGAACTCTGGGTGGGTCTGTGCAGGTGTTTTCAGGATGAATAGCACATTGGCCAGCAAACCGAGGGTGAAAGCCCCACCCTAACTGTGGGTGCCAACACCCAATAGCCATGAAGCCTGGACGGGAAGAGAGGAGAAGGAGAAAGTCAGCCCGCCTTTGGAAAGCTCCACTGTGCTGGAGGAGGTGCACCTTGGCTTCTGCTGTCACCTGTGGACATCAGACTGCAGCTTCCTCGGGCTTTCGACGTGGACTCACACCAGCAACTCTCCATGGAGCTTCCAGACCATGGAGTCGGTCTGACACTGCATGCTTGATCCTTTTGCCCTGTAGTTCCCAGTTTCTTGGACTAAGCAGAAATGGGTCCTCTGTCTCTGCAGCGTGGGAACCACACGGTGGACTGTCCTGCCGTGATCTCTAAAACTACCTGTTAGTTACTTTTCTCTCATTTCTGAGACAAAATACCCAACCCCCAAAGTTAAAGGGGAAATGGTGTATTTAGCTTTCACTCGGTAGAGGTTCCAGTCCACGATTGGTTGGCTCCAAGGCAGATGACACGGCAGAGAGGGCATACAGAGGAGAAACACGGCATGCACAAAGTACCAAAGGCACCAAGAGTTTATGGTGTCTGTCTGCCTCTTCTGTCTTATTTAGACGACTGGGATTAGGGCGGTGTCGAGCCAGTCACTCCTGGTAGTTGTTTAGTCCTCACACACCTTTAAACCCAGCATCACACACTCTGGATCCAGCACCTCCAAAATAGCCCCACCTTATTCGCATGAGGCTTTGGATGGACATCTAAACACAAGCCATAGCACTACCTAATAAGCCCCCTTGCATAAATATATATTTTCCCATTGCTTCTGTTCCTCTGGAGAACCCTCATACATTGGCTGGAATAGAATAAGGTGCAACCATTTTGAAAAATAGTTCAACAATTTATTAAAGGGTTAAACATAAAATTTTTATAGGACCCAGCAATGCAATGGCAAAACACTGCTCAAGAAAAATGAAAACATACAAGAGAAGACACATTTGTCTTCATAACAGCATTACTCATAATGCTGAAAAGCTGGAAACAGTTTGCTCATCAAACAGGGACCGGATAGACCAATGCATGCATACAGTGGGGTGCTGTCCAGCAGTGAGAAGGAATGCACTGCTGATCCGTGCTACACCGTGGACCTACCTTGGGACATTATTACACTAGGGGCACTAGCAGCAAGAGCAGAAGAACTGCAAACAGCTGCTTCTCCAGAAAAGTAAAAAATAAATCAGCGAAATTATCAAATCAACTCGTCTGCCATGCTGGGGATTAACCAGAGACTCACAACAATCTGAGATATGTTTATTCAAGGAAAATAGTTGAATTTCAGACAATCACTGAGTTTCTGTGCCTGTACTATCCTAAACCCCTTTGTGCATCTGTGATAGTCATGAGAACCAACAGCACCTCTAAGATAAAAACAGCAGCATGGAGAGGAACAAGGAATTTGGAGCCTCCCAAGTTTCCCCTTCCCAGAGAAGAGTGATTTTTCGATCTGAATTGCAGTTCCCCAGGAATCTTTATTCAGAGGACTTACGTGTGTGTACTTGCCCTCAGACCTGACTTTTACTGAAAGGGCCTCTTCTCCAGGGATTTTGTAGCTCTCTGTTTTTTAAATATGCCACTATTTGAGAGGCAGTACTAAGTAGTGCTACTATGAGGCTGACCGGAAAATTTCAAGAAAAATGTTTCTGCATGAGATGTGTGTGGGAGCTTTGAAAAGCTCTAAAGATATTTTTGGTTGTTTATAAGGTTGTGGGAGGGGTTGCAAAAGCCAATGAAAGGCCTGAAGAGGGAGGTCTTGAACTCTCACTTAAACTTAAGGCTTTGAGCAACCAAGAAGTGAACATTAAGGCAAGATTGTAAAATGATGAGTGTAGAAAGCATTTTTCCAAGATGCACACCAAGCACCTGGCAAAGCCTGGGAGATCTGCTCCAGACACTTAAGGAAATTTCATTGCCATCAGTAGCTGAACAATAAGCTAGCTGACCACCACTAAGCTAGTGGCAAAAACAAAATTTTGTATTTTGCTCAGAAATGTCACTGAACAGATAACTATCAGCAATAATCACAAACACTAAGGAGAAGAAGGAGGGAACAGAGTTTGATTTCAAGTAACAATGTTATATAATTTTAAATATCCAGTTTTCAACAAGCAGTCATTAGCCATGCAAAGAAATAAGATATCAGACAATAAATAAAGATTTAGTCAACCATTTTAAACATATTCAAAGAACTCGAGGAACTCATATCTTAAAAACTAAAGCAAAATATGATCTTACCAAAGAGAAAATGCAAAGAAAGCAATGGAGGGCCAGGGACTTAGCTCAGTGGTTCTGCCACCTGCCTTACAAGCACAAGGACCAGAGTTCAATCCCTGGTACCAAAAACAAACAAACAAACAAGAAAGCAGTAGACATTACAAAAAGGATCCAAGTAGAAAGACTGGAGTTGAAAAATATAATAATAGAAGTGAAAAATGCAGCAGAGAAGCTTGGCCATATATTTGAATAGGCAACCAGGATATGTGAATATATGTGTGTGCGTGCGTTGTTTTGTTTTGTTTTCTTTGTACCAGGGATTGAACTCAGGACCTTGAGCTTGCAAGGCAAGTGGCAGAACCACTGAGCTAAATCCCCAGCTCAGGATATGTGAATATAAATTGAAATTGCCCATAGGAGGAACACAAAGGAAAACAAAGAAAATTGAAGAGAGCCTCAGGGCCCTGTGGGACCTTAGCCAGTGTGTAAACACACATATCATGTGACTACTCGGAGAAGGGAGGAGCAAAGGAGACCAGAAAAAAAGTGAAAGAAATATTGGCTAGAAACTTGCTCACAATGATGAACTTCATTAATCTACACATCCAAGCAGTTCAACAAATTCCAACTAGCATTAACTCAAAAGAGACTTATGCCTTATGCCCTGTAATCCAGACAGAATTGTGGAAGTCGGAAGACAGGATAGGTCCTCAGTAAGATTAACAGCCAACTTCTCATGTGAAATCTTGGGGGTCAGAAAACAATGGGAGTGCATACTCCACATCCTGAATGACAAGAACTGCTAACCTGGAAAAACTACCCTTCACAAATGAAGAGAAACTAGCAATATATTTGCCAATAGCTTATCTACTTGCATAGGGGAGACTTTTTATAAAACGTAGGAGGTTTCAATATCAACTTACATACTTATTAAATTTGGATATTGAGCAAAAGATTTTGCTGAGTTTCTATTTTAATATAGATGTTTATTTCAGAGAGTAGATTATGAACATGAAGATATTTAAAGGCATAGAGGAAAAAATTTAAAAGTTTGCCTACCAATGATCTTCATAAAATCTCCAGAGAAAATGAATTAAGTCAACATATTAATTTGATCTGAGTACTTTTACCTAAAATCAGAATCAGAATGTTTCTCTGTTCATTGTCCTTCAGCACTATAATTTCACCAAAGTTTTGTTTGTATATTTAATTCACATAGTGACACAATCTAGCAATTGTTTGAGATACTTAAACTAATACAGTTAGAAATATTTTCTATTTCCTAAATAAACACATACACATAAACACACACATTATATTTGTTTTTTATCACATTCTACTTAAATGAAAAGCAAATGAGCTGACAATAACCTGACTTGATTATGAAGCAGCTGATAACCTTTAAAAAAATGGCTCAGCCCTTGTTGATTTAGTTGTCTATTTTTGCACATCAATAAACTTGAATTCCAAAGCTGAGCCAGATTATAACTGTTGCCATTATTGAAGATCTCCTTGAGCCAGATCTGGTGCTTTCCTTATGTCTAATTCTCCCATCAGCCCAGAGGTAGACACCATTGTCATGCCCATGTTGTAGATGAACAGCACGTAGATCAAGTAGAAAATGACAAGGCTAAGGTCTGAGCCAGACCCCGAAGCACGGCAACAGAATAAGAGGATTTAATCCTGAAATTTGCTTACATACGGCTCACTCCTCTGACTCAGCTCTCAGAGTCCCCAGCGGTATCCCTATCACAGAGTTTAAAATAGACACTAACCGTCCTTACCTGAGCTGACCCATCTTGGCTCCCAGCTCCTCCCTCTCTGTGCCACAGCCTCCTCTCGTGCCTCCCGAGCATAAAGACTCTCCTGTTTGGCCTAGAAATAGTTCTAAGCTGTTTCCTCTTATCTTTTTTCATTCATCCATTCACAGTTTCAACAAATATCTGTGGAGCATCTGCTGTGAACCAGCACTGGTGGGCCGTTCAGATCCCACAGTGAGCAAGAGGGGCAGCGTCCAGCAGATGACCTCACCGGGTGACACAATTGTCCCTAGAAGTTGAGAAAGTCCTGGAAAGGAGAAGCAGACAGTGCTGTGGTGAGGTGTGGCATGGAAGCAGGGGTGCTGCACAGGGCCACTTCGCTCAGGAAGCAGCATTTAAGTTGACAGGGGAGGGATGGGCGGCAGGTGCCTCTCAGAAGAGAATCATTCTGGCAAAGGCCCCAGGAAAGCAGGTAAGAGCTTTTGCAAAGAGGAAGGAGACCAAGAGATGGAGGGAGGAGAATTAAGATGTGTTACATGCAGGTGCCAACATTATGTGCTGCGAACATGTGCTGATAAAAATTGTAAGCAAGGAAAGCAGATAAGAAAGCCCCAAACAAGTAAAAGTCGGCATTTTCAAAAAGCTGGGGAGAGGGCAGAGCCAAGATGGGAGGCTAAAAGGCAGTGAGGCCCAAATTACAAGGTTTTGCATATTCTCCGAGGAGAGCAGAGTCATTGAAGGATTAGACAGAGGAATAACAGACGCTCATTTTAGTAAGGCCACACTGTCTGCAGCAGGAAGAAGAGATTGGGGACAGCAGTGTCGGGAAACCCCTAGCACTATCGACCTAGCTTACTTCTGTAGCCTTTAAATATTTTCTTCACTTCTGTTACTGCTCTTCTGTAATGCCACTGATATGATCTTTTTGCCCCCTCAATATTTTTGTTGCATTTTTTTAAAGTTCAAGTGTAATTAATGCACACTTACACACTCATTGTAAAAAATGATGTGAAGCATACAATAAAAAGTGAGCATCTACTTTGGTTCTCCACCCCAAAGTGCAGAGTGAGGGCCCATCTGGACCCTATTTCTTTGCATTGCTAAGTCAGAGTGCAAAAATGAACACGCTGTCATCAGGATGCTTTGGGCCGTCTCTTTCTATGTGATGGTACTGTGATAACTGTAAACCTGTCCTTATTAAAGACAAGTGTAGCTGTGGTAGGCAGGTAGCTAGACATCTGTGGCCTAAGGAACAAAGGAGGGATGTCCAAAGGAGCACACTCTGCCAGTTACAGCTCAGCAAAGACACAAAGACCTCAATATATTTAGAATCACTCATTGGGTCTTAGCCCTAAAGTGAGCCCACAGATCACAATGACATCCTAAGGTTCCACTCTGGTTACAGTCTTTCTAATACCTGGCCACCTGGCCGTCTGTTTCCAAAACAAGGTGCACAGCATTTCCGGGGGCCATGGCCTATGACTGATGATACCAGAAAGGGGAACATTCTTTTGTCACATTCACAGCGGGGCTGTGATACACACATCTCACTGCCAGCTGGCTTGAACCCCCAGTGTGCTACATGCATGACTGCCCCACTGGGTGGCTTATACCACTAGTGGTTGAAGGGGTAGAGTCATGCGTGGGGCAGTCACGCATGCACCCTGGTGGTTCAAGTTGGCAGGAACTGCTGATGAGCCTCCCTCTCTGAGCTGAGATCTGATTTAGATTCTTATGATTAAGTCCCCAAGGGAACACCGGCCACCAGAAAGGAACAAAGAAGACATTTAGAGTAACCTCTAAAGAAAATGTCATTAAACATCATAATTCCCCGAGCCCCAAGAGTAACCTGTGTATGCATAGAAAGGTGTTCAAACATACATTTCCCACAGTTCTACAGGGTGGAGTTCCAAGACCATGTGCCAGCACACTCGGCTCCTGACCAGGACTCTCTTTCCGGATGTTACACACCGCCCTGTCACTGCAGTCTGCAGGCTCACACTGGCTTCTCTCTGTGGTTTTGGAGGGAGAGAGATCCCCAGTGTCTTTTCCTCTTCCTATAAGAACAACAGTCCAATCAGGCCTCACTCTTATGACTTCACCCTAGCTACCCGCTGAAAGTCCCATAACCCTGTAGATAGGAGCATCAACATCCAGGGTCTGAGGGACACAGCTCGGTCCATAGGCACTGCCCATTGCTGTTTCTTTCCACCCGTGGCCTTGCAGTATGTATTTCTCCTCTGTCCTGCCAGACTAGGATATGGAGCACTCCTCTGCTACCAGCGTGCGAGTTCTGTTACCCAAAACACGTACTCAGAGAGACAGATTGCAGGTGGTCAGGTGACTGTGAGCAGCTGGATGCGGTTTCAGCGCACACCTTCGATGCCCACCCTGGTCTGCAGAGGCCAGCTGACCCAGCAATCAGTACGGCTGCTGACTTGGAGCTGGGACAGGTTCATCACAACAAGGGATTCTAGGATCCCCGCATGACGGCTGATCCCAAATAAGTTTTCAGTTTAACACACCACACACTGTCGAGGGTTCCAAGAAGTTGGTTCCGTCATCGTTCAAATCACGCTTGTGTCCTCCATCTAACCCACCCTGCCACGGGACTGGGGTGGGGAAAGCGACACTATGCCAGAGTCCTGAGGTTGGCCCGCCCCACCGGAAGGCTGGGAGCCGCTCCGTTTGAGCCTCGGAGCTTCCCTCTGACCTCCCCTCATGCTCTGTATAATCCATCTGTGTGTTCTGAATGTAGAGTTTATGAAAACCAGTGACTTTTTCCCACCCCGATTGCTCAGTTGGAATTTTTTTAAAGGGTTAATATAGAAGAATGAGTCATCTAAGTAATTTCACTTCTAGAAAATATAAGTGAAAAGCAATACTGTATGAAATTGAGACTAAAGGAAAAGAGTTTTAAAAATTAAAAGTGCAGGTGAGCTGTCGAGGGCTTCTGCCCCAGAAGAAAAGGGGAGATGCTGCTACCCCATGGGCTTTGGCAGATGCTCCAGGGGAGAGTGCCGGCCAGGGTGCTTTTCAAAAATGCTTTCACATTACTGTTTGATCCAGATTTTATATGAAAAGGTTACCTAAACATTTAAATGGGAGTGTAGATAATACTTTTTCCCACAGTTTCAAGGTAGCGTTTTTACTTTGTCTCAATTTTTTTCTCTCAAATCTTTCTGCTTTCTATGCAGTTTTCATTTGGTCATTTCAGTTCCTTGGACCTGAGAAACTGAATATTCCCTCTGAGGTGTCATATATGTACTGCTCTTACCTGGCTGGCTAATTATAGCTTCATCTTACTACAGGATTATTAAGGAGTAGCAAAGCCAAGTTGGAGTGACTGAAAGAAAAGAAACAAACCACAAGCCAGAGATTTAGCTCAGTGGTGCTGCGCCTGCCTCACAAGTGCAAGGTCCTGAGTTCCATCCCCAGTACCAAGAAAAAAAGAAGCGTAGCAAACCATAATCACAGCATTTGTATTTACAAGTGCTAATATTTCCAGGTTCTGTGGCTTGGACAGATTATGATGACGTGCATCTGCCAGTGTTACATCACGCAGTGTGGTGGCATTGTCCTAAAAGTCCTCTGTGCTCCACCTGTCCATCCCTCCTTGCCCCCAACCCATGACAACCACTGAGCTCTGTCTCCCTACCTGAACGTCACATAGATGGAATCACTCTGCGGATGGTACTTCCAGACTGGTTTCTTTCACTTGATAATATTTATTTCTGGTTCATCCATATCTTCGCATGGCTTGGTAGTGCATTTCTTTTTTACTGGTGAATGATAGCCCGTCGTCTGGATGTGCCACGGTTTGCCTATTCATCTTCGTTACTTGCAAATTTCCAATTATGAATAAAGCTGCTGTAAACATCCATGTGCGGGTTTTATGTGTTTGTTATCTTCAAAAAATTTTATCTGGGCTCTAATAGTATAATTCACCCACAGATCACTCACATAGCATGTTCAAGGACCTGGGTATGATTCCCACCACCACATACACACACACACACCACACACACGCACACACATTTTCACATCTAGCACTGTCATCAGAGATCATGGCTGTTATGATATTAATCCTTCAGCATCTTTCATAGCACAAAATAGCCACAAGACTGTTTTGTGTCTCTTAAGTCATTCGTTCCAGAAGTCCTCCTATGAAAGACTGGTAGGCAGTAGGGAGGTGTGGCAGGGAAGAATAGGCCAGTAGCGAGTAAAACCTCAGAAGAAAGAGCTGGAGGAGGTGGCTCCTGTCTAATTCTGCAGAAGGACACTGCATCCAAATCGTCCTGCAGAGCCAGGGCCCACATGGACAGTGACTGCCAGAGAAGCAGCCCAGCTGATCAAGGCCAGTCCTCCAAAGATAAGCACAGCAGGCCTGGTTCTGACTGCAGAAAGCACATGGGCTCTGCCCCTCCATAGCATACCTGTGCCCGGCTTGCACTCACACACGTGGTAGAAAGGAGTTGACGCCATCTGAGAAGACTAGAAATATGTGCGTGTGAGTTTGTGTACATTTACGTAAGCACATACAGGTATGTACATACTGTTGCCCAGTATAACACAGCTAACAAGCATGGCATTCACACACATGCAGTGCGCACACACATTCGTACACCGTACACTGTAATAGGCTTTGAAAGAAGAGACTGTAGGAGACATCCCTGCCCAGTACTAGCGGCCAGGAGCGGCACCTGCTGCCTGCTTTCCATAATTCAGCTGTATTGTTTTACATCAGGAGTTAGACCGAAGCTCCACATGACTCAAGTGGGCGTGTCGGACGGTGGCCGGGTGAGCACAGCGCCTCCCCCAGTGGCTACCACGGAAACCGAGGCCCTGATCTGTGGAGTGGCTGAGTTCCGCGCAGCTGAGGTCAGCCTGACCTTTCCCCTAATTTATGTCTTCTCACTGACCCCATGGGCTGAGGGCTAACTGCACCTGGACGCAGTACCGGTTTGTTCTATCTTGGCAAGATAAACAGTGCCTACTCCCTGACAGCCCTCCCTGGTGCCATCATGCCAGGTGTTGGGCAGTATTGCAATAGGTTCCTTCACAGCACACCCTGCTCCCTACCCCTTCCCACGACTGTATTCAGTAAATACGGGATGCGTTGGGGCCTTTGTCTGCTGCCATCAGCAGCACTGACCAGGACCCAGGACTCAGCTTCCCCTCTTAAGTCTCCTTTCTGTCTGTTCTTGAATTCACCTTGTACTGTGGTGGCTCACAGGCCAGGACCCAGGACAGAGGTCTGGGTAACATCCCCTTCCCTGTTCCCTACACTTTCCCTCTTGCTGTCAAGGGCTGCCCCATAAACCTGGAAGACCAGCTGACACAGAGCCAGATCCCTCAGAAGCTACTTTCAGTCCCACCTGCGGACACAGCCACTCCTAGGCATCCAAGGATGCTGGCGTCCACCTTGTCAACAGAGTTCCCCACCACCGTGGCGAATGGGCAGCCTTCTGACTCCCGGAAGCGCAGTTAAATGGTTTGATTGGCAATCTGACATGATGTGTCCAGCCTAGCTACAGGCGTAACTTCTTGGCTTTTCTTTGCAAGTGTGCCACTCCGGCCTCTTCTCCATACAAAGCGGTGAATGCCACCATGAGGTCCCCACCCTCACAACGTCCTCTAATCCAAATTGCTGACCAGCCTTCAACATATGGTTTTGGATACTGAGCATCTAAGACGTGGACTCCGGGTGACACACCCAAACCACAGCACCAAGTTAATGGTCTGGTGGCAAAGAGCAAGGTGGTGATGGAATCTGAGGAGTCCTGTGTGCATTGTCCTGGGAGGCAGCTGTCTCAGCAGAGCTCCCAATCGAGAGGGCGAAGGGTGTTCTCTCTCTAGCCAGTCAGAAGGGAACACGTCGCAGGCCGTGGAGAGCGCCCACCTCACAGGAGCCCTGAGAGCCCTTGCACATTCTTGCTGGGCGCGGCAAGGAGCAGGGCTGGCCCTCCTTATCCAGGCTGCTTACCACAGCTGAGCCAGAAGTGAGAGCCCTCGAGGCTGAGCTAAGGGCTCCCCTCCAGAACAGGCTCACTCCCTGTTAGGGCTTGTGTCTGGATGACCCCCAAAGTCTCATGCTTTTTCTGAGGGACTGACTCTAGAGTGTGTGATGCTGGGGTTAGGAGCACCTGACTACTAAACCGCGTGAGCGACTGGCTTGGCCACACCCTCATCCTGGTAGTCGGGATGAGATAAAAGGGCAGAAAGATGCTGTTAATCTCTCTTGTTCTTTTGCTAACTTCCAGCACCATGAACTGTTGCACCTCTGCACCCTGTCATGGAGCCAGCTGCTTATGGACTGAAATATGTACAAACTGTGAGAGAAGTAAACCCTCCCCCCTTTAACTTTTGGTGCCAGGTACTTTGTCTTAGCACGAGAGACAGGTAACCGACATACTCCCACTTACTGTGAAAGGGGTGAAGGCCCCCCGGCTCCAAGCACCTGCCTTACAACCCAGCCTGCTGTGGGCGCAGACCCCTCAGAGGCCGCTGCTGGAATCAGAGGCGTGGGGAATGGATGTGGACCAGCGCTGAGCTCTCTGGCTCCTGCCCTGGCTTGGAGTAAGACAGTGCTATCTCTGACCTGAGGTCGGCGTCTTACGCTGGCATCCAGGAAACTGTGAGTCAATTTTTGAGCTTGTAAACGAAACAAATTCCCAGACTGCAGAATTCTTGATAAAGATGCAAGAGGCACAACTACTCCAACACTGCCATTCTGCACCTGACGTCAGCTCCTGGGTGTCCCCTCCCCTCGGACGTGCAGGAAGGCAGCAGCGCCCTTAAGCAGAAAATGTGCTCAGGTAACATGCGTGTCTCCTGGGACTTGCTCGTGAGAACTTGCAGCTTCTGCCTGGACCTCCTGGGGGTAGCCGGCTCTTCTTTCCGAAGTGCCCAGTGCTCTGAGGAAGCCCAGGTCCTGTGGCCTCAAATAGCACCCAGCTCATCCTCCCTCCCCCATACCTGTCCACCGTCAGAATGATCTGCTGCCTGAGTTGACTCTGAGACTCAAATCCAGTCCCTCCACTGGCTTCCCGTGGCCTTGCCCATGGCGTCCCCTGCCCTTCCAGAAGCCATGTGGCACACCTGCCCTGCGCCCCTAGCTTCACACTGCTGCCCAGAGGTCTCCAGCCCCCAGCCCTGTGTCGGCCTGGAGCCGTCCATGCTGCTGTTGTCTTCCTGGAGAGCTGCAGCGAGGAAGAGAAGGGGAGAAGAGCAAGTGGGACGTCTGTGAATAGCAAAAGCTCCCCGACCCCTAGTGTTGCAGATGGGGCCTCTGAACTGAGCTGCATCCCCAGCCTCGTCCCCACTTTTTATTTTTTACTTTGAGACAGGCCTTCTGAAGTCGCTAAATTGCATAGGCTGGGATCAAACTTGTGATCCTCCTGCCTCAGCATCCTAGAGTGCCGGGATTGCAGGCATGTACCACCACATGCAGTTAAAGCATTTTTACTTGGAGCAAAGTTTAAAATTTGCCTTAGTAAAAGATAGCAAATGCCGGTAAGGATGTGGAGAAAGTGGAACACTTATCCTCTGTGCGTGAGAATGTAAACGGGCACAGCCATCATGGAGAACAATGTGGCGTTTCCTCAAAACGTTAAAAGTGGGATGATCCTAGGACCCAGCTACACCACTGCTGGGTATATATCCAAAGGAAACGAAACGAGTCTGCTAGAGAGGAGCTATGCCCATGTTCATTACGGCACTATTTAACATAGCCAAGACGTGGAATTAACTTACATGTCCACCAGTGGATGAGTAGAATGGAATATCATTTGGCAAAAGAAAAAAAAACAATTCTGTATTCCGTTATTCCATGCTAACGTGGATGAGCCTCGAGATGTGGCACTGAGTGAAGCAAGACAGGCACAGAAGGACACACAGACCGTGATTTCACCAGTGTGGAATGAAAACAAGAGGACTTTAGAAAAGTAGGAAGTAAAATCATGATGCCGGCCAGAGGCCAGGTAGGACAGGAGGTCTGGGGAGAGGAGGACAGACTGCATAAGAGATACAGACAGGAGGAACCAATTTTGGCAAACAATTATGCAAAAGGGTGATTACAGGTACACTATCGAGGTGTAAATTTCAAAACAGCTAGGGAAGACCTCGAATGCTCCCCGAAAAAGAACTGATAAACATCTGAGGTGGAAGGTATGCCATCTGGCCTGCCTGGACCTACCCAGTGTGTGTATGTATGAAAATGTAGCATATCAATAAGTATTACAATTATGTTAATTAAATTTTTAATATAAAAAATTAAAAATAGGAGATAAGAATGGTTGCATTCATTTTTTGTACTAGGAAAAATACTGGCTCTGCAATAAAAACAGGGATAATGTTAAAAAACACTTCACAGCGAGTGTGGCACAGGAAGAGATCAGAGGGACCACAAGCAGAGGCTGTTTTCACCCTTCAGTGGCTGGAGCAGCAAACCCGAGGGAGGTTCGGGGCGGTGGTCATTTTCCAACAGCCGAACTGCAGCAACTGTCCTGGCTTGAATATGGGTCTGAACAGTGAATTTTTCAAACATGTAAGGTCATACCACCCTTATTTTGGTGGCCTACTTTTTCCAGTTTAACAATATATTGGAAGAATTTTCTACCGGGGGACACTGTCTACGTTTATCACTTGGTTTCCAGAAAGGATTTGTGGCCATTTGGTTTTGTATCAGAATAAGAGGGAACAATTGCTTTAGGCCTCAGGAAATTCTTTTGAACAGCCTGCTTTGTAAGGGTGATTCTTCTCCCTTGAGTAAAGACAGGGACCTCGTCTACTTGGTTCCGGGCTGTGTCTGTAGGTCCTTCTCTGGTGCCTGAACCACAGGAGATGAGAAGCAAACATCTGTGGAATAAATGCGGGAAAGGGATGTCCTGTGTGCAGGAAGAAAGCAAGGAGGGAAAGAGCTAACTGCATGGGTAACCAAAACTGACAGTGTTCTTTGACTAGCATTTCCAGTAAACTCAGAACCTGGCAATCTGTCTGACAGTTTCCATGTATTCAGCTCATAAAGGTGTCATCATTTTAGGTTTTCTAAATGAGTTTCACATCGATCCTACCGCAGTAAAGACTATGGGCCATGTATCTTGGAACTGAAGCGAAATTAACGAAGGACAGAAGAAATCAAAGTAGGGAGAAAGGAGACAGGAAGACTATATCTTGAAAGAAATGTTAGTTTTAGGGAAAATGTAGCTTTAGACATAATCAAAGTCACCTTTACCCACACCTTTACTAGTAGGATGTGTTTCTTTTCAGGACTCATCAATCTGAACTTCCTAGGAATCTTAAAGATACTCTGGGTCCATGAATTCCAAAAATTATATCAAACACTTCCATTTTCAAAAGAAAAAATACATAAACAAAACTATCAGTGGGTACCATACCTCTAAATTTCAAACGCTATAGATGGTTTGTATTCTAGCACAGTTGATAAAACCAGGTTTTGTTTTCACCCCCTACAGATGAAAGGTTTAAAAAAAAATAAAACCTAAAATTAAAAATAAAGCCAGGTAAATGATAACTGATTCAGAGAATGTCTTTAGGCACAGCATCCTTCATGGTGTGCCCTAAGGATGCTCCAAGCCCACAAGAAAATTATCCCAGCCGCAGGCCAAGGTGAGCTTCCACCCCTGCACCATCCCAGAGCGCCCTGCTGCGTTTCCACCTCCTACGGTGGCCGTGCCCCTCAGCAGCACAGATGGAATTCCCTCTCTGCAGTGACTCCTTAAGAACCTGCCTGGGTTGGGCTGAGGTCCCCCATTACCTCCAAGGACCTTGTCCCTGTGACGAAGTGGCCAGCCAAGGAAGGCGTCCCTCACAGTGACGCGTCGCTTATCTTAATTTACAGTTGAGTTAGCTAGGATGGGAAATCTGCTTCCTCAGTTTCTGAAATTCCATTTTGTATTTCTATGACTCAAAACTCCTTTTCTTGCGATTAGTTCTCCAGTTTTTTGTGACTTCTGCCTTTTTGGTCCCTCTCTACTCACTTAGCTCAGTTCATGTTTTTCTGGTTTGAAAATGTTTTGATGTTTGCTAATGCAATGGTTTTAGTTATTCTATGTCATTAAATAATAAGCTCATTTTGGAACACAGAAAAACTTTGTTTTTTTTTAAAGGAGTATTTTGCTATTATTATTCCAAAAAATGTAAGATTCAATACACAGAACACTACAGAGCTACAGTTTTGCTAGAGAATAAAGTTTTCTATTCCATTTAATGCATGTTGGCCAAGTCCCCCTGCCCCCTCCTTCTGGCCCTTTCTTTGTGTTTGGTGTCTTAAAAACCTGCAGGGTCCACGTGGCACCTTTGAAGTTCCTGAGCGCCTAGGAACCCAGATCCACCGCTGCCTTAACTGTTTATAGAAGCTTCTAAGGGAACTTCAGGCTCAGGGGCGCCACATTTTCCTTCTGAAGCGCCAAGCCTTTTATCCGACTTGTTTGCCCACACTTCGCGGGGCTGTGCTCACCCTAAGCCCTGTCCAGGTTGTTGGGAGGGAATCTCTGGAAGCCGAAGTCAATATGTGCCCCTTTTCCTATGCCCCGAGCGTATCTAACAGGGCTTCGTGTTGGGTCCCTGCATCGTGGGTGACTGCTTTACGGAGAGAAAAGCAGGAAGAGGCAAAGAGACCCTGTTTCAGACGGTAGCAGATCTTTTCTTTAACTGGAATTATTTAATTAAAAACGCTGAAGAGAAACACAATGACAAAAAAATAAACTAGAGCATATTCGTGCAAAGCCAGGTTCCCTTGAGTTAATTTTTATTCCCTTTGTTCTTAATACAAACCTGGCCTGTTTTCACAAATGTTAATATGCCCAAACTTGCTTTGTACCTTCTGTCCTCATGAGAATGTCTCAGGTGACTAAAGCCCCCTCTTCACTCAACCCGCTCTGTCAGTTTCCTTCCCTGTCCACATGACTTTCCCAAGGATAAATCAGAATGTCCACGCTCCTCTCAGAAAACTTATACCTCTCAAGACTCATGTGTTGAGACCGGAAACCCAAAACGGTGCCACTGATGCCGTAAGTTTGGGGTGAGGGTGTGAACAAAGGGGGGAAATTGTTAAAAATTACGGGAGACCAATGTTTTGGACTGAGCTCCCTCGCTAGGACCAGCAGAGCAGACCAAATCAACATGCCGTGCATGCTAAATGCCTCACCAACTGAAAGTCAAGGAAGCAGATTCCAAAACAGATCTGCTCCTCCTGAAAGCGTCCTGAAAGTCAAGGAAGCAGATTCCAAAACAGATCTGCTCCTCCTGAAAGCATCCGCATCCATTCTACTTAAGCCAGCAGATAAGGAAGTCCCTCTGTGTTCACTCTTACACTGGGGTGATGGATGTTAACCAGCCTTTTCCTATCATTCTGTCTCCTCATTCCCTCCTAAGCCCACCATTCTGTTTCTGCCCAGTGACAGCACCACCCTAGGGTGTAGAATGGAAGCTATCTCAGTCTACAACCACAATTGTGCCAATTTTATCTCTTGATAGAAACGAAGCTTAGGACAAGACAAATTCCCTGGGGATTGGCAAAATGCAACAAAGAGAACTAGAATTTCTGGAACAGAAAAATGAATCCTGTTGCAGTAGTACCCGCTCAAGACCCCCTAGTTAGCTAGTGGCCAGCAAACTTCCAAGCAAGGCCCAGCCTGGCTACCAAAGGGCACCTGGTAGTGCACCAGGCTAAAAGGGGAGTGCCTTGAAGGCAGCTAGCTGTTCTTCTAGAGTGGGATGTTTCCACTGGAGCAAGCTGGGCATTCAACTCATTGGTAAAGGTTTTTTCACACTTGGTTCATTTTTTAATAAACTCAGTGTGTTTATAGGCTTGTTTCGGGGAGATTAAAGAGGGCGCTTTATCAACACAACACAAGCCCTTCCCTGTCCAAGGCCATTTCTGTGCTGAGCAGCCTCCTCCCGGCAGCCACACAGGAGGCCGGACAGGGCTGGTCCCCGTGCTATTGGACAGTGGGGGCTCATGGCTGGGAGATCAAGGACCTGGTCCCCAGCCCCCAGGGCTTCCCACTGCACCCACCAGGAGCGCTGCCCCTGGTCCCTACTGGGATCTGCATCCCGGTGGCTGTCTGGACTGTGATCTCCGGGCCTCTCCTGTGATCAAAGGACATCGCGGGACCTGGGGTCTCCCAGCTGGACTGGAGAAGTCAGCTTGCCCGTAGGGAAGTGGTGAGGTCTTGGGTTCCCTGCCACGTTCTGGAGTCTCAGGGTCTCCATGGGATCTGGGTTCTTGGATCTCCCCTCCAGGATCTGGAGTCTTGGGGTCCCCACGGGTCTGAGGTCTGGGTCCTCCAGGCTTCTGGAGTCTCAGGGTTCCAAGATCTCGGGGTCTCCCACGCGTTGGGGTCCTGTGTGCCCCCAAGGGTGCCGGGTCACCAGGGTCACCCAAGGCGGTCCCAGTGGCGTCCCGAATTTCACTCAGGGAGACCGCGTGCTGCCCAGGCTCCAGAGTGGGGATTCAGAGCCAAGAGCACTCAGGGCACCCCCGAGAGCGAGCGGCTGGGACCGCGCCCCGACCTGCGCAGCCAGGTAAGCCCGGTAAGCCCAGGGGCGACTCTAAGTCACCTCTCCCTCTCAGCTAGTCAAAGGCTTAAGCGATGTTTGCCGGACACGCGTCAAGGAGGACTGAAGGGCTCCGCGCCACAGGGAGGCTGAGGGCGGGGCCCGAGGAAGTTCCGCCCAGCGGAGAGCGGTCCACGCCCCCTTCCCATTTTGGAGAGCGGCGCTTGAAGGGAGGGGCGGTGCGCTCGTCTCGCGCATGCGCAGCGCCGCCTGCCCGCGCTGTCGCGCCTGGTTCTACGCGCTCCATGGCGGCTCCC